>NC_090646.1:471472977-471800755 GCF_040937935.1 Hyperolius riggenbachi | reverse complement strand
GCTATTCCTCGCAGGAAGATATCTCAGCCCCTGGTGGGGCGATTTGGCCCATTTAAAGTGCTGTACGCGCAGCTAGCACTTTGCTAGCCGCGCGTACAACTTGATCGCCGCCGCTCTGCGGCGATCGCCCACACGCAGTGGCGTAAGAGGCCCCCCCCTCGCCAGAGCCCTGCGCTGCCCGGACCAATGAGTTCCAGGCAGCGCTATGGGCTGGATCTGAGGCGTCTGACGTCAGGACGTCGGCTGACGTCCATGACATCATTCCGATCGTCGCCATGGCGACAGGAGAAGCCAAACAGGGGAGCACGTTATATACGCGTTCCCCTGTTTGCTATTGATGCTGGCGACGATCGCACTAGAGGGACACATGCACCCTCTAGTGGTGTTTCATGTAGCTACCACTCTGGCAGCTTTACCTGAAACACAAAAAAAAAATAAAAAAAAAGGATTTCTGCCTGTTTGGCAGAAAAATTAAACCGCCAGGAAGGTTAAAAAGCCCTGTATTTTCTAAGTACCCTCCAGTGTGGGTGACTTTGACTTACTCATTCACTAATATAATTATTAGAGAGCAGAAACCCCTGTGTGATCTGGACTGGAATCTTTAAAAAAAAAACTGCTATTAGGAGGCAAACATATGGAACCTTCATCTGGTTAATATCTGATTTATATGAGGATCGCTTGAAGGCTAGTGCAATAGCAATAAAACTCCCATATTTATTACAAATAAATGCTGAATTTAACTGCAGGCCCATCATTGCTATTTAAGTGATCTTTTAGCATTTCTCACAATGATCTGATGTGACTCAATAGTCTGAGCACACTAACGCGTTTCTGTCCACTTTTTCAATCTCCAACATTGATGCATTTCTGAAAATTGGACAGAAGCGCATTAGTGTGCTCAGGCCCTGATAGGCAACTTGTAAAGGACTCCAGTGCAGGTTTGCTGGACCAGACATTACCACAAATATCCCTTAGTATGTATAGGGGACTATTTGTAAAGCAATTACCATATTTTTCGCCGTATAAGACGCACTTTTTCTCCCTCAAAAATGGGGAAAAAAGTCCCTGCGTCTTATACGGCCAAGGCAGGGAATCCCGACTTACGAAGTCCGCTGTTACGAACCACCGACCCGCCCTCATCGGGGATTCCCTGCCTGTGTGCCCATTGTGGCAATCTACCCCCCGGCCCGACACATGGCGGAGACATGGTGACATAGGAGGACACATGGGGGACACATTTGGGGGAGGTCATGTACAAGACGCTCCTAAAATATGGGCGCACCAGGTTTAGTTTATATTTTTTTCCCTGGTTTTTGCCCTCTAAACCTAGGTGTGTCTTATATTCCAGAACGTCTTATACGGCAAAAAATACGGTACTTTATTTGTGCCATAAACCCAAGGGTATATCAGACTTGTTGCTTTAATAGTTAAATAATCATTATTTATCAGTAAGGAAGCAATAAAGCCATTACAGTGATGAGAGAGAAGTGCTCTCTGATGACATGACTTAAGCAGCATTTCCCCAAACAACTCATCATCACATTCAGGAAGCAAATCTGTCATTCCCAGAATGCGTGTTAATAATGCGATCCTGGAAATGCTGTATGTAACATCCTCCCATATCTGTACATCCGGGAACGTATTTTGTATTTTTAGCCTGGGCGCCAGAGATTGTTATAAGCCAAAGAGAAGACATGAATCTTTTATTGATTTACACCAACTATTGCTCATGCCGTGCATGTTTGCCTGACTCCTGACTTTTTCATTTTGTGCATACGAATGTTTGGTACTGCATGGTGTACTGTATATACCGCTGGCGGGAAATAACATTGAACTTATTGGGCATGATTCACAGAGCTTTTTCACCTGTTTTACTCTGTTTTCACATTATGTATGTTACATTTTTGAACTCCCAAAGAGCAAAAATATAATGTAATTAAGTTAAGAAGTGTAATATTGAAAAGAAATTAATCAGGAACAACTTAAATTGAGTGATTATTTTGCTTGGAAATGTGATGAAAGGTTTTGTTTTTTTTTAACAAATAGGTGATAAATACCGTATATACTCGAATATAAGTTGACCTTGTGTATAAGTTGACCCCAATCTTTGACCCTCTTAAGCAGGAATTTTTAAGTATAAGTCTATCCAGCAAAGTTAATGGCTGCACTTGGGGACTAGGAGAGGTTAATGGCTGCACTGCATAAAGTATTATAGCCATCAACCCCTCCTGGCACCCAAGTACAGCCATAAACTCCTCCAGGCCCCTGTATCCCCCTGCTTCACTTATCATTGTGGCCAAACCATGTCCCCAAGTAGCTGTTTCCCCTTTTCAAGCAGACCTGAACTCAGAACGTCCTCTCTGCACTGTTTTCCTGATTTATGGAAGCAGATATGGTGTGAACCTCCTGTGCTTTCAAATGTGCTTATCTGCCATCTCTGCCATGACAGTCAGGTGACACGGGGAAAGATCAAATGACAACTTGTGAATAGACACAAATGAGGGGTTATTAAACAGGCTAAACTCTCTAAATACATTCAGGGTGCATTTCTCTATGTTTTCCTTCTGTTCTTGTGCAAGAATTCAGGTCCACTGTCAGTGCAGCCAATCCCCCCCGCCCCCTTTCATTGTGGCCAGTATTGTGAATTAAACATCCCCCTCCCCTCTCTATTGTGGCCAGTGTTATGTAAATATGCCACCCCAGCCCCATTGTGGCCAGTGTTGTTTAATTACCACCCTCCCACTCCATTGTGGCCAGCGTTGTATTAACTTTCCCCCTCTATTGTGGCCAGTAGAGTAAAACAACACCTTCAGCACCGCCTCCCACCTACCCCGTGAGCAAAAGCAGCCAGCATACCTTCCCTTAAGTAATTATATGCATAATGAGCAAGTGTAATGAGAGATCCGAAAGCCTCCATTCAGGAGTTTTGCGCCGGTTGTAGCGTCCTGTCACCCACTCTTTCTCTCATGCTGGTCTGCCTGTGTTAGCGTAGCTCCGGCTTACGTGACTTCGGGAGCCGGAGCAATGCTAACACAGGCAGACCAGCGTGAGTGAGAGAGCAAGTGACACGATGCTGTGCCCGGCACTAAATTCATTAAGGGAGGCTTCCAGATCTCTCATTACACTGGCTCATTGTGCATATAATTACACAAGGGAAGGTACGCTGGTCGCTGCAGCTCGCGGGGGGAGTGGACGGCGGTGCTGTGGGTGACGTTTTACTCTACAATTTTGCCCACAATGGAGGGGGGATAGTTGATAGTTAACACAACGCTGGCCACAATGGAGGGGGGATCGGTCGTTACACAACACTGTGGCAGCCCCCCTTCCTCCAATCCCGTCTATAGGGTGAGAAATTTAGGATGGACCCGAGTATAAGACGACCCCCCCCCCACTTTTATACTTTGAGTCAGTCCTAAATTTCTCAACTTATAGTCGAGTATATACGGTAAGTCATTTATGAGAAGTTTTTTGTGAATAAAGCCCTATGTTAAAGGACCACTATCGTGAAAAAAGTAGGCACTTAAAATCTGACAGAACTGACAGGTTTTGGGCCAGTCCATCTCCTCATGGGGGCTTCTCAGGGTTTTCTTTGTTTTCAACAGCATTTCCTGAACAGCAGTTGCAAAGTCTAACTGACAAAATAGTGTGCAAGTGATTGAGGGAGGCTGACTGGTATCTTACTATGTTGGCAGTTAAAGGGACTCCGAGCACCTCTCATGGGTATGCCTTTAAGCATACCCACGAACCATTGAGTGTGTCAGCACACTTACCAGCCACTTGTTTTATCCAAACTCCCCTGGTATTGCTGCTATAAAATGCATTGGGCCAGACGACTTCCAACAAAGTTGTGATATGACCAGTCTGGAGGAGCCTCTTGCAATGGCCATGCGTGTCACTTCCTCTTCCTGCTTCATTCAGTGATGCACTTCTCTAACAGAGAAGACAGGGGTGACCTGGAAGTTATAACATAGCGAAGATGGCAGCCGCAATTTTTAAATTGAAATCGAACAAAAACTATTTGGTGTAGAATAGTGATTCAGGCATCAAATGAAAGAGTAAAAGAGGAGAGCACAAGCTACAGAAAGGCATGCATCTTTAAGTACTTTGCAGTACTGGTTGAAGTCTCTGTAAACTGCTGTTCAGTAAATGCTGTTAAAAACAAAGAAAACCCAGAGAATCCCCCATGAGGAGATGGACTGGCCCAAAACCTGTCGGTTCTGTCAGATATTAAATGCCTCCTTTTTTTCGCACTAGTTGTCCTTTAAAGGGAACCTAAACTGAGAAGGGTATGGATTTTTCCTTTTAAAATAATACCAGTTGCCTGACTCTCCTGCTTATCCGTGCGTCTAATGCTTTTAGCCACAGCCCCTCAACAAGCATGCAGATCATGTGCTCTGACTGAAGTCAGACTGGATTAGCTGCATGCTTGTTTCAGGTGTGTGATTCAGCCACTACTTCATTCAAAGAGATCAGCAGGACTGACAAGCAACTGGTATTATTTAAAAGGAAACATCCATACCTCTCTCAGTTAAGGTTCCCTTTAAGTCTACAGTCATTACGATTTGTTGTAGTGTTTCCATCTATTATTAATGTGGTAGTATTACATTTAGATGCCATATATGTATAATTCTGATGACAAGAAAGGACTTTTTATAGACTTAAAAACACAGGCTGTTTTTTCATTGTCCATCTCTAATGAATAAGTACATTACAGACGGCCTCTAGCTTAAAACAGGTTCTGATCTGTGAGATTTTAAGTTGATGTTAAACATGAACGTGGATAAATGATTTACTTTTGGGCAGCTCTGGATTTGGACATACAGTATAAACTATGTTTTTGGTTGTTTTCAATGTGCTTTTTAGGCCCCGTTCACACTGCACGCGTTTCCAGCTGCGTTTTGGAAACGCGTGCAGGTGGCCGACACGCACGACATCAGACATTGCATAGAGTGCAATGTCTGATGTTCACACTGCATGCGTTCCCGGACCTGTGCGGTCCGGGAACGCATGCTGCATGCATTTTTTGTAAAAACGCATGGCTGTCCCATTCACTTTTCAGTGATGGGATCAGCCACGCAACGCATACGAACGCGGATGGCGTGCGCTCGTATGCGTTGCGGTCCACATGTGTTGCGGTCCGCGTTCTGCAGTCTGAACGGGGCCTAAAGCATTTTGGACTACTTATAACAGTTTATAAAATACTGTAACACTTAACAACAAAGATATGTAGTAAAAATCAGTAAAGGTGGCCATACACTTATAGATTTGGTGCAGATTCGACCATCAGATAGATTTCTGGCAGATGCCTGTCAAGTCGAATCTGACAGGAATCTATCTGATGTGTGCCTCTTACTAGAAACAGATTTCCAACAGATTTCAGAATGAAATCTATTGGAAATTCATCTAAATGCATTATTGGACCATTAGATCCAATGCAACCAATGCAACTCTATAATTCAAAAAAGAAAAAGTATACCATGCACAGGTAGGGCTATTCCGTACTGGGAGTGCAATCTTGCCAATGAGAGGGTAATTCCAGAAATGAAGGCAGAGCGGCCATGCACATCCCATATAAAACTTGGCTTTATTCAAAAAATTTTAAAAGGCATACATTACGTCACATCAGACAAATGGAGAGAGGTGTACAAGCAGTACAGGGAGGTCTACAGCCGTTTCGCGCCGTCTGTGCTGTGGCGCATCATCAGGACTACCCACCCCCTCAAAAGTTACCCCTTAAATAGGTTCTTACCACAAACAGACTCGTATAGCCAGTTCCCTCCTCCAGTCATGGCCGCATCGCCGGCAAAGTGTATGGAACGCACGCCAGCGGTGAAGTGTGGATTACTTCCTCTATGCGAAACGCATGTCCGGGAACGTCGTTTGCGTCACATCCGGTCGACGCTACGTAAAAACATAGGTGTAACACGCTGCGCTCCACTTCAAAACATGAAAAAACATTTAGCCGCGTCGCATCCCTAGACCATCTATATTGCCATCTTGTGGCCAAAAAGAAGTATAGCGATCTACAAGCTCACTATAGCAATGCAGCCAGCTGGAGAGAGGGTACTAAACAATTAAGCATACATTCCTTATTCCATTAGACTATAGAGCATATATTAACCTTGCTTCAAATGGCCCAAATCTCAATAGGGGGGAGGAAATTGGAGATTCTCTCTAATATTAATACATTAATATCTAAATTCCAATTAGTATTTTATGTATATTATTACTCACCACCCCCTAGAGGGAAGGGCCAGCAAAGCAAGGCCAAAAGAATCTGTAAGAAGAATAGGGAGAAAACAAATTATTAAAAGAGGGTACAACTTAGTTACATTATTAAAAACTTCTATCTAAAAAATAGATGTTACTATAAACAAGCATCAATCACATTAAATGAATACTGAAAGATTGTTCTTCTCATTTAAGCCTAAATACCAATTGGAATTTAGATATTAATGTAATAATATTAGAGAGAATTAATCTCCAATTTCCTCCCCCCTATTGAGATTTGGGCCATTCGAAGCAAGGTTAATATATGCTCTATAGTCTAATGGAATAAGGAATGTATGCTTAATTGTTTAGTACCCTCTCTCCAGCTGGCTGCATTGCTATAGTGAGCTTGTAGATCGCTATACTTCTTTTTGGCCACAAGATGGCAATATAGAGCATCTTGGTTTAGGGATGCGACGCGGCTAAATGTTTTTTCATGTTTTGAAGTGGAGCGCAGCGTGTTACACCTATGTTTTTACGTAGCGTCGACCGGATGTGACGCAAACGACGTTCCCGGACATGCGTTTCGCATAGAGGAAGTAATCCACACTTCACCGCTGGCGTGCGTTCCATACACTTTGCCGGCGATGCGGCCATGACTGGAGGAGGGAACTGGCTATACGAGTCTGTTTGTGGTAAGAACCTATTTAAGGGGTAACTTTTGAGGGGGTGGGTAGTCCTGATGATGCGCCACAGCACAGACGGCGCGAAACGGCTGTAGACCTCCCTGTACTGCTTGTACACCTCTCTCCATTTGTCTGATGTGACGTAATGTATGCCTTTTAAAATTTTTTGAATAAAGCCAAGTTTTATATGGGATGTGCATGGCCGCTCTGCCTTCATTTCTGGAACCACCAATGCAACTCTATGGGCCATCAATCTGCTGCCAGCAGCAAATCGACCTAGATTTTCCATCCTGTCCGATCGATCAAATCGACTGCAAATCGATCGTTTTGGGAATTTGAAAAATCGATTTCTGATCGATCGATCGATCAATTCTATATAATCGATCCATCGATCAATGGCTGAAATCGACCAGTGTATGGGCCCCTTTATGTATGCTTTGTACATGAAGATAACTTTGTGTGTATCTCTGAAACATTGTAACTAGAGTCGTTTGTAAGTAGGGAACTGCCTGTATATTGTTGGATATGTGGATTCTTTGTTCCTATTGACACTAATGTTGGAATATCATTCAACGTAACTCTTAATGTCATGCAAGGAGATTGCTTAGTGATTTTGGAATACTGTGCCTCCCTGAAAATATTACAGGATCTTATATTACATTTTGCTCCAAAAGATTCATTAAGGCTTATTTTCTGGGGATGTCCTATTTTACTATACAATCTACATTAATTCTTGAACGATAAATCAACACTTATTCAGATATAGTCATGTCATCCCATTCTGGACCATCATCATCATAACCTGTTTGCTGACCAGTACTATTGCCAGTTTGTTTTACTTTTTTTACTTGTAAACAGTAGCTGTCTGGACACTGTTTAAATTGACTTAAAGGCCTAGTGCACACCAAAGCGGTTCGGCAGCGTTTTCAGATCCGATTGCGGATGTGGAAACGCTAGGGTAATGTATTTCAATGGGGTGGTGCACACCGGAGCGGGAGGCGTTTTGCAGAAACGCATACTCCCAGCTGCTGCAGATTTTTGATTGCGGAGGCGTTTCTGCCTCATTGTAAAGTATAGGAAAACCGCAAACCGCTCTGAAAAATGCTACATCAGAGCGGTTTTGCAGGCGTTTTTGTTACAGAAGCTGTTCAGTAACAGCTTTACTGTAACAATATCTGTAATCTGCTGTACCAAAAACCGTAGCACAAAACCGCAAAACGCTTCAAACGCTTCAGTCCTATGGGAGAAAAGCGCTATAGAAATGTTATTGTATTGTATAAAATAAGAAAAAACGCAGCTAAAAACGCTAGCGTTTTGCGGATCTGCTTGCGGTTTTTGGTGTGCACCGGGCCTAAGGCAGGGTTCACAGTGGCGCATTGCAGAGTGGCAAAATGGCTGCTTTGTAACTTGGCTTGTTTCCACATGGCAATGCACCACCTATAGCAACGTTCACAGTGTGGCAGGTGCAATTCTGTACAATGGCTTGCAGTATGGTTCCGTGTGCATTAACAGGTACATTGAAGCATACTTTTCATTGTCTGTATGCTTCACTATATGCAATGCAATATGTCGTCTTATAGTGCCCCCAGTTTTAGTGCCCTCTTGTAGCTCATACTATACATACAGGATGTTTATATTAGGGATGGGACGACGAATCCGGCGAATCCACGAATCCCTCGAATATTGGGAAATATTCGAAATTCGTGGATTCGAATCCCGACGCCATTTTCCACTTTGCGAATCCGCCGAATCCCGACGCTGCATCGCCGCGCATCCGCCGCTCGCACTCGTCCTCGTCCTCCTCCGAGCCCCCCCCCCGCGTCTCCTCCGCCCGCCCGCATACATTGTATCAACTCACCTGTCCAGTGGAGCGCAGAGCGGCAGACCTCTCGCTCACTTCCTGGTTCCCTCTAGTGACGGCTTTTACAATGACGTCATCAGTAAAAGCCGGTCCGGCCACTAGAGGGAACCGAGAAGTAACGAGGAGGTCTGCCGCTCTGCGCTCCACTGGACAGGTGAGTTGATACTTATGCAGGCACGGGGGATGGAGGAGGCCGTGGGGGTGAGCGGAGGAGGCACGGGGGGGGGGGGGGGGGGGGGAGCGACACCTACTCCTACCTACCTACCTCTATACCTCCCTCTATACCTACCTCTATACCTACCTAAAGGCCCCCTATACGTACCTACCTACCTACCCGCCACTATACCTACCTACCTACAGGCCCCTATACCTACCTAAAGGATACGTACCTACCTACCACTATCCCTACCTACCTACAGGCCCCTATACCTACCTAAAGGCCCCCTATATGTACCTACCTACCTACCTACCTAAAGGCCCCTATACCTACCTAAAGGCCCCTATACCTACCTACATATCTACCTATACTTAAGGCCCTATACCCTGCTACCTATACTGAAGGTCCCTTTAACTACCTACCTACCTACCTACAGGACACTATACCTACCTACCGGCCACTATACCTACCTACCTACAGGCCACTATACCTACCTAAAGGCCCCCTATACGTACCTACCTACCTAAAGGCCCCCTATACGTACCTACCTACCTAAAGGCCCCTATACCTACCTACCTACCTAAAGGCCCCTATACCTACATACTGAAGGTCCCTTTAACTACCTACCTACCTACAGGACACTATACCTACCTACCTACTGGCCACTATACCTACCTACCTACAGGCCACTATACCTACCTACCTAAAGGCCCCTATACCTACCTACATACCTACCTATACTTAAGGCCCTATACCCTGCTACCTATACTGAAGGTTCCTTTACCTACCTAAAGGCCCCTATACCTACCTACATACCTACCTATAATTAAGGCCTCTATATACCCTGCTACCTATACTGAAGGCCCATATACCCTGCTACCTATACTGAAGGCCCATATACCCTGCTACCTATACTGAAGGCCCATATACCCTGCTACCTATACTGAAGGCCCATATACCCTGCTACCTATACTGAAGGCCCATATACCCTGCTACCTATACTGAAGGCCTATATACCCTGCTACCTATACTGAAGGCCCATATACCTTGCTACCTATACTGCAGGCCCCTATACCTTGCTACCTATACTGAAAGCTACCAATATTGAAGGCACCCATACCTAGCTAGCTATACTGAAGGCACCTTTACCTCGCTACCTATACTGCGGGCAACTATACCACGGATCGCACAATTCTTATGTGCAGGATTCGTTAGATTCGGGATTCGAAAGGTTCGAGATATTCGAGAACCTTTTCGGATTCGGATTCGAAAAAATTGTGGATTCGTCCCATCCCTAGTTTATATGCATAAACCAGTATTTGCTTCCTTGTATCCAGGTTTTCCTTGTAAATTACCTTAATGTGTTCACTGTGTTTTTTTCATATCAGCAACAAAGATATTATTATTCCTTTAATTGTTTATATAGTGCGAACATCTTTCATAGCACTGTACACAGTACAAAACAAATAGTGGGGAGTATAGTTACATGAGAAGTTCTAAGGACAACCAGTGACAAAATTAGAAATAAACACATAATCACGTATCACCGTGATGTTGCGCTTAGTCTTGCTGTGTTTTTATTTTTAAGGTCATTCAATTTGGATTGCCTGTGTATGGACGTCTGGCGCGACTAACCTGGTTGAGAAATAAACACATAGTTGATGTGTTGATTGAGACATCACCTGTGTAGATAGTCACATGATAAAATACATGAAACATTAGGGAGAGGTCCCTGTCCATGCAAGCTTACTCTATTAAAAAAAGAAAAAAAAAGAAAAAAAAGAAGATCTAAAAATCTGAGCTTTCAAACTGGGTTTATACCTCAGGAACTGGGTAATTTCCAGGTGCTCTGCACATTCACATAAAGCTGTAGGCTGAACTGGGGTGTGTTAACCTGGTTTATGATTCTGTGGTGAGCACACCTTTTATTATTACTATTCTATATACATTAATAACTGTCCAGTGCAAAATAGTAAAAAATAACTACATCTGGCTTATGTAATTCTAGTGAATCTAAATACAGCCATGCCAAGACTTTTTGTTCCATAGACAAGCCTAAACAAGGATTTCTGGGCTTACAGGAGAATGCATCTTGGTATCAGAATGTTTGCTTTGGTAAATTCCTTGTGCTAAGTCCTACTGGGCCTACAAAAGGCTATGGAAGTATACTGTAAACTGTCTTTCTAAGTACCATTCAGGTTCATCCAAGGGGCACGTGCAAGTGTTATCTGGCAACCCCATACCTCCCAACTTTTTGAGATAAGAAAGAGGGACACTTAAAGAGACACTGAAGTGAAAAAAAAAATGATATAATGAATTGGTTGTATAGTACGTATAATAACTAGAACATTCGTAGCAAAGAAAATATTCTTGTGAATATTTCTCTAGTGAACTTTTGAATTGTTCTCTGCAGGAAAAAAAACAAAACAATACTGTGCCAGACACTTGAGATAATAAGCTTCAGAAGACAGAGCTCTCTGCGACTTTGAAAGTCGTGGAGCTCAATGGCTTCTTTGCATAAATAACAAATGGAGTTTCTCAACTCTTCCTGTACCTGAAACAATATTAGACTTATCTCTCTGCTCCTAATTTTTTATTTCTTAGCTGTACTACACATACAAATCATTATATCATCATTTTTTTTTCACTTCAGTGTCTCTTTAAGCCATGACCCTGCCACACCCCTAATCATGACCCCGACACACTTCTAGTCATACATACCATAACGATTTTATAAGAAAAATATATTGTCTTATATTTGAAACCACACTCGTTCATTTTCCATCATATTAACATTTGAAATATCAATGTAAATATGAAATATTTCCATATTTTTTTTTTATTTTAAACTTGTAAATTGTGATAGATGCAAAACGGAAAAAATGTACCTTTATTTCCAAATAAAATATTGTCGCCATACATTGTGATAGGGACATAATTTTAACGGTGTAATAACCGGGACATATGGGCAAATACAATACGTGAGTTTTAATTATGGAGGCATGTATTATCTTAAAACTATAATGGCTGAAAACTGAGAAATAATGAATTTTTTTCGTTTTTTTTTTATTCTTCCTGTTAAAATGCATTTACATTAAAGTGGCTCTTAGCAAAATGTACCATCCAAAGAAAGCCTAATTGGTGGCGAAAAAAACAAGATATAGATCAGTTCATAGTGATAAGTAGTGATAAAGTTATAGGCTAATGAATGGGAGGTGAACATTGCTCGGATGCATAAAGTGAAAACGACTGAAGGCTGAAGTGGTTAAACACATTAGTAGCTGCTGTCACTAGGGATGGTCAATGAGATGCAAATAATTCCAAGTTGATGCAGGATTATGTGAAGTTTGCAAATGCATGCAGCTTGAAAATGGACCAATCAAATTAAGTTGAGAGGATTTAATTGGTCCATCACAGAATTTCTATTCCCCTGCATCAACTCAGAATTTATTTGCATGTCATTGACCATCCATGGCTGTCAGTGATGGTCTCTCTTAAGCCCCAGCAAGTCCCAATAATTTACCCTCCTCACCTGGCAGCTGACTGCCCTCAGTACTAGGGCAGAAGGTAAGATATGAAACTACCACAGTGCCAGGTGGTGGCATGTGAGGGGCATATCAGGGTGGTTGAAGGCATCTAATGATGCAGAAGAACAAATGGCAGGGAATGAGGCTTTGCTTCTGAATCAGAATAGGAAAGGGAACACCAGTGCTCACCAGGGCTCAGTAGCCCCTTGTTAGTCTGGATTCACATTGTGCAGGTTGCATGACACACACGTTATAATGTGTGTAAACTGCAATGTGCACTGCACACATTATAACATGTATTAATTTAAAGCCTGCATGGAGCAAGTTAGAATAATTCACTTTGTTACAACCCCAGTATGGGAATACAGGTTTACAGCTCACAGACATTGTAACACTTGCATTATGTAACACACACAGTGTCAGAAAGAGGTCAGCAATTTCAGTGTCCAGGTCTTTCAAATTACAAGCTTACTATAATAGAAAACATCTAAACCATTAGTGCAGTGCTGCTTGCTGTGGAAGATACAGCCATTCATTTTATATGTTTCTGTTTGTTTTTCTTATAGTGAGTCTCTGGAGGAATTTGTCGCAAACTTCACCATCTTAATAAAGAACAACATCCATTTCCCACAGTTTGGATTCTCCAAGTAAGACCACTTAATAGATAATTCTCAAGTTTCTATTTCCAACTGTACACATCCTTGTTACATAACATGGGCCTTATTTGCTAACTTAGGATAAATCTGAGTATGTCCAATAATGATATCATTAGTCAAGTCAAAGTCAAATGTATTTGTCATAAGATGGGGAAAAATGCATCCCTTTGCCTGAATCCTACTGAAACACAAGGTTGCTAAAAGGTTACTACAGTAACACTTGTGTGATCGCAGTCTAATGTATGTGTTCACAGTGAGACCTTCTTTAAACTCTGGTTATTGTGAAATTATTAGAAATATAAAGGCTGTTGCTGTGGATGCAGCATGAAATGACAATCTAAAAACCACTTATTTACAAATCTCTCAGCAACCCTCACAGTGATCTAATATGATCCAAGTGAAGGTGACAGATCCTACATACTTGCTATCAGGCAGATATTTGTATTTGTCCACTCCAGGTTTGCTGCGTGACTTAAATCCACTACAGATGTTTGTAGATCTCTAAAGATAGTAATTCAGGCCCAACATTTCATTGGTAGTCATATGGTATGTACTGTGATATTTGGCAACTATCATTTATGCTGCAATTTAGAAAAAACGCTGTGAAGTAAATTGTGAATAACTTACTGTCCAGATCTCATCAACAAAGTGAATTGGAGAGGGTGATTCACTATTAGATTCACAAGGTGTTAGCATAAAAAGCACAGGCGTTCTCAGGACACAGGAACTTACTACCTGACTCTCAGTTGGTGGTGGAGCTTGCCTGCTAATCAGCAGGTGAGGTTGCTGTGCCAATACAGTCACAACATGCAGGAATGCTTACATGTTCAAAGGAATTTTTGTTGGGTACAATTTTGTTAAACATTCCTGCAATTTTGTTTATTTAATTAAAATATATTATCAAAAAAAAGGATGTAAGCCACACTGTCCTAAGGATTATGAACTCCTTGTCCCACGTGTAGATTGGGGGTACCATCCAAAAAAGGAAGGTGACACAGTGACAAAGAATTGCCCCTCTTCAGGACACCCTTGTTATATGGGGGTAAACCCTGGGGTTATAGTTATTGTGGAATCTTGGAGCCAACTTGAATAATAAGGGTACTCCCAGATGTCTGCACCCTTTCATGTACATAGAGAAAAGGGGCGCCCTACCCATAAATAAACTTATAAAAATGTATTTGAAATAAATAATAAAAATACAGTAATATCTATGTTATTAAACATAAATATGCCTTTCTTCTTTTTCTTCTGTTTTCATCTGTATACGATTGTTATTCTGCTGGTGGAACTCCAGTCAGTTTGATGAAAATGACCCCTAGAGACAGTCACAGTTCCACTCCATAGATTGACTACAATTGATAAGTTGTTGAAGGAACATCAACTGGTAGATGGACACATGTAATAAATTAAACCCCAGCAATTCATTTTTTATCAATATCTAGAAGGCTCCAAAAGGAGCACAAACCCAATTTGTAAATGTCTGCATAAAGAAAGTTGATTCATAAACCATTTATATCAGGGTTGTCCAAATGCAGTTCTTGAGGGCCAGATCCATGCCAGGGTTTAGGATGGACTGAGGAACATGCTCCACCAGATGAACCAAACTTTTCCTGATTCAGTTCCATCAATCAATTTTAGCTGTGCCAAAAAATGTGTTAGGACCTTGCCTCGGCTCTTGAGGACTGGAGTTGGACAGCCTTAGGCCCAGTGCACACCAAAACCGCTAGCAGATCGTCAAAACGCTAGCGGTTTTGGGAGCAGAGAGCAGATATTTGGCCGGGTGCACACCAAGCGGATTTTGTATGCGATCCACCAGCCGCATCAGCCAGTGAAAACGCTTGGCTATTGTATTTCAATGTGTGGTGCACACCGGCGGTTTGAGGTTTTCTAGCAAACCGCAAACGCACAGCAGGAGGCGCGTTTGCGGCTTGGCAAAAACCTCAAACCGCCGGTGTGCACCATCCCATTGCAATACATTAGCCAAGCGTTTTTATAGGCGGATGCGGCCGGCGGATCGCTCCAAAAACCGCTCGGTGTGCACTGGGCCTTAGTGTATATGTACAAGTTCAATAATATGATCTGTTATGTTTATTCATGGATTATTCTGTCATTGTGCTGACAACCCGTCCATTCTGTGTTTGTTACTAAGGTTCTCTTCTGTCCTGCAGGGGTAACATCGAAGGGGACAATGCGCTGAATTGCACTTACCACCCCATTAGATCCCCTTCCTGCCCTATATTCACGGTGGGTTTTATTGTAAGTGAGGCTGGCGTTAACTTCACAGAAATAGCATTTAAGGTAAGATGCCTCCTCATGGAACTCTTCTGTGATACACAAAATCCAATAAAAACATAAAAGACAAAACAAATCCTATACGCTGGGTCATTTTTATTCTGTTGCATATAGGGACACAGTTTCATGTAAGGCTTTCGCCAGAAACAGACTCTATTCCCACTGCAATCTGACTCGCCCATTGACTTTCAAGTAGACATCATACTGAACGAGCAGTGCCATACTGAACTAGCAGGGGTAGTTTAAAGGGGAACCCACTGTAGTCTGAAAATGTATATAACTTGCCATTGCTACAACAAGCCACAATGCAACTGAAGAAATGTTAAGTATTTATCTTTTGTTTTATTTCTTTTAGTATTTATATAGCGCCAACATAATACGCAGCATGTACAGAGTATATTGTCTTGTCACTTACTATCCCTCAAAGAGGCAGAGTTTCAGTGAATAGCTGCTATAACTTTCTAGTAAATGTGTTGGAAACAATGTTTGTAGTAAGTTTTACTCTGGGACAGATGTACATCTTATACTGTATGTACTTTAAATGTTTTTTTTTTTTTTTTAAAGGCTACCCGAAGTGACATCTGACATGATGAGATAGATATGGGTATATACAGTGCCTAGCACACAAATACCTATGCTGTGTTCCTTTTTTTCTTTCTCTGCCTGAAAGAGTTAAATATCAGGTATGTACTGTAAGTGGCTGACTCAGTCCTGACTCAGACAGGAAGTGACTACAGTCTGACCCTCACTGATAAGAAATTCACCTTTTTATCTCTTTCTTGCTCTCAGAAGCCATTTTCTGCAAGGAAAGTGTTTTATAGTTGGAATTTCTTATCAGTGAGGGACACTGTGTAGTCACTTCCTGTCTGAGTCAGGACTGAGTCAGCCACTTACATACCTGATATTTAACTCTTTCAGACAGAGAAAGAAAAAAATGAACACAGCATAGTCATTGGTGTGCTAGGCACTGTACATACACATGTCTATCTCATGATGTCACATGTCACTTCGGGTTTCCTTTAAGAAAGAGGTCCTTTATCCATTTGCCTTAATCACCTTGACGCAGTGGCATAACGACAAATCAGGGGGGCCCCCTGCCAACCTTTAATGGTTCTTCCCCCCCAAAGTTTACATCCTTTTTCTTGGTGGTCCTCACAGTCTGGGGGCTCATCTTCTCCATCTTGCAACCGCTATAAAACAAGTGTGGGCATCATAATCTTCACAAAAACACCCAATGTGAAGAATAAACCCCTTTATCAGACATAGTAAAGTAGTAGTTGGTGCCCCCTTGAAGCTCTGCCCCCGCAGGGGCTGCATCCCCTATTGCCACGCCACTGCATTGATGTGACATGGAAAACTGGAGATAAGCCAAAAAAACTGGAGAGTCAGTAAAAAAAAAAAAAAGTCTGTCTAAAGCAATATAACCTGGAACTTGTAAAATGTCTATGCATTTTAATTTACAACTGTAATTTCTGCAGTTGGCAGATGCTCAGATTACACTTCTTTACAACCATGGCAGCATACTGATTGGCACCCATTGGTGTACAGAATTTCTATCTTTTTGCATGAATAATTCAAAGCAGGATTAGGGCTGTTTTCACCAGCATGTCTGGTTTCTAGTCATGATATATCCAGAGAACAAGTAAGGCACTTTATACTGAAAACATGTTTGTGTCCCAGAAGATGAAAACAGCATTTCTTAATTTTAAAGAAAGCTAGTTCCACCATTTACTAAGCTTGCCTTTCTATTGCTGGCATTTCATGTCAGCAAATCACTTCATTAGGTTATGTTTGAATTCACAAATTTGCACAAGGTAAGGAGGTATAATAGTGTCTGACATACAGTGTTTCTTGCAATATAACTAGTCTGGAAACTATTTTTAATTTTTCAACAGACTTGTTAAAAACACACCTAAAGTGGGTAGGTCGGAAAAGTTGGACACTTACATGAGTAGTTATAAGCCTCTGGATGGAACCAAGGCTTCCTGGACCCTTGTAGAGCCCACCATACCAGTACACTGTCCCTCCTAATATTCTGTCCACGCTCTCAGCCTTGATCAATCGCAATCCAGCCAGGACATGCACGAGCAGGGCCGGTTCTAGCTACAATAGGGCCCCGGGGCAAGAGCAAACCCCTTAGAAATCCCACCTCCTACACCTCCACCCCCGCGCAGCCTCCGAGCCGACTCACAGGAGCCATCTCACCACATTCCCAGCCACACAAAATCATTACATGTCCATCATATGTCTCCAAAAGCATTGTTGGGGACCCCATTATTCCCCTCCTGTTTTCCCTTACAAATCCAGAGTGTACACACATTGGGGTCTTACCTAATCCAGACACAGGAGGCAGCACCATGCTCTACACCAGGGCTGTGGAGATGGTACAAAAATCATCCAACTCCAACTCCTCAGTTTATGAAACCACCAACTCCAGGTACCCAAAACTGCTCCAACTCCTTGACTCCGACTCCGCAGCCCTGCTCTACACTCTGGACTTCTCCCTGTGGTGCCTCTCTTCCTTGTTCCCTGCAGGAATGTACATGGTCAACATAGCTGGAGGAGGAGGGAACACACACCTTGGGGGCCCCTACAGGCTCTGGGGATCCCTTTGCCTTCCCTGTACACGAGTAAGCTCCACATATGCCCAATAGAACAAAGCCACATGTACACTGCTTTTCTCCTCCGTGCGCACACGCTTCATTGTGTTGGGCATGCGCAAGCCTTGTTCGAATGCACTTGTCCACATCGGCGCTCGTGGCCAGATAATTGATTTGGTGTGTCAAATAAATATAGAGTGAACATGTCACTCTATACAAACAGTGGGCTGTAGGAGGATCCAGGAAGCCTCTGGATAGAGAAGGCTTGCGAACTTCAGTGGTTTGCGTTTGCGGTGAACAGCAAACTATATGCGAGTTCGACCCACCCCCTATACTACATCATTAGGTTCAACTTTGATCCTTTACATCACAGTCAGCAGACACAGGGTAGCCAATCAGGCTACACTCCCTCCTGGAGCCCCCCTCCTTATAAAATGCAGGCAGCGTCAGCCATTTCACTCACTCGTGTGGCTGCAGTAATTAAAGAAGGGAGAGAACCTGGCTGCTGACATAGGGAAAGCTTAGTTAGGCTCTTGTGTTAGGCTTGTTAGGTTGCTCCTTCTTGCTGATCTTATTGCTAAAAAAAGCACTCCTCATCCTCAACAGCTCTTTTGAGAGCTAATGTTGTTCTTGTGAATTATTATCACAGACACTTGTGTTGCATATACAGCCCTGTCAGTCAGACACAGCTGCTGGTGGGACCTTGGCCCCTTGGTAATTCCTACTGTGCCACTGCCAAGCCCAGCACATTCAGTGACTGCCTGTGTATGTGACAGCTGCACATTTGTAATACCAATCACTGCATACCCACCTTTTCAGTGCACCTACCTACCTACGTGAGTGCACACAGCGTCACTGCACCTGTTCACTGTACCTGTGTGTGTGACAGCTGCACATTTGTAATACCAATCACTGCATACCCACCTGTTCAGTGCACCTACCTACCTACCAACGTGACCACAAGCAGTGTTATATACCAGTCACTGCAACTGTTCATGGTACCTCTGTGTGTGACAGCTGCACATTTGTAATACCAATCACTGCATACCCACCTGTTCAGTGCACCTACCTACCTACCTTCGTGAGCACACGCAGTGTCACTGCACCTGTTGACGGTACTTGTGTGTGTGTGTGTGTGTGTGACAGCTGCACGTTTGTAATACCAATCACTGCATACCCACCTGTTCAGCGCACCTACCTATTCACGTGAGCGCACGCAGTGTCACTGCACCTGTTCACGGTACCTGTGTGTATGACAGCTGCACATTTGTAATACCAATCACTGCATACCCACCTGTTCAGTGCACCTACCTACCTATGTGAGCGCACGCAGTGCTATGTACCACCAGTCACTGCACCTGTTCACGATACCTGTGTGTGTGACAGCTGCACATTGTATTGATACCAGTCACTGCATACCTCTTCACTGCACCTGTGTGACTGCACATTGTATTAGTCAAGTCAGTGAATACCTTTCTCTTCATCCCCCCACCTCCCCCCCCAATATGGGCAAAACAGGCAGAGGCAGGCAATCCGGCAGGTCTGTTCGAGGTCGTGCTGTCATGACTTTGTGCGGCTCTGGACCAAAAGTACAGTGTTCAGAAGGCGCGTGCCATCAACCAACAAGATTGTCAGGACGTAGTTGACTATTTAACACAGAACACCTCATCTTCCTCAGCTTCCGCACGGAAGCGTGACATATCTTCCTCCTCCTGCTCCGATTCTGGCACCCCACTTAACACTCAGTTGGCCGCCACCACCAAAGTGCCATCACCCCAGCGCTCAGCAGTGTGGAAATTTTTGTGTGTGTCTGCCTCAGATGAGAGCAATGCCATTTGTACTCTGTCACCAAAAATTGAGCCGAGGAAAGACTAAGACCTGCGTAGGGACAACTTCCTTATGAAGGCACATGATGACAAAGCACAAACTGCAATGGGATGACCACCTGAGGAAAAGCAGCACAAAAAAGCAAAGCCACACACCGCAGTGGAAGATACCAGGCCGCAATTATTTCTCAAAAAAGCTGATACCCAAACTGTACTGTGATGTTGAAAGGCAAGTGGTGTCATCTCTGGCACACAGTGTTGGGTCAAGGGTCCATCTGACCACGTGGTCTGCAAAGCACGGTCAGGTCTGCCCAAAGACTAAGTCAGTCCCCACACATCATCTCTGCCTGCAGGCCGCTTGACTGCCTTCTCCGCCACCACCAACAGGGTCCAGGATTCCAGGCGGATTCCTGAATTTTTAAGGCCGCTGCTAGCAGCGGCCGCTATAATAATTTTTCTGGTGCGTGTACATGCCTGCCTAATTTTTTATGGCTGCACTGCAGCTGCAACAACAAAACAAAAGGCATGTACATGTGTCAATTCCCCTTCGTGATCGTTACCTTGCCACAGTGAAGGGGCTTGCGTATCACAATGAAGCAATGACCGCCGGCTATATGAGTGTCTCGGGGGGGGGGGGGGGGGGGGGGGCACACCCAAGATAATAAGGTTGTTGCTTCATTGTGGACAGACCAAATTTGATCAGCTGGATGGTCACTGTTCTGTCATTGAGCTACCTCAGCCTGGAGACCATATTGGCTGGAAAGCCGCCATCACCTGCACTCTTGTCATGGTGCGCACCAGCCCAGCACGGCCGTCACTACACAAACTGCTGTGTGCAGTGCGTTACACAGAGTTTGGTCTGTCAGTGTGAAGAAGCAGTACACTAATTACACTCCCTGATTGATGTATACACATGCAAAATGTTTTAAAGCACTTTAGGCCTGCAATTTAGCATGCCATGTGATTTCTGGCCTTAAAGCGCTGCTTTGCGTCAAATCCAGATTTTCCCCGGGACTTTTGGCGTGTATTCCACTCCGCCATGCAAAAACTCAGATGTTAGACCCCTTGAAACATCTTTTCCATCACTTTTGTGGCCAGCATAAATGTTTCTAATTTTCAAAGTTCGCCTCCCCATTGAAGTCTATTGCGGTTCGTGGAAGTTCGCACGAACCAAAACTTTTTGCGGAGGTTCGCTTTCGAGGTTCGCAAACTGAAAATCGGAGGTTCGAGCCATCTCTACCTCTGGACTATCCAGAGGCTTCCTACTACTGAAGTAATCATCTAACTGTTTTAGCAATGCACTTCAGGCACCTCTTATCTGTGGCAACGTCCTCCCCCCCCCCCCCCCCCAACAAACACGCACACACACAAAATTTAGTAACCTCTCTAGAGGGAAGCCTCTGGATGATCTCCAATTCTTCTTGAGCCCCCCACTGCCTGCTGGGACCCTCTTCTTTTTCAAAGCCATGCTCCCATGCATGTACAATCATGGCTGCGCAGCAATGGCACAATAACAGCCTGCACAGTAGCATGGAGAAACAAGTCATGCATGAGCAGCTGTGCTGCTGTGAAAGCACGGGCTGTCATTGCGCCTGAACAGTGCATCCACTTGTACATGGATGGGAGCGCAGCCACGCGAGCCTATTCCACCAGCCCTTGTTGAATAGGTTCAGAGGGTCCCAGCGCTGAAACAGCAAGCTTGACGTAAATATCTAAAGGCAGCCATACACTGGTCGATTGCCACCAGATCGATCCCTCTCTGACTGAATCTGATCAGAGAGAGATCTAATGGCTACCCATACTCTGCAAACAGATTTTGAATATCTGTGGAGCTGCCGTCCTGCCTCTCCACCCCTGCTCCCCCCCCCCGCCAGCAGAAATACATTACCTGTCCGCCGGCTCAAGTCCCCAGGTCCCTGCTGTCCCTTTCTCTGGCTGGCCTTCTTCATCTTCACTTCCTGTCCCGTCCTGTAAGAAGAGGAAATTCAATCAGTAGAGCACCTTCTACTGTTTGAACTTCTGCTGGTCACAGGACGGGACAGGAAGGTAAGTGAAGATGATGAAGGCCAGCCGGAGAAAGGGACAGTGGGGACACGGGGACTTGTGCCAGCGGAATAGGTGAGATTATTGGTGTGTCGGCTATCGCCGCCGCTAACGACACGCTCCTGACCCACCGGCGATCGAGCAAAATTTTCCACCTGGACAGATTGACGGAGTCGATCAATTTCGGATGGAAATGCGTCGATCGGTCCACGTTTGCATAATCAATTTCACAGCAGATTCGATCACAGTGATAGAATGTGCTGTCTCTATCAGCGGGAAATCGAGTAATTGTATAGGCACCTTAACTTTTGTGGTTTTTATTACTTCAGATAAACTTTAAAGTTCATATTTTTTGTACATGGTATGTAATATATTTGTCTACAATTATAGGGAGGGATAATTGGAGTGATCATTAACTGGAACTGCAACTTGGATTTACATCATTCAAAGTGCCGTCCACAATATTCTTTCCGACGCCTTGACTTGCAGAATAATATCTCCACTGGATACAACTACAGGTCAGTGTATCTCAGGGCAAAAACTAAAATCCCTCAGCAGACTTATATATGTAATATAAATATGCAGTACATGTGCTGGTCTTTTTAATCCACAGAGAACAAAGCTCTAGTTCACCCTCCTAGATTTTTTTTATTGTTAATAACGGTGCCTATGCAAGTACTCACATAGGGCTTGATTCACAAAGCGGTGCAAAGTGTTTGCACGCCTGTAAAAGGCCCTTTATCACGCCTAAACTCAGTTTAGGCGTGATAAGAAGAAACTCGCGCGATCTCCCGCACGCAAAGTTTTTGTACCATGCTTCGCGTGCAGCGTCCATTGAGCCCTATGGGACTTTGCGCGCGCAGCGTGGTGCGCTACGCGCGCAAAACTTTGCGCGCGGGAGCTTCGCGCGAAGAGCAGCACAAATCGGTGATAACTCAGCTTTGCACGGCTTATCACGCCTAAAGTCTTTTAGGCGTGATAACTGAGTTATCACCGCTTTGTGAATCAGAGCCATAGTGTTCATATTGGATGCAGCTGTACTAGAGAAATCCCCTTTGGAAAACTCAGTCACATGACACAAAGTTTTGTGCACAAGGTGTTTAGAGCTGCTGGCAGAGTGGGAGTTTCCTCCTTTGCACATAACCATAACCTGAACACTTCCAAGTTATCCTGCTTCCTGCCATGGTCGGAATCATCTCTTTTCACAGGAGAAGACTAACAAATCTTCTTCAGGCAATGATTGGATGGAGGTGGGGGGTAGTTTGGACAGCTTAAGCAGTACCTGCCAATAGCACAGGATGTCAACATTTCAAGCCTAGCCAGCTAGAAAATAAAATAATGCAAAAATGGTTCATGCGCAATGTACAAAAACTTAGTGCATTGTAAGTTATGATAAATTCCACACACTATGCATTAAAAAATTAGCCTGAATTCTTATCAGCAAGCACAAACATTGTAACTCAGGACTTAGGCTCTGCGCCCAGAGGCTGGTGCCTTGCCAGCCTCTGCTTCCACCTGGCCCTGGCGTCTGCCACCTGATGTTGTTTAGTGATCCAGTATGCCAGATTTCTACACAACACTGATGAATAGGCGTATTGTTCTCCTCCTTACTCTGTCTGCCAGAAGCCGCACACGCACCACTCCTTTGTCTCTCTTCCCTTCTTCACTGAACAGCTCATTATATAGCCAACAGCTTGTTTGTACAGTGTTCAGTCATTCCCCACACTGTCACCCTAAGGATCGAGCAACAATTACAACATTGTGCATGTGTACACACCTTGAGATGTCCGTCAAGGCAGAAGCAGAATGCAAGAGACATATCCATCATGATGCTGCGTCTGCCATCCAACCGAACAGGGAATGCTGATCATCAGCTATAACATACTGGTGTTACAGCACGTGGGGTCATTTTCAGTATTTCCTCTGTATAAGGTTGTTAATATGACTACATGAATTCACTAGAGAGGAAAACAGCAGGCCAGGGAGTAATTATGAAGACAGAGTGCAGCTTCCTATACAGCAATATAGGAAGGTCAATATATTATGTGATACAGACCTATATATTAAAGATCTGTATCACTAATAACTGTCTGGCTGATTCAATAATGATCCTGTTGTGTGCACCATTCAGTAGATCTTGAATTTGGCTTCCTGTCAACCAGTGGTCTGGCTTTGGATCTGGAACTCCAGCCAGTTTATATAATTTTATATTTTGAGCAAAAGGAAGAACAACATACAAATCTGCTATAGTACAGGATCACAAAATGGGAATTATGAGAGGGAAAGCCCACCAATTTACAAGTACGATAATGACACTTAGGGCTGGTGCACACCTAGAGTGCTTCTGAGCACTTTTCGAAATGCTAGCGCTTTGAAAATGGCTTGGCTAATTTATTTGAATGGGATGGATCACACCAGAGCATTGTGATGTTTTTCCCAAATGCAAACGCGGGTCCTGCAGCAGTTCTGTGCCTCAATGTTCAGTATAGAAAAGTGGAAAATGCTCTAAAAAGTGCTAGAACAGAGCGATTTTCCAAGCATTTTTTAATAAAAGCTGTTCAGTTCCAGCTCTACTGTACAAAAAAAATACACCAAAAAGCTCCACACATCTGTAGGCATAAGTAGAAAATCACTAAGCAAATGCCTAGAATCGCTTAGAAATATCACTTCTAAAAGCGATGAACGTTTGCGATTACGCTATCGCTTTTAGGTGTGCACCAGCCCTTAAATGGACAAACCTTATCCAGCACTGCAGGAAATATAGACCAAACCATCTTTGAGGAAGTTGATGTTTGATCAGTGAAGCCCAAGGGCACTGGACTCTCCTGAGTGACTTTCTACTTCACTTAGCTCGCTTTGATCGCTGCTGTGACGTAAATACTCACGTGTTACCTCGGTTCCGATGCTGCCAACTCCTCCCCTCGGTCCCGGGACACAGATCAGTGCTGGACAGAAGCACTGGGATCTCCACTGGGCTGCAAAAGACAAATGGGAATCCTCAGCAACAGGGAGAATTGTCATTGGTTCATGGTGGACTAATGAAAATTCTCCCTGTTGCTAGGGAGAATTTGTGTATTGTCTCCTATGGGGAACCCCATGCCCCTACCAGCTTCTGGGCTGTGTACCAAGGGACAGAGTGTCAGTGGTCAGCAGTGGGACACGCGAGTAGCGAGCACGATCAAAGCAGATGGGCGGACACGGAGCAGACAGCACAGATGTGCAAGTGGATGCAAAAGGGCCTGTTATCATGCCTGTTTTGCATCCACTCAAGTGTGATCTAGCTTGTATTGAGTTTATCAGTATGCGCTTTTTGGCATGTGCATTCTTTTCCTATTCATAACTATGAATAGGAAAATAATTAGTTATAGTTATAACTATTAATAGGAAACAAAATACACACGCAAAGAAAAGCATACCAGCATGAAAAAGGCATTTTTGTTAGCATGTTCGCAACGCTATAGCGTGAAAGAAAGAGCCCTTTCTGTACCCGTACAGTACGCTGTGTCACATGTGCAATCAAGGAGACCTAAATATACATACTGTAGTTATTTAGTAAACAAGCGTTGTTTGGTAAAAAATAAATACAGGGTTTAGACAGATATTAATGACCTACAAAATATTACCCTCTCTCTTCCCCCTAATTGCCTTTTAGTGCCAGGAACTTTCTCCCCCCATGCCCTCCTTTAGTGCTCCCCTCAGTACCCACACACCATGTCACAAGTATTATCCAGTCCTTTTTGGCCGAAATGATATAAAATACAACTAAAAATGATTTTCTGTTCTGCCAATTCTAGGCAGCAAGTCAATAATACCAAACCATATAATTAGACAGGGTGTCTCTGCAAATATCATAATTAGGCAGGATGCCCCTTAATACAAAGGGTATCCCCCAAAATTACATAATTAGGCAGCGTCCACCCCCAAAAAAACATTATTAGACACTGTGTTCCCTAATTAACAGAATGTCACCGAAGAACTGGACAAACCTGGCTGAACTCGATGGACGTATGTCTTTTTTCAACCAAAATAACTATGTAACTGGTGTTTGGTGGTGCTGGCAAAAAAAATATCCTTGTCCACCATGGCACCAGCACTGATTACCGCCCCCCCCCGTCCAACTTACCTAGTTGGGACTGCAAGAAGAACATAGGGTGATGTAATACATATCAATCTGCCACTCCACCACCACAATGGACTACTTGACTCAAGTCAGAGTGGAGCTTCACTTAAATAGCAGATAGATTTTAAAGACTAGTAAAAAAAAAAAAGAGGCATAGTGGGCAGAGTTGGGCAATGGGACAAAGTTTAATGGTGCCCATACACAGTACAATTAAAACGTTCGATTTTCCTATTCAATCAACTAAAACGATTGAATAGCGTGAACATCGAAAATATTTTTATTCGATTGAGAAGGGATGCTGTTATTACAGTGGTGAGAAGGGATGCTGTTATTACAGCGGGGGCTCTGATGGGGGGGGGGGGCGCAGTTTCAGGGTGTGCTGTGAGCGCTGAATTACCAAGGTACGCCACTGGGAAAAATACAATTCAAGATCTCTTGTGCTCACATGCAGATCAAGGGTAAATAGTTACATTGTAGGCGCTGTCACTCTATAAAAGCCTCTGTATTTGCTGTAAATAAAATCACATGGATATATTCTTTTCAAATAAACCTCAGTTTACACGGTTCACTACCACAACACAAGGGGACAATCTTTACAGCCTCTGAGAAAAGATCCACCCATAGCTGGGTACAATTGTATCTATTTGCCTTTGCTCGTATATAAACACAAGAAACTCCAAAGCAGATTAAAGAGTATGTACAGGCAGAAACAAAATATACAATATGAAATGCAAATATGATGATGCCAGCAGTTATTATTGTCATTCCAGGAATCATTTTCTTCTAATTAGCCCCACACCCCCCTCCTCCCAACTAACCTAACACAGCACGCGCATCCTCCAGGACCGCGTACATATATACATCGCCAGTGAGTTGGGCACAGGGTGAGCCGAATGATAGCTCTCCTTGTCTCCGCAAAACTCTGGCGGTGTTAACTACTATTCCAACTTTCCGCAACTCGGAGGAAGATGTAATTCGGTGTCCGATAACCACCAGAGCCCTGAATTACCCTTATATGCCCCGTGCAGTATTACATTACTGCTATGGGGCACCTAGTAGAAACAACCTGCTTTGCCAGGATCACTCCTATACTCACCTGCAAGAGTGTTCATCTTTGAGATCACATGACCCCACTCAGCTGGTAAGTGTATGGAGCTGAAACACCTCTGAGTGCTTGTCTAGGATCACTATGCTGTCCCAACTCTCTTCCCCTTCCCCCCACAATCCCATTGTCAAATCCCAAGATCCCCCACATTATCCCTATATCGCTTTGCTGCCTTCCACTGTGTAACTAGCTGAAACCTGGCCAGTTCCAGTGTGACATCATTTCTAGGAACTTGGGCAATTAAGATGAGCTGCTGGGCAGGGGAGTATTTGGGTAATAAAGAGCGTATGGCAAACACTGAAATCAGAGCCCTCTTCCCTTCTAAAAACAGCATCTTTTCTTGTGTACATGTTATGGTTGCCTGTGTTTTTCAGCTCGGGATATTGCTGAAGTTACTTTTTTCTTCTTATTCCCTCTCTGTCCTCTTTTCTAACACTAAGCCAAGTGAGCTCTACATACATAAATGAAGTAGCCATGTTCCCCATATAACAGAATTAACCACTTGAGGACCCACGCTTTACCCCCCCTTAAGGACCAGAGCTGTATTCTGTGATCTGTGCTGGGTGGGCTCTGCAGCCCCCAGCACAGATCAGGTAGCAGGCAGAGCGACCAGATCGCCCCCCCCTTTTTCCCCCCTATGGAGATGATGTGCAGGGGGGGGGGGGGGGGGTCTGATCGCTCCTGCCTGCCTGAGGTTTGCGGGGGGGGGCACCTCAAAGCCCCCCTCCGCGGCGACATTCCCCCCTACCTCTCCTACCTCCCTTCCCCGGAGATCAGAGGCTGCACAGGAACGGATCTGTCCTGTGCAGCCTCTAACAGGCTCCTGCCTGTCATGTGACAGCGATCCCCGGCCGCTGATTGGCCGGGGATCGCTGATCTGGTACAACGCTGCTACTGTTAGCAGCGTTGTACAAATGTAAACAAAGCGGATTATTTCCGCTTGTGTTTACATTTAGTCTTCGAGCCGCGATCGGTGGCCCGCAGGCTATTCACGGAGCCCCCCGCCGTGAATTGACAGGAAGCAGCCGCTCGCGAGAGCGGCTGCTTCCTGATTAATTAGCCTGCAGCCGGCGACGCAGAACTGCGTCACTGGTCCTGCAGCTGCCACTTTGCCGACGCGCGTTATGAGTGCGCGGTCGGCAAGTGGTTAATCTGATCTGAGTGATGGGGAGACAAAGGGGCTGGCATGGCGGCACATCACAGGAGGAGACGTGATGCCCATGTTGCTGTGGCGCCCATGGCATGAGCCATGCCTGCACCCCTCTAGATACGCCTTGCTGCCAGGTCTGGAGGAGAGATTTTCACTATAGTCTTTGTTGAACATAGCAGTGAAGATAGGCTTTAAAGGAAACCTGAAGTGAGAGGCATATAGAGGCTGCCATATATTAAACAATACCAGTTGCCTGGCTGTCTTGTTGATCATCTGCCTCTAATACTTTTAGCCGTAGACCATGAACAGGTATGCAGATACGTGGTTTTTGACAGAAATCTGGCAAGATTTACATATGCTTGTTTCAGTTGTGTGATTCAGACACTACTGATGTCAGAATGATCAGCAGGGCGGCCATACAACTGGTATTGTTTAAAAGGAAACAAATATGTCAGCTTCCATAACCCTCTCATATTCAGGTTTCCTTTAAAGTGAACCTAAACTCAGAACTTCCTCCCTCCTGTAAAAGATAAGCAACTGCATAGTAACCTTTAAAAACATCATTTTTACAGCTTATGGAGCTCATTTAGAGATGCTGCAGTGTGGTTACTTCCTGGATTGCTGGGAGCAAAGAAAGGGTTAAACTCCTATGTTTACATATTAGCTCTCAACTTGCCAGAGTGGGCAGAGAGCTGAGAGGTCAAATTACACTATCTCCTTACTTGCTGAGAAGGGAGAGTTACACAGACTGTTCTCTATAAACACCCGCTGGGAGGACTCCGGGTGGATTTCTCTGTTTTCTCCTTCTCTCCAGTTCTGCTTTAAGTGTGTTATTGAAGAGATGCAAAGGTTGCCTGCTGACGGCTCACACAAGGGTTAATTTGATGCTCTGTAAATGATATTAGCAAAATTGCAATTTGGCATTATTTACACATTATTTAGAAATTATTTTATAGCTTAACAGTCTCAATAATTGGTCCTCAGTATTTGGTCATTATTCAGGGTCATTATCCAGGTTTTATAAAACATTTTTGCAAACTAACATCTTACAAAGTACAGGAATGGTAATTTTAATCTGTAAAAAAAATAATGCCATTACTTTTTACTTTACATTCATGGTCATGTGACTCCTTCCTGCACTCCCCAGGAACCTAGCTGTACCCTCCTCTCATCACTTCCCGGGTCACACCTCACCTCCACTACCTGATACAGGAGGGAGAGAGTATTAGAGTGAGTCTGAATGTAGCATGAGGCTCAAAACCCAGAACCAAAGCCGATATTTTTACCAATGAGTCTTGGCCACTGGACTCTTATACTAATGGTTGTTGTGTCAAGTGCTGGAAGGGGTTGAGCATTTATAAACGGTGTCAGTTTACTGAGTGATATAGATGGTATATGTTGTGTCATGAAGCAATATCCTGTTTGAGCAAGCACCTGTCTCCTATTGGGTGGATCACATGAAATCATGTTAGTAAATATGTCATCCTGGCTGACCAATGGGAACCACATCATTTTGATATGGTTTCAGCACAATTGTAGCAGGAATGCATTGTTTGCAAGGGGGTTTGGCCTTTACTATTTTGTACAGTAGTATAGGTAGCTAGTATAGTTTCCCCAGTATAGGTAGTATAGTTGCCACCAGTAGTATAGGTAGCTAGTATATTTGCCCCCAGGCATTATAGTTGCCCCAGTACAGATAGTATAGTTGCCTGCAGTACAGATAGTATAGTTGCCCCCAGTACAGGTAGTATAGTTGCCCCAGTAGTATAGGTAGCCAGTATAGTTGCCCCAATATAGGTAGTATAGTTGCCCCCAGTGCCTGCTAACCACCCTCCACGGCCGCCATATTACCTACTCGAACGGCTGCCGGCCGCTTCCTCTAAAGTCCCCTTTCTCTTTCATGCCTCCGCTACAGTGCAGACCTCATGTCAGAGAGTAGAAGTAATTACTTCCTGTATACGCGTTGCTATGGGAGCCGCTGTTCTGTCACAGGGTGAGGCGGGTCGGTCTGATATGAGGTCTGCAGTGTAGCGGCAACGGAAGGCGGCATGAAACAGAATGGGGACTTTAGAGGAAGCGGCCGCCAATAAGGTAATACGATCGGCGGCCGCAGGTAGGGTGGGAGACAGGCGAGTGTAATGCAGCTCCTTTGCCCCATGCAGACAGACACTAATGCATCACTCTGCGTCATGGGTGGGACTGCGCTGCCTTGAGGACAGGGTTGGGGAACACTGTTCTAGAGTGTAGTGCAGTGGGGCTGCTGGCTATGTGTTCTGGCTAGGCTGTCTGGATCGCAGGACTGGCTAGACAGAATTACATCTTTTTTTGGTGGGGGATATTTTGTAAATAATGAATTTCATCTGTGCACTTAGTAGTTTGCCTATAGTTCAGATTTAGGGCATATTCAAAGTGGAACGTTGCTGTTGAATGCGACATTAAAGTCGCAACGTGTCTGCGTTTAGATGTAACGCACTGTAAGTGAGTTACCACAACACAACATTTTCAACGCGACGATAATGTCGCACTGTGAACAGCCCGTAGGATTAGCATTGCAGTGCGGTAAGCTGCGTTATAAGACTTTATGACACAGCTCCGCAACGTGGCACTCTGAATGCGACCTTAGTTGTGTTTCCAGTTATACATTTAAGTCCCTTCTTATCACATATGTTGTTTTTTTAATAAAACTAAATTTACTGCAAAATGTACTTTAAATGATACATTAACATTTGTTTTATTTATATACTTTGCTCAGAACGTTAACGTTTACCACTCTTCTGCATGACCTAGGTTTGCCAAGTATTACAACATAAATGATACAGAAGCCCGCATACTAATCAAAGTGTATGGGATCCGTATTGATGTCATTGTGCATGGACAGGTAACGATACCCTACATTTACTTATGCTGAAGGATCTTTGCAATGTTATCTTGTGTACACCCTCCATTTGCAGATCATTGTATTATGAATTACTAGTGACCTAAGCTCATTTAAAAACAGGCTCTAGGTCTGTCGCCATGCGCACGCACGCACGCACGCACGCACGCACACACACACACACACACACACACACGCCTGCCCGCTCAGCCGGCCAGCCCGCCTCCTGTCCCCACTGCTGTGTCAGTGCAGGACATGGGCAATAGCACAAAAGCACTGACACACGGACATGGGACGCAGGGACACTTGTGTATTATTAGGTAGGATAATCTCTAATCTTGTTAGTGTTGCCATAAAACTAAGTTGTAATCACAGTATATGAATCATCTGCTATGGGAACCTGTTACATGCCTGGAGGCAAAATTAAAATGCAGATCAAGCAAAACTGGACCAAAATTATCAGAATTGCCCAGAGCAACCAATCAGGTTCCTGCTGTTGTCAGAATCAGGGATTCTGAGCAACTGCTGAAGGTTTGCTCTGGTTTTCTTTGTACCGGCCTTGATAAATTAGCTGCACAGTATTTTAGCAGTACAAGAAGAAAACTTTAGACATGATAACCAATCAGTACAATATAGTCATAGTCAGTACAAGAGGAATTCTGATTGGTTGCTTCTGGTGCTGTGTTTAAAGTTTAAGTTCGCCCTACTAACATTTTCACAGTTAGTAAAGATGACTAAAGGATTACGCCATTACTCATAAAAGAAAATTGTCTGACATCCCTTCCTATTTTTTGTGTATTTCAAGCTGTAAAAACCTAGAGCCAGATGAACAGCAAGTGGAATATAGCCCGGTATCCTAAAAAGAAAATAGAAGGCAAAACATTTTTATGTGACTGAGAAAATACTCCTGATAACATTTCAGTGCTGAAAAACTCAAACGTTCATTACTTTTGTTTGCTTTGTAGCTGATTACAGCACATTTTCCATCACATCTGAAAATTTCAGACATGAAACTGGAAATAAAAATATGAGACTGTTCTATAGTACCAATGTTCTATTTAGCATTAGTACTACACATACATGTAGTTATCTTTCAAGTTTATTTTCAGTTCAGGTTTGCTTTAAAGAACAAGAGAAGCCATCATTTATTTTCTCATATATACCTAAGTTACATACTGGGGTTAGTTGAAAAAAAAAATCTGTCCATCAAGTTCAGACAGAAAAAAAGAAAAAAGGATCGCTGTCTTGAACTCTCATATATCCTAGTTGATCAAGAGGAAGCCAAAAAAACCTTAAAGCAAACCTGAACTGAAGTTGAAATACCTCCTGCATAGTCTTCTCATCAATCTGTTTCTTCTTTCCTGAATCCTGTTTGATCACTGTGATTGATGGATTTCTCATCCTCCATTTAAAAAATGGGCATGACCTCACAACAGCTTCCAGGTCAGCATTCCGTTAACCTGTAACATCACCCACTTGAACCATAGGGAAACATGGACATTACTTTGCACATCAGTTGTCCTTTCAGTTATTATTTAACAGCAACTGATACACAGGAAAAGGGCCCTAAAACCCAGTTTACAGTGGTCCATTGTATAATGTGGCTTACTGAAGTGCAATGCATCACCTATGCGACGTTCACAGTGCGGTGGGTGCATTGCAGTATGGTAATACACTGCATGTAGGGCTTTACTGGTAAACATTCGTGTTAACAGTAGACGTGAAGCATACTTTTTATTGACTTTATGCTTCATTGTATGTGATGCATCACAGCCATAACGTGTGGTACAACTTTTTTGTTCCATTGCCATGGGCCTCCACTAGAGTTGGGCCGAACCTCCGATTTTCGGTTCGCGAACCGGGTTCGCGAACTTTCACGAAAGGTTCGGTTCGCGTTAAAGTTCGCGAACCGCAATAGACTTCAATGGGGATGCGAACTTTGAAAAAAAAAAATAATTATGCTGGCCACAAAAGTGATGGAAAAGATGTTTCAAGGGGTCTAACACCTGGAGGGGGGGATGGCGGAGTGGGATACATGCCAAAAGTCCCCGGGAAAAATCTGGATTTGACGCAAAGCAGCGTTTTAAGGGCAGAAATCACATTGAATGCTAAATGACAGGCCTAAAGTGCTTTAAAACATCTTGCATGTGTATACATCAATCAGGTAGTGTAATTAAGGTACTGCTTCACACTGACACACCAAACTCATCGTGTAACGCACCGCAAACAGCTGTTTGTGTAGTGACGGCCGTGCTTTACTGGTGCGCACCATGGCGAGAGTGCAGGTTTTGGTGGCTTTACAACCCATATGGTCACCTGGCTGATGTAGCTGAATGACAGAACAGTGACTGTCCAGCTGATCAAATTTGGTCTGACCACAATGAGGCAACGACCTTATTATCGTGGGTGTGCCCCCCGAGACACTCATCTAGGCGCCGGTCATTGCTCCATTGTGATACGCAAGCCCCTTCACCACGGCAAGGTAATGATCACGAAGGGGAATGGGCGCATGTACATGCCTTTTCTTTTGTTGTTGCAGCTGCCCGCAGTGCAGCCAGAAAAATTAGGCAGTCATGTACACGCACCCGAAAAATTATTACAGCGGCCGCTGCTAGCAGCGGCCTAAAAAATTCAGCAATCCGCCTGGAGTCCCGGACCCTGTTGGTGGTGGCGGAGAAGGTAGTCAAGCGGCCTGCAGGCAGACATGCTGTGTGGAGGGACTGGGAGCGACTTAGTCTTCTTGGGGCAGGCCAGGCAGCCAGTCACACGGCGTGCAGGCAGAGATGCTGTATGTGCGGGGACTGACTTAGTCTTGGGGCGGGCAGCAGCCCTCCGGGATCCATGCCTCATTCATTTTGATAAAGGTGAGGTACTTAACACTTTTGTGACTTAGGCGACTTCTCTTCTCTGTGACAATGCCTCCAGCTGCGCTGAAGGTCCTTTCTGAGAGGACGCTTGCGGCAGGGCAGGAGAGAAGTTGGATGGCAAATTGGGACAGCTCTGGCCACAGGTCAAGCCTGCGCACCCAGTAGTTCAAGGGTTCCTCATCGCTGTTCACAGCAGTGTCTACATCCACACTTAAGGCCAGGTAGTCGGCTACCTGCTGTTCCAGGCGTTGGTGGAGGGTGGATCCGGAAGGGCTACGGCGAGGCGTTGGACTAAAGAACGTCCGCATGTCCGACATCACCATGAGATCGCTGGAGCGTCCTGTCTTTGACTGCGTGGACACGGGAGGAGGATTAGTGGCAGTGGTACCTTGCTGGCGTTGTGCCGTCACATCACCCTTAAAGGCATTGTAAAGCATAGTTGACAGCTGGTTCTGCATGTGCTGCATCCTTTCCACCTTCCGGTGAGTTGGTAACAGGTCCGCCACTTTGTGCCTGTACCGAGGGTCTAGTAGTGTGGCCACCCAGTACAGCTCATTCCCCTTGAGGTTTTTTATACGGGGGTCCCTCAACAGGCAGGACAGCATAAAAGACGACATCTGCACAAAGTCGGATCCAGTACCCTCCATCTCCTCTTGCTCTTCCTCAGTGACGTCAGGTAAGTCAACCTCCTCCCCCCAGCCGCGAACAATACCACGGGAAGGTTGAGCAGCACAAGCCCCTTGCGATGCCTGCTGAGGTTGTTCTCCTGCCGCTGTCCCCTCCTCCTCCTCCTCCTCCTCCCCCAAAGAAACACCTTGCTCATCATCCTCTGAGTCTGATTCGTCTTCTGCACACGACTTCTCTTCTTCCTCCTCCTCCCCCCTCTGTGCTGCCGCAGGTGTTGAGGAAACAGCTGGGTCTGATGAAAATTGGTCCCATGCCTGTTCCTGCCGTAACGGTTCCTGGTCACGCTCATTCACAGCTTCATCCGCCACTCTACGCACAGCACGCTCCAAGAAGTAAGCGTAGGGAATTAAGTCGCTGATGGTGCCCTCACTGCGGCTCACCAGGTTGGTCACCTCCTCAAACGGCCGCATGAGCCTGCATGCATTCTCCATCAGTGTCCAGTTGTCGGGCCAGAACATCCCCATCTTCCCAGACTGTTTCATTCTACTGTAGTTGTAGAGGTAGTGGGTCACGGCTTTCTTCTGTTCTAGCAGGCGGGAGAACATGAGCAGGGTCGAGTTCCAGCGAGTCGGGCTATCGCAAATGAGGCGTCTCACCGGCATGTTGTTTTTGCGCTGAATTTCCGCAAAGCGTGCCATGGCTGTGTAAGACCGCCTCAAATGCCCACAGAACTTCCTGGCCTGCTTCAGGACATTCGCTAAGCCAGGGTACTTTGCCACAAATCTTTGAACCACTAGATTCATGACATGTGCCATGCAGGGTATGTGTGTCAGCTTCCCCATATGCAAAGCGGCAAGCAGATTGCTGCCGTTGTCGCACACCACGTTGCCTATCTCCAGGTGGTGCGGGGTCAGCCACTCATCCACCTGTTTCTTAAGAGCAGCCAGGAGAGCTGCTCCAGTGTGACTCTCCACTTTGAGACAAGCCATGTCTAAGATGGCGTGACAGCGTCGTACCTGGCATGCAGCATAGGCCCTGCGGAGCTGGGGCTGTGTAGCTGGAGAGGAGAACTGCCACTCAGCCAAGGAGGAGGAGGACAGCGAAGAGCATGTAGCAGGAGGAGAGGAGGTGGCAGGAGGCCTGCCTGCAAGCCGTGGAGGTGTCACAATTTGGTCCGCTGCGCCCTGCTTGCCATCGTTCACCACCAGGTTCACCCAATGGGCTGTGTAGGTAATGTAGCGGCCCTGCCCGTGCTTGGCAGACCAGCCATCCGTGGTCAGGTGTACCCTTGACCCAACGCTCTTCGCAAGAGATGACACCACTTGCCTCTCAACTTCACGGTGCAGTTGGGGTATGGCCTTTCTCGAAAAATAAGTGCGGCCTGGCATCTTCCACTGCGGTGTTCCGATGGCCACAAATTTACGGAAGGCCTCAGAGTCCACCAGCCGGTATGGTAACAGCTGCCGAGCTAACAGTTCCGCCACGCCAGCTGTCAGACGCCGGGCAAGGGGGTGACTGGCCGAAATTGGCTTCTTCCGCTCAAACATTTCCTTCACGGACACCTGACTGCTGCTGTGGGCAGAGGAGCAGGAACCGCTCAAGGGCAGAGGCGGAGTGGAGGAGGGTGCCTGTGAAGGTGGAAGGGAGAAAGCGGCAGAAGCAGATAATGCACCTGATGGAGGAGGAAGAGGAGAAGGAGGGTGGCTTTGCTTTTGTGTGCTGCTGCTGCTTTTGCTCAGGTGGCCATCCCATTGCTGTTTGTGCCTTTTCTCCAGGTGCCTTCGTAAGGCACTTGTCCCTACGTGAGTGTTGGCCTTTCCACGGCTCAATTTTTGTTGGCAGAGCGAACAGATGGCTTTGCTCCGATCTGAGGCACACACATGAAAAAATTTCCACACCGCTGAGCCACCCTGGGATGTGGGCACTATGGGGACCTCAGCAGCTGATGCTGAAGGGCAAGTTGGCTGGCTGTACATAGGTGGCAATACATGGTGCCGGACACTGCCACCAGCTGTTTCTGACGAAGAGCTGCCCCAGCTTCTTTCAGCAACTTCTCTCCTCCTCCTACTCTCTGACTCCCCCTCTGAACTGTCCCCCTCTTCATCTCCTCTATTGGGTACATACAGAGGATCCCTATCATCGTCATCATCGTAATCATCCTGCCCAGCTTCGCTTGCCTCAGACAAATCCAAACATGCACCAACATCAGTAGGTCCTTCATCCTCCTTACACGTTACATCCATAATGTTGCCGCGTAACTCAGACATATGAGCTGGTGAAAATTCATCTGGCTGTAACAACAATGGCTGTGCATCAGTGATTTCACCACTAAATAATTCTTGCGAAGTGTCAAATGCAGCGGAAGTGGTGCTAGTAGTAGCGCTGGTGGCTGAGCAAGATGAGGTGTTCTGTGTCGCTAAATACTCAACCACGTCCTGACAATCTTGGGAGGTGATGGGACGTGCCTTCTTCCGAGCACTGTACTGTGGGCCAGGTCCACACGAAATTACATTTACACGACCTCGCGCAGACCTGCCGGGTGGCCTTCCTCTGGCTCTGCCACTACCTCTTCCTCTACCTGTTTTGTCCATATCGGGTATGCACGGAGTGGTATATCACACTGCGTGCACTCACGTAGGTAGGTGGGTTCACTTAACTGCACAGGTATGCACACTGATGCGGTGGGTTCACTGAACAGAACAGGTATACAGTGGCGGGTTCACAGAACAGGTATGCAGTGGCGGGTCCACTGAACAGAACAGGTATGCAGTGGCGGGTTCACTAAACAGAACAGGTATACAGTGGCGGTTCACTAAACAGAACAGGTATGCAGTGGCGGGTCCACTGAACAGAACAGGTATGCAGTGGCGGGTTCACTTAACTGCACAGGTATGCGCACTGATGCGGTGGGTTCACTGAACAGAACAGGTATGCAGTGGCGGGTTCACTAAACAGAACAGGTATACAGTGGCGGTTCACTAAACAGAACAGGTATGCAGTGGCGGGTCCACTGAACAGAACAGGTATGCAGTGGCGGGTTCACTAAACAGAACAGGTATGCAGTGGCGGGTCCACTGAACAGAACACGTATGCAGTGGTGGGTTCACTAAACAGAACAGGTATGCAGTGGCGGGTCCACTGAACAGAACAGGTATGCAGTGGCGGGTTCACTAAACAGAACAGGTATGCAGTGGCGGGTCCACTGAACAGAACAGGTATGCAGTGGCGGGTTCACTAAACAGAACAGGTATACAGTGGCGGTTCACTAAACAGAACAGGTATGCAGTGGCGGGTCCACTGAACAGAACAGGTATGCAGTGGCGGGTTCACTAAACAGAACAGGTATGCAGTGGCGGGTCCACTGAACAGAACACGTATGCAGTGGTGGGTTCACTAAACAGAACAGGTATGCAGTGGCGGGTCCACTGAACAGAACAGGTATGCAGTGGCGGGTTCACTAAACAGAACAGGTATGCAGTGGCGGGTCCACTGAACAGAACAGGTATGCAGTGGCGGGTTCACTAAACAGAACAGGTATACAGTGGCGGTTCACTAAACAGAACAGGTATGCAGTGGCGGGTCCACTGAACAGAACAGGTATGCAGTGGCGGGTTCACTTAACTGCACAGGTATGCGCACTGATGCGGTGGGTTCACTGAACAGAACAGGTATGCAGTGGCGGGTTCACTAAACAGAACAGGTATACAGTGGCGGTTCACTAAACAGAACAGGTATGCAGTGGCGGGTTCACTTAACTGCACAGGTATGCGCACTGATGCGGTGGGTTCACTGAACAGAACAGGTATGCAGTGGCGGGTTCACTAAACAGAACAGGTATACAGTGGCGGTTCACTAAACAGAACAGGTATGCAGTGGCGGGTCCACTGAACAGAACAGGTATGCAGTGGCGGTTCACTAAACAGAACAGGTATGCAGTGGCGGGTCCACTGAACAGAACAGGTATGCAGTGGCGGGTTCACTTAACTGCACAGGTATGCGCACTGATGCGGTGGGTCCACTGAACAGAACAGGTATGCAGTGGCGGGTTCACTAAACAGAACAGGTATACAGTGGCGGTTCACTAAACAGAACAGGTATGCAGTGGCGGGTCCACTGAACAGAACAGGTATGCAGTGGCGGGTTCACTTAACTGCACAGGTATGCGCACTGATGCGGTGGGTTCACTGAACAGAACAGGTATGCAGTGGCGGGTTCACTAAACAGAACAGGTATACAGTGGCGGTTCACTAAACAGAACAGGTATGCAGTGGCGGGTCCACTGAACAGAACAGGTATGCAGTGGCGGGTTCACTAAACAGAACAGGTATGCAGTGGCGGGTCCACTGAACAGAACAGGTATGCAGTGGTGGGTTCACAGCACAGGTATGCAGTGGTGGGTTCACAGCACAGGTATGCAGTGGTGGGTTCACAGCACAGGTATGCAGTGGTGGGTTCAATGAACAGGTATGCAGTGGCGGGTCCACTGAACAGAACAGGTATGCAGTGGCGGTTCACTAAACAGAACAGGTATGCAGTGGCGGGTCCACTGAACAGAACAGGTATGCAGTGGTGGGTTCACAGCACAGGTATGCAGTGGTGGGTTCACAGCACAGGTATGCAGTGGTGGGTTCACAGCACAGGTATGCAGTGGTGGGTTCAATGAACAGGTATACAGTGGCGGGTCCACTGAACAGAACAGGTATGCAGTGGTGGGTTCACAGCACAGGTATGCAGTGGTGGATTTACAGCACAGGTATGCAGTGGTGGGTTCACAGAACAGGTATGCAGCCAGACAGGAACAAGCTAAGCCTAACTAATCTTTCCCTGAGAGACAGTCTGCAGCAGCTCGCCCTACTCTGACTAATGCAGGCACACGAGTGGCCGTAATGGCCGCCGCTGCCTGCCTTATATAAGGGGGGGTGGGGCTCCAGGGGCTAGTGTAGCCTAATTGGCTACACTGGGCCTGCTGACTGTGATGTAGAGGGTCAAAGTTGACCCTCCATGTGCATTATGGGGCGAACCGAACTTCCGCAAAGGTTCGCCTGCGGGACGCGAACGCGAACCACTGAAGTTCGCATGGAACCGTTCGCAGGCGAACCGTTTCGGCCCAACTCTGGCCTCCACACATTGGGCAAAATGGGGGCATGCGCCCCCCCTCCCCCTCCCGGCCAGCTGCTGCCCCCCCTAGCCACCCGAACCCGCAGGAGGAGGAAGCAACACAAAAGGAGGGGCAGCGGGGACAGCGGCAGGGAGGGGGACCAGACCCCCCACCTCTCTCACCTGGGTCTCCTCCTACTGGCGCTTCCCACCTCCAAATTAGCAGCGGCAAACAGAAGCGGGCATCAGCGGGCAGAGAGGAATTACTCACCTTTTTCCTGCATTCCAGGTGATGGTATGCAGCGCCATCGTCACGTGACACTGGTCATCGCCTTCTCCACCGATCTGTGCTTCCTGATTAGCGGAAGCACAGTGAGCGGCGGAGAAGGTGGGCAGTTCCTCTCCGCCCACTGATGATCGATTCTGTTTGCCGCTGCTAATTTGGAGGGGGAAGCACCAGAAGGAGGGGGCCCAGGTGAGGGAGGTGGGGAGGTCTGGCCCCCCTCCCTGCCACGGTCCCTCCTTTCAAACTGCGACTATGCTATACTAGGGGCGACTATACTACCTACACTGGGGGCAACTATACTAATACGGGGCAACTATGCTAGCTATACTGGGAGTGACTATACTACCTACACTGGGGGCAACTATACTAGTTATACTGGGGGCAACTACTGTACACTACCTACACTGGGGGCAACTATACTAGCTACACTGGGGGCAACTATACTAGCTATACTGGAGGCTATACTGGGGCAACTATACTCTCTCTGCCTTTCTGATGTCTCTTTCTGCTGTCACTCTTTCTCTCCCTGCCTTTCTGCTGTCTCTCTGCCTCCCAACTCTCTCTCTCTGCTGGCTGTCTCTCTCTCTCTTTCTCTCTGCCTTTCTGCTCTCTCTCTCTCTCTCTGCCTTTCTGCTGTCTCTCTCTTTCTGTGCCCTCTCTCTCTCTCTGCATTTCTGCTGTCTCCCTCTCTACCTTTCTGCTGTCTCGCTCTCTCTCTGCCTTTCTGCTCTCTCTCTCTCTCTGCCTTTCTGCTCTCTCTCTCTCTCTCTGCCTTTCTGCTGTCTCTCTCTCTCTCCCTGTCTTTCTGCTGTTTCTCTCTGCCTTTCTGCTGTCTCTCTCTCTTCTGCTGTCTCTCTCTCTGCCTTTCTGCTCTCTCTCTCTCTGCCTTTCTGCTTGCACTCTCTATCTCTATCTCTGCCTTTTTGCTGTCTCTCTCTCTGTCTTTCTGCTGTGTCTCTCTCTTTCTGCCTTTCTGCTTGCTTGCTCTCTCTCTCTGTCTGCCTTTCTGCTCTCTCTCTCTCTCTCTCTCTCGCTCTCTCTCTGCCTTTCTGCTTGCACTCTTTATCTCCCTCTCTCTCTCTTTCTGCTGTCTCTCTCTCTCTCTCTCTCTCTGTCTTTCTGCTGTCTCTCTCTCTTTCTGCTGTCTCTTGCTCTCTCTCTCTCTGCCTCCCCGCTGTCCCTCTCTGCCTTTCTGCTCTCTCTCTGCCTTTCAGCTGTCACTCTCCCTCTCAGCTGTGTCTCTCTGCAGTCTCTCTCTCTGCCTTTCTACTGCCCTCCCCACACATGGGAACCCTCCTCCTACCCACTGGCACCCCCCTCCTGCCCATTGTCACCCTCTCCCACCCACTGACACCCTCCTGCAAAACCTGGGGTGTGGCTTAACGCCACACAGGGGGCATGGCTTAAGTTTCCCTGTCACTACCTAAACTGGGGGGGGCACCTGTGTCGGAGGCACTCGCAATCTAATCTCTACCATAGCTCTAGTCTAATGTCCCACCATTGCTAAGTTCATGTAAATTTGGCTCCACCTTTGACCACACCCACATCGTGATTTATGGCCATGCCCATTTTTTGGCGCGGCACCGCATGACTCTGACCCCCCCCATTTTTGCCCCCACCCCTGGAAAATTTTCTGTGGACGCCCATGTCCGTTGCGTTCCTGTTATACAAAGAACACAATACAACGTTGCACTGTGAATGTGGCCTAAGGCTTTGAGCTTCCGGAGAGACAAATATGACTAGTTCTAGTTGGAACTGAAAGGATTTGTTGATAGAAGAAAATGGTGAGCTTGTGAGAGGAACTGATGGAAAATGAAGCATGTAATATTTATTTGCAGGTACATTATGTGTTTATTTTAAATAATTTTACTCAGTTCAGTTACCCTTTAAGTTGTTTTATGATACAGAGAATATGAATTTCTTCAATATGTTTTACAATTATTAAATTAAAAGTTGATAATCTACAGTCTTGGCCAAAAGTTTTGAGACTGTCAAAAATATTCGTTTTCACAAAATTTGCTGCCAAACTGCTTTTAGATCTTTGTTTCAGTTGTTTATGTGATGTACTGAAATATAATTATAAGCACTTCATATGCTTCAAAGGCTTTTATTGACAATTACATGAGATTTATGCTAAAAGTCAGTATTTGCAGTGTTGGCCCTTCTTTTTCAGGACCTCTGCAATTCGACTGGGCATTCTCTCAATCCACTTCTGGGTCAAATCCTGACTAATAGCAACCCATTCTTTCATAATAACTTCTTTGAGTTTCTCAGAATTAGTTGTTCTTTGTTTGTCCACCTGCCTCTTGAGGAATGACCACACGTTCTCAATGGGATTAAGATCTGGAGAGTTTCCAGACCCAGGACCCAAAATTTCAAGGTTTTGGTCTCCGAGCCACTCAGTTATCTCTTTTGCCTTATGATGCGGTGCTCCATCGGGCTGTAAAATGCATTGTTCTTCACCAAACTGTTGTTGGATTGGATGAGAAGCAACCCCACACATGAATGGTCTCAGGATGCTTTAATGTTGGCATGACACAGGACTGATGGTAGCGCTCACCTTTTCTTCTCCTGACAAGCCTTTTCCCAGATGCCCCAATCAGAAATAGGCTTCATCGGAGAATATGACTTTGCCCCAGTCCTCAGCAGTCCATTCACCATACTTTCTGCAGAAGATCAATTTTCCCCTGGTGTTTTTTTTGGAAGAGAAGTGGATTCTTTGCTGCCCTTCTTGACACCAGGCCGTCTTCCAAAAGTATTCGCTCACTGTGCGCGCAGATGCGCTAACACCTGCCACCATTCATGTGTGGGGTTGCTTCTCATCCTAGGGAGTGGGCTCACTCACAATTTTGCCAAAAAACACAGCCATGAATAAAGAATGGTACCAAAACACCCTCCAACAGCAACTTCTTCCAACAATCCAACAACAGTTTGGTGAAGAACAATGCATTTTCCAGCCCGATGGAGCACCGTGTCATAAGGCAAAAGACATAACTAAGTGGCCCGGGGACCAAAACGTTGAAATTTTGGGTCCATGGCCTGGAAACTCCCCAGATCTTAAGCCCATGGAGAACTTGTGGTCATTCCTAAAGAGGTGGGTGGACAACCAAAAACCAACATAATTCTGAGAAACTCAAAGAAGTGATTATGAAAGAATGGGTTGCTATCAGTCAGGATTTTGCCCAGAAGTTGATTGAGAACATGCCCAGTTGAATTCCAGAGGTCCTGAAAAAGAAGGGCCAACACTGCAAATACTGACTCTTAGCATAAATCTCATGTAATTGTCAATAAAAGCCTTTGAAACATATGAAGTGCTTATAATTATATTTCAGTACATCACATAAACAACTGAAACAAAGATCTAAAAGCAGTTTAGCAGCAAACTTTGTGAAAACTAATATTTTTGACAGTCTCAAAACGTTTGGCCAGGACTGTATAGTATGTATGTGTATTATTTGCTGAAGGGAATCACAAATAAAGTAATATAACACATGAATATTTTTACACAGGCTGGAAAGTTTAGTCTTATTCCTACAATTATTAACCTGGCCACTGCCCTGACATCTATCGGTGTTGTAAGTATGAACCATTTAACATAAATTATTTTCATCCATTACATTATTTAGTGAATCACTAGAGAGAGGGAACTATTGCATGTGTCTGCTTTAAAGGGCAACTGAAGTGAGAAGAAAAGTATTATGCTGTTTCCACTAGCGGGGTGCGATTCCGTAGCGGAAAACGCGTAAACAAATTTGCATGTGGATGCAAATTTGTACGTATTTGTATGCAAATTTTAACGTGAAAATCATGTCAGTGCCTGTGTGCTTTTACATTAATTTTACACGAAAACATACGCAAATTTCCACTAGCCTTGCAGTGTGCGAATTCTGATGGCTTTTTTCTGCACAGCATACCGCTCAGATTTTTGGCCTCATGGAAACAGGCCCATTGACTCGACTGGGGGAGGGGGCTGCACATAACATTTAATCTAGCGTGTGTACATAGCTTTAGAAACAGTAATGGAAAGTAATCTTATTAGGCCCTCATACAATGTGGAGATGGTAAAATTGGTCAGTGATTGGCCAATCATAATTGAGAGTGTACCAGGCTTTATTATTACAGCTCGTTGGCGTTCGTTCACAAAACTTACTTATTTTTCACCTTGAAGCTAGGTACGCACATGAGGTAAAAGTATTTGGAAAGTGAAAGATCAACGGCCAATTTTACCCCCTTCCATGTAGTATAAGAGCACCCTACACAGTCTATTCTATTAAGTTGAGTACCCATCAGATAAAAATCTTTGCAAACTAAGGAATTTATTTGTCACACAGATTTGTTAAGCTGGCCATATATCAGGTGACTTGGCGGCCGAATGACCATCCAATTCGATTATTATAATCGAATAGGATGAAAATTGGTCCCGCCAAGTGCATGCCCAACCGACAAAGCGACCAATTTGGTCGCATGGTCGCTCACGCATGCTGCAAGTTTTCGGGCTGAAGTTGGTTGGTCGGGTGCACGGCAGTACGGCGGCCGGTTTTGGAACAAGCAACGAAACGATGAAACCCCTGTCAGCCTCCACATCTAGCTGGATTCCGCATACACTCATACACGGTAGCAGCGCATAGCGTCTGACGTCAGATGCTATGTGCCGCTAGCGTGTACGCGGCTGTTACCCGGCATGGACGGTCACTGCGCGGAGGCTGCTACAGGACAGGTGATGCATAAATGCACATACTGGGGGGCCACATTTATACATTGAGGGGCAGTGGCGGTGCGGACGTGGAGGGCTCAGCCGATTCCCTGAAGATTTCATGCTAAAATCGAAGGAGAATCGGCCTGTAGTATTTGGGCAGCTTCGACAAGAGACAAATTTGTCTGTAATCAGATTAGATTAGACATAAATTTGTCTTTGTCAAATCGAATCTTTCTAATGTACACATGCAAAAGATCAGTTCCTGAAAAATGCTTTGTCTATGACATCTGGAGATCTCATCTCATACAGTCATCTGCAGAGCAGATCCAACGGGATGGACCTGAGATAAATATCTTTGGTCTGGCTCTTTCGCTGTCTTTTGTGAACTTTTTTACACAACTATATGCAGATTTATGTTTGATCTTTCACTTTTCAAAGATTTATCTCGTGTGTACCCAGCTTTAGAATTCAAAATCTGTTGGCCCTCATACTACATGGAGTTGGTAAATTGGTCTTTGATCTTTCATGTTGCAAAGACTTATCTCATGTGTGTACCAAACTATAAGGAGAGCATAAGCTATTGCCTGAGATAAATCCAATTTTGTTCGGCCAATTTTACCACCTCCATGTATCATGAGGGCTAGCAGATTTTGAATACCATGAACAGATTGTGTAGGTAAGCTCTCATACTACATGGGATAGGTAAAATTGGCCAATCACATTTGGGCATTTACAATTCGCCACTTCACACCTTTAACAGTTTATTGCTCGGTCATACAACTTAGCACCCAAATAAATTTTACCTCCTTTTCTTCTCACAAATAGAGCTTTCTTCTGGTGCTTTTTGATTGCTGCTGCTATTATTAGTTTTTTTATTAATAAAAATATACTGACATTTTTGTAAAAAAAAATTTTTTTAATTGCCCCCCCTCCCCCCTAAATATGCCCTAGACTATGGTACATACACTACACATAAAGATGTATGACCATGGCAGGGATAAAATTGTGAGCCCATCAGAGGGACAGTTAGTGACAAGACAATATATTCTGTATAGTGTTGTGCAAGATGTCAGCGATATGTAAATGTTTATGTGTTAATAAATAAAAAACACAGCCTGCCAGCACTGATCAACCACTGGCAGTTTGTTCGCTGTGCCCTGCTGTTACAGTGCTACAGTGACGGGAGCTTGCGCTCAGCGCTGAGACAGAGCCTCTCTGCCGCTGCCAATGTGGGTTAAAGTACCCATACACTACGTCGATTTCCCATAGAAATACAACAGATTCGATAACTGTGATCGAATCTGCTGTGAAATCGTTAACACAGATGTTGACCGATTGACCGATTTCCATCCAAAATCGATCTATTCAGTCGAACTGTCCAGGCGGACAATTTTGCTCGATCGCCAGCGGGTCGGGAGCGCATAGTTAGCAGCATTCGATACAGCGTCTTCTCTTCACTTCCTGTCCCATCCTGTGAGAAGGCAAAGTTCAAACAGTAGAGCGCCCTCTACTGTTTTAACTTGCGCTTGTCAAAGGGCGGGACACGAAGGGGAAAACGGAGGAGGACACCGGAAGAAGTGAGAGACTGCACGAACCTGGGGACTCGCGCCGGCGGACAGGTAATATCATTGGGACGGTGAGGCAGGCGGCAGCTCCACAGGTTGTGAATTAATTTCATGCTGAAATCGATTCAAAATCTGTGTGCAGAGGCTAAAAATGGAATTCTACACTTACCTGGGGCTTTCTCTGCGCCCCCCCCCCCCCCCCGGTCTTTACGGTAGTGAGCGTTCTGTGCAGTTCTCAAGAGATGGAACCACACTCCGCAGATCGCTCAGGGCTACAGGCACGTGATCCATCCAGGTACGCATGCGCAGTTACGCACAACTCTGGGCAAACCTTATGGAGCTGCCAGTGGGAGCACAGAGGTGACCCAGAGAATGCCGAGGGACCTTACGGGCATCGGGGGACTGGAGGAGGCCCCAGGTAAGTTTAGAATTCCATTTTTAGCTACTGCTCAGGTTCCCTTTAAGCATTTTGGAGAGGATTTTTGCTTTGCTGCTTTCTGGGGGTGCACTCAAGAGCTGAAATATAAATGGCAAAATATGTTGTGGCTGAATATGCAAACCTTGACTTTCATTTTATCACAGCCCTGGTTTGCATTGCAACTTCGGGCTTTTTCTTTACAGAATGAGTTGTTTTGCATAATTACAATGGTTTCTCTATATGCTGTACATTTCTGGTAGATGATCAAATCTGGGGGGAATCGATTAGAAGTTGTTGCGTGTAACGAGTGTTTTACAGTTAGACTTTACCTCTGCTCTGCCTCCAATAGACTTCCAAAACATTAGCCACACCAGGATAGATGAGGCTCTGTGTGTAGTCATCAGACTGCTTTTTTCCAATAGTACATATGATATCTCTGACTTAACTAGATATTAACTGGCTGCTTCCATTACCAAACCTTATTAGTAGAATTAGGATTTTAAAACACATTTTTGTTGCTGCCTTATGAACTATGGTGCATAGTTTTGTGATTTTTCAGTCATTCATGAATGAATCACCAATATATAACCTTCATAGTTTTCAGTATTCATTGAATGGCTTCACCTTTCTTAGGGGTCTGTCTTCTGTGACTGGATATTGCTGACTTTCATGAATAAAGACCACATGTACAGCCTACGGAAATATGACAAGGTAAGCAGCTAACATTATGCAAAATAGGACTATTTATAAAAATATGGTGCCAGGGTGATCTAAATGAACCTAAATACTGTAAAGTCAATCAAGGCTGTGGAAACATTTACGTTTCCATCTTATGATAGCTCCATGTCTTCTTTCATATCATTTGTTTGAAATAGCCCTTTTACTTATGCATATAGAGTGAAACTCTGGCATGAGTCTTATATTGTGCCTCCTTTCAACTGTCTTAAAGCTTTTTCACACAGGAGGCTGAACTGCACGCGTGTCGGACCACAAGCAACTTAAAGGGGCACTATGACCAAAATCAGGGAACTATGGTAACCTGGAAGCATGTACCTAATAAGAGCATCAGATACTAAGCCCTTATTTTATGTGGGCTTGAAAGGTTATAGACAGCATTCTGCAGAGATCCTGCCCATCGTTATTCAAGCTAAGTGGCGTACTCCCCCTCTCAGTATTTTGACAACTGATTTATCCTCTGCTTTCTCCGTGCTTAACCTCTTGAAGACTGCAGTGATTAACCCCCCCCCCTAAGGACCAGGCCTTTTATTGTTAAAATGGCCACTGCAACTTTAAGGCCGAGCTGCAGTGCCGCACAACACAGTACACGAGTGATTTCCCCCCCCCCCCTCTTTTGCCCCCACCAACAGAGCTCTCTTTTTTTTAATTTCATTCCTCCCACCCCCCAGCCAGCCAATAATGGCGATCCGCTGTCATTGGCTTCTGCCTATGAGAGCCGATCGCTCTCATGTGCCCCAGGGGGACAGCCGTGTCACACGGTCGACCCAGTACAGCGCTGATCGCAGCGCTGTACATGTAAATACACGGCGGTTTCGCCGTGTAACAGTCTTCCGAGCGGTCTTTTACTCTGGAACAAATGTACATTGTGTGTGTGTATTGTACATTTTACTTTTTTTTCCCCACAATAGTGGTCCTTTAACCTCTTGAGGACCATGGTGTTAAACCCCCCTAGTGACCAGGCTAATTTAAGCTTAATTGGCCACTGCAGCTTTAAGGCCAAGCTGCAGGGCCGTACAACTCTGCACACAAGTGATTCCCCCCCCCTTTTCTCCCCACCAACAGAGCTCTCTGTTGGTGAGGTCTGATCGTAACCCCCTCTCTTGTCCCCCAGGGGGATAGCCGTGTCACACTGCTGTCCCCAGTACAGCGCTGCTGCTGATCGCAGCGCTGTACATGTAAATGCACGGCGATTTCGCCGTGTAACAGTCTTCGAGACTGAAGGCGGAGCTCTGCTCCACCCACCAGGCAGGAGATGCGCGCGCAATCTCCTGCAAACCGCTTCCCCAGGACTTTACGCCAATCGGCGTTAGCTGGTCCTAGGGCTGCCGCCACGGCCACGCCCATCAGCGTGACGCGGTCGGGAGGCGGTTAAAGGACAACTGTAGGGAGGCTGCCATGTTTTTTTCTCCTTTTGTACAATAGCAGTTGCCTGGCTGTCCTGCTGCTCCTCTGTCTCTATACTTTTAGCCATAGATCCTGAACAAGCATGCAGCAGATCAGGTGTTTCTGACATTAATGTCGGAACTGACAAGATTAGCTGCGTGCTTGTTTCTGGTGTTATTCAGACACTACTGCATCCACATAGATCAGCAGGGCTGCCAGGCAACTGGTATTGCTTAAGGGGGAATACATATGGCAGCCTCTATATACCTCTCGCTACAGTTGTCCTTTAAGCTGTATAGGATATGTAGACTGCTCAGGGTCAGGGAGTGCTGGGGAAGATCATAGCACTGGATACAGAAGGAACCAAATCATTTATCTTGCTTATTTGTTTATCTACGATCTTCCACAGCACTCACTGACCTGCAGCCTGCATTCCAATGTCTTCAGCAAGGAGAGATGAGAGGAGCAATCAGCTATTACCAGTCAGCAGAGGGGGAAGAGAGGGAGGATCTCTACATATGCTGCCTATACCTTTTCAAGCAGACATTTAAAAATACTTAGCATCTGATGCTCCTAATATTAGGTACAGGCTACCGGGATTATCCCAGTAGCCAAATTTTTGCTATAGTGCCCCTTTAAGGCTACAATTTCATGCAGCTGCATGGCAGGGTTTGTAACCTTTTATGCGTCATCATTTGACATGCAGTGGCATTACCCAGTTGCAAAAATGTGACATGTCCTAGCACGGCTGTGGCTACACTCAGATGTGACACAGAATGTAGGCACCACTCCACCGCTGTGCTGAAGGCTAGCAAGCACCTGATCGGTGCACAGGAGCAGCTGACAGGCAGTGAATTCACCTCCTTCAGGCTCCCATCTGAAAGAGGCCTTACTAAGCTGCTTTAATTGCCCAACAGTCACCATCCCCGGTCATGTGGAACGGGATTAGGGAGAATTGATCTTCAAATAACTTATAAAAACTTTTCCTGTGAGATATAAATCTACTTCCCTCTACTGAAGTAGTATCTGGTTGGTAGAGGCTTCCTCACAGATTTGCCTTAATTAGGGCTTGCTTGGTGTTCCCAATTTACAGATCTCACTACACTGGCTGTGTATGCCACATTGCTTTGCACCACAGGAATACAATGCTTGTTAAATGCCAGCCAGAACATTCCAGCTGGATAACATAATACGATATTGCTCTGTGTGGTCTATTTCTCCCTTCTACATAGGTAAATGCAATAGTTTCAAACAAACAAACAACATTTATATCGCGCTTTTCTCCTGGTGGACTCAAAGCGCCAGAGCTGCAGCCACAAGGACGCGCTCTATAGGCAGTAGCAGTGTTAGGGATACTTGCCTAAGGTCTCCTACTGAATAGGTGCTGGCTTACTTCAAGCTTCTAAAATTTGTATTCTTTTTTTCTTCTACTCTGTCATACAGATTTGCAATAATGATCGTCTTAAATTATAATTCTTGATTAATTTTGACAGTTTTTCCCCATATAAACATAATGTTCAGTTATCTGCCAACAGTGCCAAACAGTGTGTTCTGTTGGGGTGAGCACCTGTGGTAGTAACTATCAGTAGTTATCGGGTACGGTCCTCCTGTATGTCTAATTCAATAATGCGTTGAAGGTGGGCATTTGCCAGTACACAATTGCAAAAGTGAAACTTTTTAAATCCTACTTAATAGCGGCAGTTTAGCATAAATTTATAGAACTGCACTAGTTAAGAAAAGTGCAAATCCATCCCTAAACTGCCGCAGATTAAGAAATGTTTAACAGCACTTCTACAGATTGTGCAGTGTAGCCTAGGCATAATTTGTGAAGTGCTCCTCCCCCTGCTGAATTCCTTACTCAGAGCCTGCCAGTATCAATACAGCAGATTTATTGGTGGCCTCAGCAACAGCAATTTCCTTCACACACTGCACTGTCTGAGAAACCTTCCTAACCCCTCCTATTTTAGAACAGTTTAAAAAAGGAAACTGAACTATCTAGTGATTTCTTAAGATGCCGGAGACAGCTCTGGACAGCTTTAGGGTCCTTTTACACTTAATCAGTTGCTCTCAGTTAAAACGGAAAGAAAACACTGATTTTCCCATGTTTTCCTATGGCACCTTTCACACTTAACGCGTTTTAACTGAAATCATCTTCCCAATGCATTGCTATGGAAAAAACGTGTACCAACGCGCACTAAAGCATACTAACGCACACTAACGCATACCAACTGATTAAGTGTAAAGGGGGCCTTAGGATTTCTAAAAACCTACCAATATTTTATCTCGGACACTCTTGACCAGTAACCTCTGGTGTCCAAAGAATTCTTGTTGCATAATACTACGTGATCATGTTTTATACGCTTTTAGTACAAAGCTAGCAGTAATGTTTTGCAGTTATCTGTTGAATGCTCATTGTATTGCAGGTCTGGAAGCTGGAGGAGACTCACACTGCAACCATCACAACAGTCAGCTCTCCGCAAGACTCCCCAGCTACCTCTGAATCTCTTTGTACTAACCATGACCCACCATATAAGGACAGCAGCCCTAGAAAGGACAGTGTTACAGAGGAAGAAGGCCAGCACCAGGTATGTAATGGGAAAACAGAACACCCTCCAGGAAGCTGATATATTCCCATTTCCCCCCTGGAGCCTCTGGAACTGAAGGCCAACATTTTCTCCATGGAAATCATGCACACGGGACTCAGGAAAATTCAGTTATTTGGATCACCCCATGTACATGTCAGAGAAAACGGCTGAAGAAGCTCCTTAGGCCTGAGGTGGACAGGGGAGGGATCAGTGAGAAAAGATAAATACTCTGTGGAGGCTGAACCTGGACATGAGGATACAAGAGGGCAGAGTATGAAGAGTGAGGATGCTGCAATGCTCTGTATTATGGCACAGCAGTAGAAGAGGACCAGGATATGACAGTAGACCACCAGCATTAAAGAGACATTGCTATGGCGCCATGGGGAGGAGGATTTATGTACAAAATTCATGGTGGGGAATTGTTTGTACTGTCTGCAAAGGATAAAAAAAAGATTCCTGAGTGATTTCTACACTAATTACAATGCAGACTTGTTTCTTTTCTCCGGTTCTGATCATGTTTATACATTTCTTATAAAACATTTATTTTTAATCTTTCTAAGCAGGGTTTAATTTTGCTTAGTGCATGAATTCCTCATACTGTTAACAAACCTTTGTTTTACCTCGTCTGATATTCTTTTATGCTCCTCCATCCTATTCTTCTGATTTATCTCTCTTCTGCCAAGCAACCATTTACAAATCATCGGCTCTGTTCTCATTGTAAGTACTGGACTCCACATCTCTCTGGGGATCTATGAGCACGGAAGTGATAAGTAATGATTTGTCTTAGTAGATAATAAGATTTAACAGTAATTATTATAAAGATCAGGCAGTGTGGTCTCAGATTTACCATCCATTACCTCCTCATCTGCTGAGTTCCCTCCTCCACCCACTTTCTCCTCATCTTACTTGGAGAATAAAAGCCTGGTACGTACGGGTGCCTTGAAGCAGTATTATCTGGAGACCTAATAAGTGCTGAGAAGTGTCCATAAATCAGTTATGAAGAGTCTTGTGGTATTAGAGTGCGCATAATGAATGCCCAACCAAAGTCATAACTAGTCATAACTACAGATACTGTATATAGGACTGTGTGATTGTGTGTGAGTGTGTGAGTGTGTGAGTGTGTGAGTGTGTGAGTGTGTGTGTGTGTGTATATGATCAACTAAGTTCAGCAGGCAGAATGAAAATCATGCACTCTTGTACATCACAGGCACAAGGGTTCTGACCGTTACATATCTTATTAACCAATGGTGTTAATACAGTAGAAACTGTTGCAGTTTTTTCTGAACATTGAAATATCTGTATGAATATATATATGTTCTGGTGCCAGATTTGGCATCTAGGTATGTCTCATAGTACCATGGTAGGTGAGTCCAATTTAGCCAGGTAAGGCTTTCCCTGAATAAACCTGTGTCTATATATCTGAGTGTTAGATGTCAAGTATACTGTATGTAGCACATAATAAAGGGACTTGGTGCAGAGAGGTATATCACGTGGCACATCTTTTCCGTATGCACTGGATGTATTATCTCATGGGCCTGGATTAGACAGAAAAGGAATCACACAGAGCATTCTGTTAAAAAAATGACAATGTATTGGTTTATTTTTTACTCTACTGTTTATATTTACCCACTTTCTAGCCTTAACATTTACAGTTTGTTAAGCTGATGTTGAGCACTTTATTTAATAGTGTGAACTTACAGTAAATTTTGCATATGCTATGGATGTATACGTCTGTAGTAAGAGGCAGCAAAGAGTAGTAAAAACATACAATACTGTTTAAAAAGGAGGATAAGTGGCAGACTTACCTTCTAATGAACAGCAGGCCAAAATAAGGTCCAGAAATTCAATCACGAGAACATGTTTTGTGGGCTATTTTAGCTATTTGCAGACTTCCTCAGGTCTGTTAGAAGTATCAAGAACACTGTAAGTGCGGGCAAACTAGGGAGGAGCTCTGTCTACACTTACAGTGTTACATTTTGTGCCTTTAGGTAGAATGTTGGGTTTTCCTCCCTTCTTATATTTGGAGTGTGACTGTTTAGAGAGACAGCTAACCCATCTCCACTTAAAGAGAACCAGAGATGAAGCACCCTCTTGTATTTTACCTTATAAATCAGTGGGAACATGACAGTAAACACCGAATCTGCTCTTTGTTTCATTGTTCTCTAATTAATCTGACTGTTAACACCTCTGATAAAAATCCCCGACTGAGCACTCAGTCTAGCTTTGCTACGGAAAGATTATAGCTGAGTCTGTCTTCTCTGGTGTCTTTTCAACCCCAAGCCTGCCCCCTTGTGGCTCTGCTATAATGACTCAGCTATAATTATTCCCTGCAAAGCCAGACTGACTGCTCAGTCTGGGATTCTTATCACAGTTGATAAGACACTTTTAGCAGTGAGGATAAACAGAGAGCAGGGTAAGGGTTTTCTCTAATGTTTTAGATTAAAAAAAGGTAACTGGAAAATAAACTTGTTTTATGCAATTCTGATCAGTTATATATATCAAACAATTACATGTAAACTTTTCTGAACCATTTCCCCCCTCCCACCGCAGTTGCTCTCTCCTTTGCTCAAGGCTGAATACCTGCGGTGTCATCAGGCTGGTAGTGTTATGTTATATTTGTGATATAGTGGTTGATTCACTAAAGATATTGTGCACAAGCAGTGCGGGTTGATAATAGCGTACATTCCTGTCGGCATAGTGTGCGCTCTTCACTTATGCGCGATCCTTGTATGTGCGGCATGATGGGATGGTAGCACGACCACGATACTTATCATGGTCGCGCTACAGTCACAACGCCCGGTACATACAAGGATCGTGCACGCTACGCTGACAGGATCATGCATAGCGTGCGCTCGCTATTATTAACCTGTGCTGCTTGTGTGCGATACCTTTAGTGAATCTACCCCATTGAGATTACTCATTGTTCTTTTAAAGCACACCTGAACTGAGAGGGATACAGAGGCTGACATATTTAAACTGAATATTTAAAGGACCCCTATTGTGAAAAAAAATGTAAAATGTAGAATACACATACACGATGTACATTTGTTCCAGAGTAAAAAGAGCTATAAATTACTTTTTTTCCTATGTGGCTGTCACTCAAAGTAAGCATTTAAAATCATGACAGATCTGACAGAATTTGGATTAGTCCATCTCCTCATGGAGGGGGTTCTCAGTATTTCCTTTATTCTTTACAGAAAACACCCTGGAAAGGATGTATAAAAAGATGCCAGCCGGTTTCCCAAATCACCTGCACATTATTTTGCCAGTTGGAGTGAGCAACTGCCATTCAATAATAGTTTTTGAAAACAAAGAAAACCCTGAGAATCGCTGTGAGAAGATGGGCTAATCCAAAATCTGTCAGATCTTTCAGAGTTTTACTTATTACTGTAAGTGACAGCAACATAGGAGAAAAGTAATTTGTAGCTCGGTTTATTCTGGAACAAATGTACATTTTATACATATTCATAAACATGTATTTTACCTTTTTTGGTCTTAAATTAGTGCTAATGGCATAAACCAAAAGGTGGTGATGGATATGGGCATGTTGCACATGCAGAACTTGTGCAGACCAGTAAAAATGTGTATCACGTCATTCATCTCTTGCAAAAATTTCCCTTAACGTAAGATCAAGTTCCTGAAATCACCTCTACCCTGCATAGAGGCAATAAGTGAGACCAAGAGTTCAAAATATGTTTAGGCCAATAACAGAAGTTTGGCAAAATGCTAGACTGGAGATATACTCACAAACATGGGTGTACATGGAGATATACTCACAAACTAAGGGCTCTTTTCCACTATGAAATGCGATCGCAATCACGTTTCACTTTCCACCATGCGATTGCGATTGAGCTACTATACACAGTATAGTACAGCTCAATCGCATCCAAAACGCGGCAGGACGACGATTGCGTTTTGACCAAAATCGCATCACAATTGGATCGTAGTAATGGAAATTGCTGCTGCAGTTTCCATTAGTTTAATGTACCTTGCGATTTGTGATCAGAATCAAATCGCAAATCTCAGGGTAGTGGAAAAAGGCCCGAAGGCAACCTCTGTAAGAGCAGTTGGGGGAGCATCAACCCTACCCTACTTGGGTTGTGACCCAGAAAAAGGGGTGACAATCCTCCCATAAGGGTGGACAATGTTCAATAGATAAATGAGATGAACAGGGTGACAAAAAGTTTTAAAAACTATTTCAAAGGGAGAAAAGAGTGTACTAACCTCCAGATAGAAGACACGGTTAGTGTACTTTTAGAAAACTTTATTGAGAAATCGTTATTGATAACGATACACAGGTTGAGTATTGGCTTCAACAAAGTTTTTAAAAAATACACTACATTTCCACTAAGGTGCTGCATCCATTTCTGGATCGGACACGGCACCCATGCTGATGCGAAATTGCTTACGAACCCAACAGCCGTGCCAATTCACAACTATGGATGAGATGTCTGAAAAAATGCAGCAGGATTTTTTCCCCACACTCAAGTTTAGAAGCAGCCCATTGATTTCAATGGCCTGTAATACTGCCTTCAAACTTGCATGTGGGAAAATGGACTGTAATCCCACTAATGGAAACCCAGTCTACCTCTTTTACGTGGAAGTAAGTCCACCATTATATTCCTTTTAAATCGTTTTTTCATTCATTTTATATTTGTTGGCATCTGTGTTTATCTACTTTCTACCTAACATAGGTTACACGTATAGGAATTTTACTGTACCAGAGAAGGCTTTCAGGACTGTGAGGGCAAATGGTACAAGCAAGACTGTTATAATGAACTTTCTATATTGCTGCACTTTATGTTTCAGTAATGATACTCTGGTCTACGTCATTTTATACACCAACATTCCCACTGGAACTGCTTGTGGTGGAATTTTAGAGAAATATTCCTCTAGGTTGTGAGGTTTGTGAACTTGTAATAGTTCAGTAGATGTACTGTGAGTAAATCCTAAAATACAGCAAGTCCACTTAATGAACTGTAATCAGTATATACAGGTACACGGAAATAGTAAAATGGTTATCTGAACTGTTAAACAACCATTATCGCAAAGGGAATAAAAAGGGTCTATACGTTTATAAAATAAAAGCAGTAGCAATTACTTACTTGTAGAGTCTTCTTTACACGTAACCAGTACATACATTAATCAATATCTAGTAGTGGTAGTGTTGCCTTCGTCAGACAAATGACGTAGATGCAGGCCATAGACTTGGGTTGCAGCTCTGGGATGTGTGCCGCTGTCTTATGATCGATCTGAAAATTATCTCATGTCTGTGTACAACATACAACAACCAAACAATGTATGTGTTTTTCTTAAATAAAAGTTATATTTGTGCAACCTTTAACCTACATTTTTTTTTTATAGAAGATATACTTGGCTTACATGCCCAGATGTGTGATCTATCTTAACTAAATCCTAAACTCATTCAAAACAAACAAGCATATACTCACCTTATTAGTTCAGGCCTGGGTTTCTGGAAGGGCCACAAAACGCTCGGGCCTTGGGTGGCTGTAGCCCAAGGAAGAACCTGGATGTGAAAGAGGGGCTGCTACATAAAAGCGAAAGCTGCAAATGAGTAGCAGCATATAAAAAAGAGAAACTAATGCCCAAGGGAGCTGTTCATGAAAGAGAGGGGCTGCAGCACATGGATGTTTCACACGGAAAGGGGGGGGGGGGGACTGCACATGGAATGGGGGGGATGCTGCTGCACATAGAAGAGAGCCCCAACATACTTGGCCTAGGGGCGGAAAAAAATATAAATCTAGCCTTGCCTTAAAGAGAAACTCCGACCAAGAATTGAACTTTATCCCAATCAGTATCTGATACCCCCTTTTACATGAGAAATCTATTCCTTTTCACAAACAGACCATCAGGGGGCGCTGTATGGCTAATATTGTGGTGAAACCCCTCCCACAAAGAAATTCTGAGTACGTTCTCTTGGCAGTTTCCTGTCTGTGAACCCTGTTGCATTGTGGGAAATAGCTGTTTACAGCTGTCTCCAACTGCCAAAACAGCTAGCAGCAGCTACATCACTTGCCAGCAGTAAAAATGTTACCATGTGATCAATGTCAGACTATAAATCAGGAATTTTAAAGATTTTACAATGAGCAAACACTGACTAAATCATTTATACATAATTATTGCAAAAATGAAGCACTTTTTTATTACATTATTTTCACTGGAGTTTCTCTTTAAGGATCCTGTTTTCTCAAGTATTTTGATGCCTCAACCTTCAACTGTCGTGCCCAGTGAATCATCGTTATCACAAAACTATTACACCAGGCCAGATTTGTTTTCAGCCGAGCATTTGGTTGGCATCTTTTACTTTTTGTAATATCAAAATGGACAAAATGTAGAACCTTGAGTTACTGCCACATAAACCACTCTTTTGGCCAATTGCCCTGTTTCTGCAAACATTGCTAAGTCTATAGGCTAATCTGCGGGTGGTAGACTGGACATTATGGAAGGTCAATGACTAATTAAGAGTTGATGCAGGACTAGGGAAAAGTGCATGCAAATGTATTATTTAGCTTGAAAATGGGCTAATCAAATTCCGACTTGGATTTGATTAGTCCAATTTCAGCCTGCATGACTTTGCATACAGCATTGGCAGTGGGTAAAGGTAAAGACTGAAGCTCTAGCCAGGAGATGGGGCAATTTAGGATCATATGACAAGAGGTTGCTGACAGTATGTGCAAGCGTGGCTGCTTTGGAATTCATGAGTCAGTTGTGGTAAAAGGAGTGGACTTAAATGGACACTGTAGGGGGGTCGGGGGAAAATGAGTTGAACTTCTAATGGTCCCCCACAGACATCCTGTCCACGCACAGCCACTCACTGATGCTTTAGCCCCGCCTCCGGTTCACTTCTGGAAATTCAGACTTTAAAGAAAACCTGAACTGAAGATTAAAAGTCAAAATAAGCATACACAAGTCATACTTACCTTCCATGTAGTCTACTCCCTAGGTTCTCAACGTGTGGTACGAGTACCCCAGGGGGTACTTCTGATGGTTCCAGGGGGTACTCGGGCTTGATATACTTAACCAAGAAAAACAAATTCAGAGTTTTAGAATATGATAAAGCTTATTTAAAGAACACCAGGGGCGTAGCAATAGGGGTTGCAGAGGTTGCAACCGCATCGGGGCCCTTGGGCCAGAGGGGCCCCGGGGGGCTCATCCCTCAAACACAGTATTAGCTCTCTATTGGTCCTGTGCTCATAATAATCACTTCTATAGATGCTTTGAATAGTGGTAATAATTAACAAATTGTTCCCCACCCCCTTCTTGCACCTCTGACACTGTATTTGCCTTTGGCAGGTTTTGGTGCGCTGTATCAATTGTTATGTATAGAGTGCTTGGGGGGCCCCAATATAAAACGTGCATCGGGGCCCACAGCTCCTTAGCTACGCCACTGACGAACACCAAATTAGTGATTTAGCTAGTTAAAAGCAACAGAAAATGCTTAGAAATTGTTTAGAGCCAATTGTAATGTACTACGATTAAATATATATTTGTCAAGGGGTACTTGTGATAAGGTTTACTATGTTAGGGGGTACTTGGTGAGTACAGGGATTTAAAAGGGGTACACACCAAGAAAATGTTGAGAAACACTGGTCTACTCCTCAATGTCTTTCTCCTGTCCCGCGTCCTGTTTGTTCACTGTGATCAAGGGAATTTTCTGTCCTCCATTTTGAAAATGGCCATTACCCATAACAGCTTTCTAGTCAGCACACAGTTAAACTGTAACATCGCCCACTTGAGCCATAGGGAAACATGGACATTACCTGGTACATCAGTTTTCCTCTCAGCTATAACTGACAGCAACTGATATTTTACTGTCAGCAACTGATATATTTCAGATCTGACAAAATATTGTCAGAACTGGAAGGGATCATTGTCAGAAGAAAATGGTGAGCTTCTGAGAGGAACTGAGGGCAAGGTAACTATGTAATGTTCATTTGAAGTTACCTCATGTGTTTATTTTAAATATTTTACTCAGTACAGGTTCTCTTTAACATCCCTGGCGTTCTATTAAAATCGCCAGGGAGGCTGCGGGAGGGGTTTTTTTTTTATAAAAAAAAAAACTATTTCATGCAGCCAACTGAAAGTTGGCTGCATGAAAGGCCACTAGATGGCGCTCCGGAGGCGTTCTTTCGATCGCCTCCGGCGCCCAGAATAAACAAGGAAGGCTGATTTTAACATTCCAATTGATGAGCCTACCACCTCTGCTGCCACTCAGCTTCTCTCACTCACCAACTCCCTTGGCCTCACTCAGCATACTAATGCCACAACCCACAGTGCTGGTAATACTTTGGACCTAATTTTCTCCAAAGCCATCGCACTTACCAACCTGGACATTACACCATTCCCCATCTCCGACCACCACCTCATCACCTTCACCCTCACTCCATCCAGCACCCCCTGTCTCCCTCCCCAAACTGGACGTTGGCAGAGAGATCTACGCAACCTTGACCCCAATGTACTAGCCACACCCCTCCACTCTCTCTCCTCCTCCCTCCCCAGCCTAACCTGCCCCAACGAAGCAGCAGCTCAATACAACAGTAACCTCTCCGCAGCCTTAGACCATGCGGCTCCCCTGACCTTTCGTACCAACAGTCGCCCCAACCCCCAACCTTGGCACACTGCCCTCACAAAAAAAATACAAAATGAGACACGAGCTGCAGAACGCAAATGGAGGAAATCCCGCCACAACAATGATTTCCTGGGATACAAGACCAAGTTGCAGACGTACCATACTGCCCTCGCTGATAGTAAACAGATATACTTCACTCACTTGATCGCTACCCAAGCCTCCAACCCACGTCATCTTTTTGCCACCTTCAATGCCCTACTTAACCCCACACCTCCCCCCCCAACCTCCACCCTCTCAGCCACTGACCTATCAAACTACTTTATCAACAAAATTACAACAATCCGGAGGGATATTTCTCTCCTCCACTCTATCGCCCCCGCCTCCCCACCACATCCGACTCCTGCCTCTTTCTCCTCCCTTACCTCCTTCAATCCTGTCAGGGTGGAGGAAGTCAACCAGCTGCTGGCAACTTCACCTGCCACTTCCTGCCCCCTAGATCCGGTCCCATCTGATTCTCTGCGCCCACATTTTTCTGATCTGGCCCCTGTCCTCACCCATCTGTTCAACCTCTCCTTCTCCACCGGCATCTTCCCCTCCATATTCAAACAGGCCACTGTGCTTCCCCTGCTAAAGAAATCTTCACTTGACCCTGCTCTGCCATCCAACTACCGCCCAATCTCTCTCCTCCCTTTTGCCTCAAAAATTCTTGAACGCCTGGCCCTACAACGCCTGACCAACTTCCTTAACTCCAACTCCCTTCTCAATCCCCTGCAGTCTGGTTTTCGCACAGCCCATTCTACAGAAACAGCCCTCACCAAAGTGGTAAACGACCTTGCCCTTGCCAAAGCCGAAGGTAAATACTCCATCCTGCTCCTCCTGGACCTCTCCTCGGCATTTGACACTGTCGACCACTCCCTCCTCCTCCACTCCCTGCAGCTGATGGGCATTCAGGACCTAGCCTTAGCCTGGATCTCCTCCTACCTCTCCAACCGCTCCTTCACAACATTTTTCAATGGCTCCTCATCCGCTCCTACACCCCTCTCAGTTGGTGTTCCTCAAGGTTCCGTCCTAGGACCACTCCTGTTCTCACTCTATACTGCCTCAATTGGTAAAATCATCTCCTCCATGGGTTTCAATTATCACCTGTATGCCGACGACACCCAGATATATCTCCACACCCCAGATCTCTCCTCCTCTACCATGGACAAAGTCTCTGCCTGCCTCACATCCATTTCCTCCTGGATGGCTGCCAGGTACCTGAAGCTTAATTTGGACAAGACTGAGCTTCTAATATTCCCACCCCGCACAGCTGCACCCCTCCCAGATCTGCACGTCACTATTGAAAATACTACTATCCACCCTACCTCCCAAGCCCGCTGTCTAGGCGTTACTCTGGACTCTGAACTTTCCTTTACAGCCCACATCCAAGGTATTGTCAGATCCTGCAACTTCCACCTCCGCAACATCTCCAAGATCCGCTCCTACCTGTCACTTGACACCACTAAACTCCTTATCCATGCCCTTGTCATCTCCCGCCTAGACTACTGCAATTCTCTTTTATCTGGCCTCCCCTCTAACCGTACTGACCCACTTAAATTGGTAATGAATGCGGCAGCCAGACTGATACATTCTTCTCACCGCAGTGCCTCTACAACTCCGCTCTGTAAAGCACTACACTGGCTCCCCATCAGCTTTAGGATCAATTTCAAAATCCTGTGCTTGGCCTACAAATCAGTGCACAAGACCTGCCCGACCTACATCTCTGATCTGGTCCACAGGCACATACCAGCCCGCCCCCTCCGATCCTCCAATGACCTGCGCCTAGTCGCACCACGCATAACTCAGTCACACGCACGATTGCAGGACTTCACCAGGGCTGCCCCTACTCTCTGGAACTCTCTCCCACCAGCCGTCAGACTCGCCCCCACCTTTAATACCTTCAAACAAGCTCTCAAGACTCACCTCTTCACGCTCGCATACCCCCCTACACCAGTATCATAATATGTTCTGTTAGACCCCCTCTCAAAAGACGCACCTATTGTCTCCACCCCACCCTTTAGATTGTAAGCCTCTGGCAGGGCCCTCCTCCCTAATGTATCCATCTTGATTATGCAATCTTACTCACAACCACCCTTCTTGTAGACTCGAACAGTCTCTATCTTGAACTATGACACTGTATTGTTATCAAATCATTTGCATGATCTTGTTTTGTTGTGAGTTTCCGTATGTTCTACCTGTATGTTAACCCATTTATCTATTGTGCAGCGCTGCGTAATATGTTGGCGCTTTATAGATACAATAAATAATAATAATAATAATAATGAGCAGCCTTCCTTGTTTTGCTTATATCGTCGCCATAGCGACGAGCGGAGTGACGTCATGGACGTCAGCCGACGTCCTGACGTCAGCCGACGTCCTGACGTCAGCCGCCTCCGATCCAGCCCTTAGCGCTGGCCGGAACTATTTGTTCCGGCTGCGCAGGGCTCGGGCGGCTGGGGGGACCCTCTTTCGCCACTGCCCACGGTGATCAGGCAGCACACGCGGCTGGCAAAGTGCCGGCTGCGTGTGCTGCTTTTTATTTCATAAAAATCGGCCCAGCAGGGCCTGAGCGGCGACCTCCGGCGGTAATGGACGGATATACTCATCCACACCGTCAAGGAGGTTAAAGTCTGAAAACCACTGCGCCTGCGTTGCTGTGTCCTCGCTCCCGCTGATGTCACCAGGAGTGTATTGCTCAGTCCCAGTATGGTCTGTGCCTGCACAGTACGCTCCTGGTGACATCAGCAGGAGCGAGGACACAGCAACGCAGGCGCAGTGGTTTTCAGACTTTAAAGTCTGAAATTCCAGAAGTGAACTGGAGGCGGGGCCGGAGCATCGGTGAGTGGCTGCGCGTGCACAGGAGGTCTGCGGGCAACCACTAGAAGCCACGGGTAAGTTCAACTCAATTTCCTGAGGCCCCTACAGTATCCCTTTAATGACTTTAGCAAACATTCACAATTCCTCTGCCATGGGGGAGAAATAACAATCCATATTGTAGTGTCCAAATAATGAGTGTGTGAAGAAGGTCTGCTATTTAGCAATATCCATAACTGTGTGGGAAGAGCAGGGCAAGGATTCAGTACAGGACCCTGGAACAGTAGTCAATATAACATATGGTAATAATATTGCATATTTTTTACAATATTATTGTATAAATTATTTAGTCAGTGTTTGCCTATTGTAAAATCTTTCCACACCAATTTACTTTCTGACAATTATCTCAGGTACAACATCTTTAGTACTGACAGGTGATCTCTGCAAAATGTTCGTTTACTGAGAGTTTTAAAGGACATCCGAGGTGAAAATAAATTGATGACAAAAACAATTGTATCTACACTCCTTCTCCTTAAAATGACTTTTTTTAGATATACTACAGTTTTATTTTATATTTGAAATTCGTTTTTAAGTTTTTACTGTTTCATTATCTCTGCTCAATGACACCTAAATTGAAGTATGCCAGAGCTAAAATCTATGAATTATGGACCACATTTATCTCTTTCCTGCTCTCAGAAGCCATTTACTGTCAGGAAAGTATTTTATTGCTGTAATTACTTATCAGTGAGGGTTATGCTATAGTCTGACCCAGTCCCGACCCGGACAGAAACTGTCACTTCCATACCTCTTTTAGGCAGAGAAAGAAAAAAAGGGACACAGCCTAGTTATTTGTGTGCTTGGCACTGTACATACACGTCTATCTCATCGTGTCACGTCACCTCAGTTGTCCTTTAACCTCCTTAGCGGTAACCCCGTGCTACATACGGGGTAGCCGCCGAGGAGGATCACATGGCCCCAGGACTTTAAAAATAAAAATGGTGCAATACGCTTTAGCTAGCGGTTCGCTAGGTAAGCGTATGCACAAAGTTGCTCTGGTCCCCCGCGATCGCCCGTAATAGCCGCCGGCATACGTACCCCCAGCGTTCCCACGCATGGGGCAGCCGCCCAATCGGCTCTAGGCTTTGCGATGACGGCGATCGGGATTGCGGCTGATGTCATGACGTCATCTCCGATCGTCGCCATGGCAATGCCGGAAGCCGATCAGGAAACTGCGCTTTGTGTGGGATCGTGGCGAGGTATGTATAGCCGGCGGCGATTGGCGGGCATGGGGGGACCAGAGTAACCTAATACACACGCTTAGCTAGCGAAATGCTAGCTAAAGCATTCATAAAAAAATTGGGGGGAAAATAACCTCCTGGCAGACGCAGCGTCGGAAACTGCGTACCGCCAAGGGGGTTAAAGGCAGTATCTCCCAGAATGCTTTGGTGGGGAGAATTTTACATAATAAACAGCCTCAGTGGGAGGGTGGGGATACATACCAACATACAGCTATAGGAAGTGTTTCTGATGCTGAAACCAGAATATTTAATGTAAAAGTGGGTATTCTTAATAACTTACTGCATTCTACTATATGTCATTACGGTTCCTCCTGTTGTACTACATATGTGCTTGTGAATCCCTCTCAGACTGTACAGACAGACAGGAACCGCCAATGTGAAATGGCTGATACATACTGTATATGGAGCAGGGGAGGACTGGCCAGGGGGGACGGGGGGAGATTTCCCCCCAGGCTGCCTCTCATTTAGTGATTTAGGGCTGGCACTGTGCCTGGTGAATTCAGGTTTTTGTATAAGGCAATGTGAAACACAAGGCTGAATGAGGGAAATAAATGCCCAATTACAGAGCAATTGCAGGACGGGCAAGCTAGTAAGTATACACAGCATGATACAGAGCAGAGACTTGCCTGCAGGGTCCGTGGGAAAAAAAATCTGTCTGGTCTCTCACCATTGTTAACTGCATGTGCACAGCTACATAAGATATTGTCTAGGTTGAAAAGTTTTCGACAGTCCCTAGACTCCAGAAGGGCTGCTTACAGACAGTCCCTAGACTCCATAAGGGCTGCTTGCAGGACTTGTGTAAGTGATAGAAACCCTAACCGTTGTAACTCAAAATGTATTATGTGCCCCCCGGAGCCAGTGCATTCATACTTTACCTGTCACGCTGTCCCTCGAGTGTCCTTGCTGTATTTCCCACGTGACTACCGACATGTAGCACGTGTGTGATGTCATTTGGGCTGGGGCTGCCGTGAAAACGGGCCTCTAGTTTGTGTTTTCCCCCCCAGGCCAAAAGGTCCCAGTCCTCCCCTGATATGGAGCGTGCCAAAACACTTCATGTGTCTACTGTCCTGGTTAGAAAGGGGCAGGCAGCACTTCCATACATGAGTCTGCAAATTTCCTGCATAGTATTATTTATCACTTAAGTTTTGCAAGCTGTCAAATTGTTATTTTGTGATTTAAAAGGTAATTGTATTTTCCACAAAGAGCTTAAAAAGCCTCAGAGTGGTCTCTTTTTAATAATGCAAATACATTGAATTATTCATATTGGTGTTTTCTGCTCTCTCCACTTCCGCTGTCAACGAATTTCAACCTATTTTGTTTAAAAATGCTTTTTAGCTTTTTTTTGAGTCATGCAGGACATTCTCCAGATAAGTACAGACAGGATGCCACTCCTTAAACTATGATGTAACAACAACATCCACTCAGCACCCTGCTTGCGTGAAATTTTACATTATTGAAAGAAAAAAAACAATATAAAATCAATGTACAATTGGTACAAAGACCTCCACAAAATGGCTGATGCATTACTGACACCTTAAAGAAAACCTGTAACTAAAAAATGTTCCCCTGGGGGGTACTCACCTTGGGTGGGGGAAGCCTCCGGATCCTATTGTGGCTTCCCCCGTCCTTCTGTGTCCCGCGGCGGTCTCGCTGTGCCCCTCCAAATAGCGGGGATGTAAATATGTACCTTCCCGACTCCAGCTCAGGCGCAGTATCGGCTCTCCGCTCGGAGATAGGCGGAAATAGCCGATCGCTGTCGGTCCGCTCTACTGCGCAGGTGCAAGTCTCCTGCGTAGTAGAGCAGACCCGACAGAGATCGGCTATTTCCGCCTTTCTCCGTGTTGAGAGCCGCAACAGCGCCCCCGCTGGAGCCAGGGAAGGTAAATATATCAAGCCTTGTCAGGCTTGTCGAGCCTGGATTGCGGGATGCTTCAGGGGAGCCAGCGCTGGATTGCCTGCAGCTACAGGGATGGGGAAGCCTCATTGGGACCCTGAGGCTTCCCCCTCCCGAGGTAAGTACCCCCAGGGGATTTTTTTTATTACAGAGTCTCTTTAAAGAGACACTGAAGCGAAAAAAAAATTGTGATATGATTTGTATGTGTAGTACCGCTAGTAGAGTCATAAGTCTAATATTGTTTCCAGTATATGAAGAGTTAAGAAACTCCAATTGTTATCCATGCAAAAGAGCCATTGAACTCGGTCTTCTGAAGCTTGTTATCTCAACTGTTAGTCACTGTATTGTTTTTTCTTCTGCAGAGGACAGGTCAAAAGTTCACTTGCCTGCTCTGTAAAATCATTTAGAATGCTGAGTAGTGTGTAAACTGCTAATATTAGAGAATGATGCAATGTTATAAAAAAAACTATATACAACAACCAATTTATTATATCATATTTTTTTTTTTCACTTCAGTGTCTCTTTAAGGGTCCTCAGTCATATCCTATTAAAAGTTGCATACTTGCCTACAATAAACCTTTTTTTCTAGGCTTTGTCTTGCATTATTCTTACCATCGTCATTAAACCGGTTAATGAAAATGTGAACACACTGTCCTGTACCCATCTGCAGGAGGCAAGGTGGAAATGGCGGACAACCTGGCTCGCCTCCCTGAGTGCTTCCAAAGACGAGTGGATCCATACTACGCATTCACGACTCTAGGTTCAACCATGCACTATAAAGATGTGCCCCTCTTCAGGAGTACTTTACAGCAAGGCATTCTAAGAACACATTACTGCATACAGTTAATTTTGTCTGCAATGCAGCACTGTTCCATTTGATGCAAGAGAACAATGTAACTAACTTGTTAACTTGTTTTGGCAGACACAAAAAGATATCACAGATATTGGCCCTTTTAAACTGGATGGATTGAGTGACTAAAGTATTGAACGCAAAGTACTTAAAGTAAACCTGAGACGAGGGAGATAAAAAATGTAAACATACCTGGGGCTTCCTCCAGCCCCCTCTGGCCTGATCGCACCCTTGCCGGCATCCTCCACTGCCTGCAGTCTCTGCATCTTGCCCCGATTCGGGGCATACTATGCAGGCGCAGTTGGGCTGTGCGCGCTCCCCCATCTGCTCCAGTAGTACTGCACAGGCGCATAATTCTCCCGGCTACAGGAGCGCGATGGGGGAGTGCACACAGCCAGATGGCACCTGCACCGACTGGCTCTGACTTGACGACTTACCAGGGCCAGTTTCGGAGGCTGCAGGCAGCGGAGGATGGTGGCAAGGGAGCGATCAGACCGGAGGGGGCTAGAGGAAGCCCCAGGTATGTATGCATTTTTTAAATCCCTCCGACACTTTACACTTCAACTACTTTAGGACATTGCGGCTCAGGCCTCTTATGGACCTAAGCCTTTTTTGACATTTTTTGCTTTGTGATCGGCTGATCACAGGGTCAGGAGCCAAATAAGTTGGTTCCTGACCGTGGTGTGGAGCTGCGCTGTCATTGACAGCTGAGGGGATGTGCAATTGTGTGCCATGTATGGGAGCCTCTGTAGTTAAATCTATGGCGCATTAAGCTTAAGCAGCCTCAAGTGCGGTGTAGTTGTTACTTTGGGCGATCCCCAACAGGTTAAAGAGGAATAAGATTAAAAAAAAAGCCTGTAATGGAAGGCTCTCTGTTAACATTGCCAGGATCAGTGGATGTCAATGGCAAAAACTCTGCCCATAAATCCTAAGGGGTCTGAAACTCTGCCCCCTTCATTGGCAAAACCACCATGGCAGCAATTGTTTTTGTTTCCTGAAGCTGTGTCCAACTCCACCTTTGTCACCTTGCCCCGCCTAAGGTTGGCAGTCACGGCCTAATAGGCAACTGCTGAGCTGGGGGTGGGCCGAGGCAACACCACTGGCGGGTGGACACAGCTTCAGAATACTTCAGATAATAATTGCCGCAAATGTCTAGGGGGGGGGGGGGGGGGGGAGCGGAGTTTTAGACTTTAATGAGTGAGGAGTTACTGCTGCTGACACTTGATCCTTGCAGCTCTAACAGAGAGCTTTACAATAAGGGCTCTTTCGCCCTTATATATTTACAATCTTGTTCCTCTTTAAATTATTCTTGAAGAGCTATGGAGGTGTATTCACTATATAGGGCACAGGTGTCGAACTCCAGGCCTGATCCATGCCAGTGTTTAGGATAGACTGAGAAAGAGAGAAATGTGTTCTACCTGATGGACCACACCTTGCCTGATTCAGACCCATCAATTAATTTAAGCTGAGTCAAAAATATGTGAGGACCTCGGCCCTCAAAGGACCGGTTTGACATCTTTGATATAGGGCAATATAATTACTGTGCTCAGGGTCAGGGAGAACATAGCAATTTGACAGGAACTTCTGACATATACGTACTGCGCTTTGCACAATTATTTTGGCTCGACTACTAGAGTGAAAAACTTCTCAGGGCTGGAGCACACTACAAGATCTTTTTGAACGCTAGAGATTTTAAAATATCTTGCTAATGCATTGCTGTGTTTTTTTTTTTACAAAATCACATTGCTCAAGTAAGAATACACAAATAGGATAATATTAGCAAGAGCTTTTAAAATCACAAAGCACGTAGAAAAGCTCTTCTAGTGTGCACCAGCCCTTAGATTGCATGGTTGCTCTTTTTTATCGGGTCTGGGCTGGGCATAACCTAGATGATCAAGGCATCTAGTAAGACACCTGCCACACCACCAACATGATTCCCAGAATCCAGTGTTTGTTCCATTTTGGTGATTGGTGGGCCAGGCTATTATAGGATAGCCTGTGGAATTTTGGAAGTTTTCATGTCATTTGGTTCTGTCCAAACCAAATCAAATGACTGTTTTTTGCAGTGAAGTTGTGTTTAACCCAAATCTAAACTTTTCTGCTATTCTCATTTTATCTCAAATCCAGCATTTGTTTTTGTTTTTTTACCTTCTTAAGATGTTTTGATAAAAGTACTGGTTTCTCACACACTAGCATTTTCATGTTTAATAGACTTTTTTAAACCAGATTTAGGCAATGCTCAGACAGACATCTAAAACCAGTGCTTCGTGTTAAGCATCAAGTTGACGCAACTTGATTACAACAAGTGGCAAGGTTCAGATGGATGTTCACCTTCAATGTTTGCAGGACTGGGCATTTGGAAATTGTCTGCTGTAATGTTTAGTGGACAATTTGTGGTCATCAAATCAAAGTAAATAGAAACAACTTCCAATCTTCTTAAAGGGAACCTCAAGCTAGAGGAATATGGAGGCTGCCATCTTCATCTACAGTATATATCACATACAGTTATAATATGCACAGCCTGGATAGACACAGTGCTGTATGTGCATATTACAAATGCCTGTGTAATGACAGGGGGAGCGTGTGTGTGTGTGTGTGTGCGAGTAAGGCGCACCAGTGCATGCGGCAGGGGCATTTGCGGCAGTAAGAATCGTTAAAGATTCAGGGAATTACTGGTTCTTTTAGGAACAATGCCAGTTCCCTGGCTGTCATGCAAAGCACCTGATCTGCATACTCATTCTGGGCCAGTGACATCAGTGAAGTCAGGCAACTGGCAGTGTTTATAAGCCAATGAAGATGACAGCCTCTGTATTCATCTCACTTCAGGTTCTCTATAAAAGCATCAACTCATATTTTATGGAATTCATGTTTGCAGCTTTTCCGAGGACCAGAAGTAAACAGGAACAAACCATCATTGAAGCTCAACTAAACTCAAAGTTGAAAGTTGTTAAATTCTGAAAGCACACATATAGTATTCTTTAATGTAAAGTATAAGTGTTACTTTTGGCACTGAATTTTCTACTTTAAAAATCCATTTTATTGCAGTTCCTCACCACCTACTTCCTGGGAATTATAAGGATTAATACAAGCAAGTGTCCATGTCTTGTGCATATAACTGAAAATTTACAAGATGGGTGGTGACTGGCAAATTGTGCAGCTTAAAAAACAAATGTGCAAACTTATTATTCGAATTGCAGTGTCCCTGCTGCTCTGAATACAGGGACCAGTGGGACCACTGCTATCCCCATTGATTGTGTATCGGCAATTTGTTGGTTTTTGTTATATGATCCAGGAAGCCTCTGCATTATCCAGATGCTTCCCACTATGGAGGTAAGTATTCAATGTTTTTGTCTTCATTTTATGGGGCAGCCTGTGGTAATGCCCCTTTAATATTAAGACAATAGTGCTAAACTGAAAAAAATGTAATAGATTGTGTAACTGCATTTCTTGGAAATAATGAACCTATTTAAATGCTGTAGTGTTTTGAAAAATGTGCACTTGATGAGGGACCAGTAGGTCCGTAACATGTACTCTACTGCCTTATAAATAAACAGTTTGCACCCAGACAGTGGTGTCCTGCTTCTTCCTTTAGTTGCTCATAGTTTGGTTGAAGAAAGACTTCTGTCCATTAAGTTAATGGAGATGGTGGGTGTGGAGGTCCTATAGAGGCAAGGCATCAGCTTACTGGAATACAGTTCCTGATGTCGATGTACCAGTGGATTACACTATGTGCTTTACAGTAGAAAAAGTGGCTGAGGTTGGTGGCAAAGGAAGGTGGCAGTGGCAGGGATCTGGGAGGTGCATAGAAATAGTTTGCACATTTGTTCCTTTAGGGCCAATTCACACAGATGGCTCCTGGTGGTTTCTGCCTTTCTGCCACCACCCATTGAATGAGGCACCTGCCTAAACAACGGCAATAGAGAATAAACGATGTGAGATGACCGCTTCCATTCGCCTCAATTACGACACGGTGCATCACTAAAAGTTATACGCCTGGGACAATCGCCAGCAGCCGACAGTCTGAACCAGCCCTTCATTTGCATAAATTCACAGCTTCTTATCCATATTCAGTTTTGTGCACACATTATGGGTGAAAGCTCACTATCCTAGCATAGTCTTCTGTAGACCTATATTTTACAGGAAGTGGCACGTTCTGAAAAGGAAGCCAGACAGTGCAGGGGTCTTACGTCTGTATGGCTAGGCATACAGCTGCAGCTAAGCAGAGCTATAAAACGGATTAATACCTTTTAAAATTAGGCGCCAAAAGTAATATTAAGCAACATGTTAATATAAAATTTGCACTAGGGCCATGGCACTGAAGCTACACTAAAAAAGGGGGGTCTAAATTAGCCATCAAGCTTAAAACAAAGAACAATTAAAGAAAAGTGGAACCAGAACCAGCATGCTTAGACTTATTCGAAGTAAGACAATTTAATAGCTACACCACTGGAAAGAGGTCAAGATGTCAGCGTTTAAAGCTCTCTACTATAAGGTGTATTTTACATATCCTATATGAGAGAGGTTCTGCGGTTTTTAATGTCAGCAGTGTGCATTAACATACTTCACTGCATATAAAATGATATGACCACTTGCTGGAGCTCCTGTCTAGGATCTGTCAGCTCTTCCCAAGTCTTGCTGCAGCTTGCTATCTCACATATTCATTCTAATTTTCATCTAAGCAGATCATTTTTTCCATTTCACTGTGTCCCGTGCCCGTGCTTTATCTCTGTTTGATTACTTTAATCTGCCATAATCCAATTGTACTACTGTTTCACAAGCATTTGATGTAACATTCCATATCAGGTGCACTTACATCTGACTGCTGATTAGTGTGCATGTAATAGAGCTGGGGTATTGAACTGATCATTCTATCTTGTATCTCAGTCTGTAGCCTCTCTCTATTTTCCACTATCCAGATCTCTCTTGTATGGATGTTATTAATGCAAAGTGCTGGTTTCAAGTGAAGCTAGCAGGTTTTGACCCTGGCAGCCAATCCACCTCCTTCCAGAGCAGATGAAAACTAAATTCACGTGTCAGTTTGTAGTCATAAGTAAATGACTAAAACTATATGTGGCTACTTTAGTAGGCCCCAGGGGGTACATAATCAATCTAATATTATTATTTAGTATTTATATAGAGCTGACATCTTCCGAAGTGGTGTACAGAGTATATAGTGTTGTCACAATCTAATCCCTACCATAGTCATATGTCTATGTATGTATCACGTAGTTTATGTATCAAAATCTAGGGCCAATTTAGGGGAAGCCAATGATCTGTATGTTTTTGGGGATGTGGGAGGGAACCAGAATGCCCAGAGGAAACCCACGCAGACACGGGGAGAACATACAAACTCTGTGCAGATAGTGCCCGTCGTAAGTTTTGTGACAATAAAAATATATACAAATAAATATACATAAGTATTATGGTAAAAGTGAATAAAAGGCACAAAGAAATGTTGGTAAATGCTTTATTTACCATTATGGAGTGCACCTAACAAATGAATTCCACTAAAACACAGGGACAGCATATAAATCCCATGCATGCCTGGCCTTTATAATTATTTAGTTACATCATCAATTTGTGTTTATTTGTGTTAGAGCATTTATATGTACAAATACATTGTTGCATAAGTAATGTTAGCAAGGCCCCTTTTCGGGAATCTAAGTGCTGGTTCACACCCTTTGCCGATCAACAGTGCAGCAAAGTGGTAGTGCAGTGTTTTTGGGGATGTGGGAGGGAACCAGAATGCCCAGAGGAAACCCACGCAGACACGGGGAGGACATACAAACTCTGTGCAGATAGTGCCCGTCGTAAGTTTTGTGACAATAAAAATATATACAAATAAATATAAATAAGTATTATGGTAAAAGTGAATAAAAGGCACAAAGAAATGTTGGTAAATGATTTATGCCCCATTATGTTGTAGTGCACCTAAGAAATATATATGCATCAAGAGCTACTCCGTAATTAGTAAAGTGGTAAGTGTTATAATAATGTTGAGAAACCCTAAATCATTGTTTCCCAACATTACGTTGATATGTTCCCCTTATAAAAGCCTGTGCTTACCATCTATCTGTTCTAGGCAGGATTTTCTCAGGTACCCCTCTAGTACTGAACCCGCTTTATGCATATACATGTATTAATAGTACATCTGAACTGTGTAGAAATGATTTCCAAGTATTCCTTATTGGTTTAATATCTGCACTGCCTATTCAGAGTTTCAGAACGGCTTACATATAAGAATGTATTATTTTCTAAAACACAACATTTCTTATGTGATATGAACTTTACCAAGTCCAAATCCCCCCTGAACCCATCAGAAGTATCCCCTGGGGTATGCATACCACATGCTGAGAATCTAGGCTCTAAATGAATTCCACCAAAACACAGGGACAGCATATACATTCCATGCATGCCTTGCCTTTATGATTATTTAGTTACATCATCAATTTGTGTTTATTTGTGTTAGAGCATTTATATGTACAAATACATTGTTGCATAAGTAATGTTAGTAAGGCCCCTTTTCGGGAATCTAAGTGCTGGTTCACACCCTTTGCCGATCAACAGTGCAGCAAAGTGGTAGTGCAGTGTCACTCTATGAGGGTGTACTGAAAGCAGCGTTTGGATTTCTTAAAAAAATCGAAATTGTGCTTCTTGTACCATTTTTTCTTAAAGGAAAGTGCAAAAATGCACATTCCTTTAAAAAGCACATTTCAAAATCACAATCTCTAAGTGCTTAGCGTTTGCAATTTGCAATGTGAACTAAGCCTTAAAGTGTACCTGAGACTACACAGGTGAAAGAATATATACATACACTACCTAGGGCTTCTTTCAGCCACATTCAGGCCATTGGCTCTCTTGCCGTCCTCCTAGGCCGCTTTGATGGTCCACTGGCCTTCCGGTTAAATCCTTCAACTGCTGCCAGTCAGGGAGTACAACACATCTGCAGCCCAGGCCACACGTGCGCCCCCATCATGCTCCCATACGAGCCGCACATGGGCTGTTCATGGCAACTAAAGGATTTACAGAGACAGCCAGTGCAGGATGGAGGTGGCCCAGAGGACAGCAAGGGAGCCAGCTTTCATGTGTTAAATCTCAGGTTTCCTTTAAAGAGGTGAATTCACGGCCTGTCAGCTTCTCCCCTGCTCCAGCTGGGCACCTAGTGGTGTTCAGCACCGGTGATAGAGAGGCGGATTCCGTTATATCTCTAAGTTACTCACTCCTGTTGTATTTTTGCCTGAGGAAGCATGCTTGAGACCCGTGAAACGCATTACATATTTTTTTTTTGTGTGTGTGTGATCGGGTTCGAATTACCGGTAAAACTTTTGATCATTTAGAATTGTTGTGTTTGTCCTGGGGAAGTAAGTCCACCTTTACCCCTATCTTATTTTGTTTTAAATTTATGATATTTTATCCTGTTGGCGCCTCTGTTACTTCTGTACACTATTGTGATCCCCTTGGTGGATGGGTGTGCACACCCTTGTTTCCTTCTACGGAGAGCGACTTCTTAGCCTGAGTGGGGACAGGTCTAATATCCCCTCATGTGCATATAGTGGTTTCCTGAACTTTGGCAACCCACACTTGTGAGTATATTTCAATTTGCTGCTACAATTTATCCACCAACATCAATAATACACTATTGGGGGCTCTCGATTTTGTTTTTCGTTTTCCACTTGTTGAGACTGAACATCTAGCATGCACTTCAACCTCCTGTGGAAAATGGGCCTTAATATTATGAGAAAGGGAGGGAGGTGGTTGATGAACAGCTACACCTAAATTTACTGTGCAAAAGATTTAGAACAGTCAGGATGGGTGCTGCCATGTTTTCTGAAAAATTACATCATGTGTTTCTTAGTGCTGATTTTATCAATTATTTATTAAGCTTCTCTCTGAAGTTTCTCTAATTGAAAAGGAAATTCCACTTTGTTGAGAAAAAAACCCTCTCACATTAAAGTGTATCTGAGACAAACAAATAAAAGCATGGGGCTTTCTACATTCCCCTGCAGACCATGTGCCCCCTTGCTGTCCTCTCGGGCCACTGGCCGGCCCAGTAAATCCTCCTGTCAGCCTCAGTCATGATCTACTGCACAAGCCTGCCCCGGCTACACATGCTCCCATCGCATTCCCGTGGCCAGGAATGTTCTACGCCTGCACAGTACTACTGTGTAGACGCAGAATGCTACCAGCCATGGGAGCGCGACAGGGGTGCAAGCGCGGGTCAGCCCCGCATGTACAGTAGATTGCGACTGGACAACTGTACCTGGCCGCCCAACGGAGGTGGTAAGTATAATTACTTTTATTTTTTCGTCTCAGGTTTGCTTTATTTCAGGTCCAAATTGTTTTTAAGGAGAATATAAAACACAGTTATTCAGCATTCAGCAGTGTTTCTATAAGAAACTTGCAGGTACAAGTGTTGCAGCCACTAGAAGCAATGGGAAACATTCACAGACAGTGGTGCCTTGTAACGCCTTTGTAATGGCCGCTTTGTAACACAGCTTGCTGCACATCAATTCAGGTGGCAAAATCTAGGTGGTAGCGTTTAGACAAACAGTTTGGGCTGCCTGGTGCCTGCCTTCTCTCAGCTCTCCAGCCCACCTTCCTGGCACACACACTACCCTCCTCATTCATGCCTGAATCCCCATTCTCATTTGACTGGAGGCACCTGCCACCTTTACCTATGACAGAATGCTACGATAAAACCAGGGGCTTAACTAAGAGCCCCCGGGCCTCCCTGCAGAAATTCTGAGCGAGCCCCCCCCCCCCTTGGGGCCTGCTCGTGGCCGTTTTGGGGGGCTGGAGGGGTCGCACCATGGAGGGGAAAGCTATGGCCACACTCGGCGGACCCCCCCCCCCTCCCTCACCTCGGGCTTTCCCCTCTGTGCTTCCCCTCCAGCTTCAATAGTTACATAAGTGCAGCGGAGCGGCGGGCAGCGGCAGGCAAACATACCTTCCGTGCGTCCGGGCGCTTCTCGCTCTAGTGACTGACGCGACTTCCTGTATTTATACAGGAAGTCGCGTCAGTCACTAGAGCGAGAAGTGTCCGCGCTGGGACGCACGGAAGGTATGTTTGCCCGCCGCTCCGCTGCACTTATGTAACTATTGAAGCTGGAGGGGAAGCACAGAGGGGAAAGCCCGAGGTGAGGGAGGGGGGGGGGACCTTCCCCCCTCCCCGCCGAGTGTGGCCATAGCTTTCCCCTCATGGTGCGATCCCTCCAGCCCCCCAAAACGGCCACGAGCGGGCCCCCCCCGCGGGCGCATGGGCTGCATCCCATATTGTTACGCCTATGGATAAAACCCCATCACGGGTGAAAGATCACCATCACCATGACCAGACAGAAGGAAAGCTTTGGCAAGCAACCCTCATTTTGCTAACTGGTGCCGATGGTATCACAAGTGGGACCACAGAACCTTCATTGGGCCAATCACAGCACTTGATCAGTGGCAGTGACATCAGATGATCAGTCGCAGTGACCTATCTGATGTCACTGCTACTGACTGTGCTGTAATTGGCCCAATGAAGGTTCTGTGGTCCTGCCAATTAGACCACTGGCACCAGTTAGCAAAAGGAGCAGCCGGCAGCTGTAATTGGCCGGTCTGGTGCCAGCACCCCTGCCTGATTGGTCGCTTGCCAAAGCTTCCCCTCTCACTGGTCATAGTGATTTATCACCGATAAGGTGGTTATATGGAGGGTATATAAGATATGAGGTATACTGTATATGACATGGTTAAAGTAGATCTGAGATAAACTTTTACACATTTCCTAATTGTGCCCTTTACATATATTTTATAGGGCATTCCTCAAGCCAAATACTTTTTTGTTTAATGCTCTAATTCCTTATAAACGAAACAAGCTGCACCCACAGCTTCTCCAGTGCCTAGGCATTCTGAGTCCCATGTAGCAAGTGCTCAAGGGAGCTCAGTCTGGGGAGGAAGAGGCCTTTCCCCAAAGGAGGAGAAGGCGTTACCAGCCGGGAGCTGCTGAGATTTCAGAAGCAAGGGTGAGGAGAGGGGAGTGGAGTTTTCACAGGCTGAGGGGTGGAGATGCAGAGCAGCTTGGCTGTGTAATGATGACAAGCAGAATATGGCTGCTCTCATTTGATCTCAGGAAGAAAGTTCAGCATATACCATTGAATCTGTTTGCGGCTAGATTTACTGTGTAAACCATGTAAACTTTAGATAAAATATATAGACAAGTTACTTGCTATAGCTAGTTTTTCATCTCGGATCCGCTTTAAGGCTGTTGAGAATGGGAAGCATACCTCTGCAGCAGTTAAGAGTCAAGCTCCATATGCGAGAGGGCCCCACTACCATAATTTAGGCCATCAGCAGTACAAGCTGCACATCTTCAGTAGCAGTAAGACTCGTACATTTCATCTAGAATCTGGAGATGCAGTAAACGTGAAGGTATACTGGAAATGCTTTGAGTAAGGTAATAACGTAGTTAGTATTGATATTTTTTAGTGTGACTCATCAGGAGTCTGCGAGCTGCAGGTCTGAGAAGTGCTATAAATCCCACGTGTCCTACCATTCTGGCAAAACTTCGCAAGAGTTTTCTGTCACTATAATACTGCCCTCTAGTGGTAAATGTTACTAATAACAGTACATTTCCAAAGAAATCAAATTTTACTTTAGAAAAACGCGCGTGCGAGAGGGAGAGAGGGAGAGAGGGAGAGAGGGAGAGAGGGAGGAGAGAGAGAGAGAGAGAGAGAGAGAGAGAGAGAGAGAGAGAGAGAGAGAGGTTTCGCGCATACGTAGTACGGAGCGGCCCGTCTTCGGGAGCACTCGGGCTCCCAAAGCCGTCTGCAGCGGCAGAAGTGAGCAGTCTCCAACCCATCAGCAGTCTCTGACCCATCGGTCCGCGATGCTAACACTGGGATCCAGTGCTGGATCGGGGGGAACGTAGGAGGAACAGGAAGGCTCTATAGGACACAGAGCCTTCCCTCTCCTTAGGTAAGTATCTGTTTTTTTTAAATTTCAATAACACTTCAGACTCACTTTAACCACTTCACCACTAAGGGGTTTTACCCCTTGAACACCAGAGCAATTTTCACCTTTCAGCGCTCCTTCCATTCATTCGTCTATAACTTTATTATTACTTATCGCAATGACATGAACTATATCTTGTTTTTTTCGCCACCAATTAGGCTTTCTTTAGGTGGGACATTATGCCAAGAATTATTTTATTCTAAATGTGTTTTAATGGGAAAATAGGAAAAAATAAGGGAAAAAAAATTATTTTTCAGTTTTCGGCCATTATAGTTTTTAAATAATGCATGCTACTGTAATTAAAACCCATGAAATGTATTTGCCCATTTGTCCCAGTTATAAAACCGTTTAACCACTTGCCGACCGCCCACTGTATATTAGCGGCGGCAAGTGGCATGCCCAGGACCACGTAACGCACATTGGCGTCGGGTCCTGGGTCTCTTCCGGGCCGGGGATCATGCGCAGTGATGCACGCGCATCCGCCGGCAATAGGCTCCGCCCACCCGCCAGCCATTCGGAAGCGCCGGCGGGTTGTTAACCCCCGATCTGCCGCAATGAAAGCGTATAATACGCTTTGTAATGTATGCAAAGCGTATTATACAGGCTGCCTCCTGCCCTGGTGGTCCCAGTGATCGAGGGACCACCAGGGCAGGCTGCAGCCACCCTAGTCTGCACCCAAACACACTGATCTGCCCCCCCTGCCCTCTGATCGCCCACAGCACCCCTCAGACCCCCCCCCCCCGCCCACCCCCTCAGACACCTGTTTGCACCCAATCACCCCCCTAATCACCCATCAATCACTCCCTGTCACTATCTGTCAACGCTATTTTTTAGATTAAGCCCTTAACTGCCCCCTGGAGGCTCCTGATCACCCCCCCACACCCTCAGATCCTCCCCAGACCCCCTCCCCCCCTGTGTACTGTATACATCTATCCTCCCCTATAATCACCTGTCAATCACCCTCTGTCACTGCTACACATCAGATCAGACCCTAACCTGCCCCTTGCGGGCGTCTGATCACCCACCCACACCCTCAGATCGCCCGCAAAACAGCCGTCAGTTCAACTGTTTACATCTGTTCTCTCCTCTAAACACCCACTAATTACCCATCAATCACACCCTATCACCATCTGTCACTGTTACCCATCAGATCAGACCCTAATCTGCCCCTTGCGGGCACCCAATCAACCGCCACACCCTCAAATAGCCCCCCAGACCCCCTCTGATCAACTCGCCAGTGCATTGCTTGCATATATTCTCGCTTGTAATCACCTACTGATCACCTATCAATCACCCCGTCACCCCCTGTCACTGCTACCCATCAGATCAGACCCTAATCTGCCCCTTGCGGGCAACCAATCACCCGCCCACACCCTCAGATAGCCCCCCAGACCCGCTCTGATCAACTCGCCAGTGCATTGCTTTCATATATTCTCCCTTGTATTCACCAACTGATCACCTATCAATCACCCCGTCACCCCCTGTCACCACCCGTCACTGCTGCCCATCAGATTAGACCCTAATCTGCCCCTTGCAGGCACCCAATCAACCGCCCACACCCTCAGATAGCCCCCCAGACCCCGCTCTGATCAACTCGCCAGTGCATTGCTTTCATATATTCTCCCTTGTATTCACCAACTGATCACCTATCAATCACCCCGTCACCACCGGTCACTGCTACCCATCAGATTAGACCCTAATCTGCCCCTTGCGGGCACCCAATCACCCGCCCACACCCTCAGATAGCCCCCCAGACCCGCTCTGATCAACTCGCCAGTGCATTGCTTGCATATATTCTCCCTTGTAATCACCTACTGATCACCTATCAATCACCCCGTCACCCCCTGTCACCACCTGTAACTGCTACCCATCAGATCAGACCCTAATCTACCTCTTGCGGGCACCCAATCACCCGCCCACAGATAGCCTACCAGACCCGCTCTGATCAACTTGACAGTGCATTGCTTGCATATATTCTCACTTGTAATCACCTACTGATCACCTATCAATTAGTGTTGGGCGAACAGTGTTCGCCACTGTTCGGGTTCTGCAGAACATCACCCTGTTCGGGTGATGTTTGAGTTCGGCCGAACACCTGATGGTGTTCGGCCAAACCGTTCGGCCACATGGCCGAACTAAGAGCGCATGGCCGAACGTTCCCCGAACGTTCGGCTAGCGCTGTGATTGGCCGAACGGGTCACATGGTTCGGACCCGAACGCGCTCTGATTGGCCAAACTGTCACGTGGTTCGGGTAAATAAATACCCGAACCACGTCATATCTCCGCCATTTGTCTGTGGGTTTAGCTTTGGGTAGGCAGGCAGGGTAGTTCGCGCTCCAGCCACGCTAGCCAGGGTCCCCCCAGTCATTGTGTTGCTGCTGGGAATAGTAGTACACCGCTCGCTCAGCCACACTATATAGCATTGTGTTTACTGCCACTCTGTGTACCTCGCTCAGCCACACTATATAGCATTCTGTTTACTGCCACTCTGTGTCTGCTGGGAATAGTAGTACACCGCTCGCTCAGCCACACTATATAGCATTCTGTTTACTGCCACTCTGTGTACCTCGCTCAGCCACACTATATAGCATTCTGTTTACTGCCACTCTGTGTCTGCTGGGAATAATAGTACACTGCTCGCTCAGCCACACTATATAGCATTCTGTTTACTGCCACTCTGTGTCTGCTAGGAATAGTAGTACACCGCTCGCTCAGCCACACTATATAGCATTGTGTTTACTGACACTCTGTGTACCTCGCTCAGCCACACTATATAGCATTCTGTTTACTGCCACTCTGTGTCTGCTGGGAATAGTAGTACACCGCTCGCTCAGCCACACTATATAGCATTCTGTTTACTGCCACTCTGTGTACCTCGCTCAGCCACACTATATAGCATTCTGTTTACTGCCACTCTGTGTCTGCTGGGAATAATAGTACACTGCTCGCTCAGCCACACTATATAGCATTCTGTTTACTGCCACTCTGTGTATCTCGCTCAGCCACACTATATAGCATTCTGTTTACTGCCACTCTGTGTCTGCTGGGAATAGTAGTACACCGCTCGCTCAGCCACACTATATAGCATTCTGTTTACTGCCACTCTGTGTACCTCGCTCAGCCACACTATATAGCATTGTGTTTACTGCCACTCTGTGTCTGCTGGGAATAGTAGTACACCGCTCGCTCAGCCACACTATATAGCATTCTGTTTACTGCCACTCTGTGTACCTCGCTCAGCCACACTATACAGCATTCTGTTTACTGCCACTTTGTGTCTGCTGGGAATAGTAGTACACCGCTCGCTCAGCCACACTATATAGCATTGTGTTTACTGCCACTTTGTGTCTGCTGGGAACAGTACTACACCGCTCGCTCAGCCACACTATATAGCATTCTGTTTACTGCCACTCTGTGTCTTCTGGGAATAGTAGTACACCGCTCGCTCAGCCACACTATATAGCATTGTGTTTACTGCCACTCTGTGTACCTCGCTCAGCCACACTATATAGCATTGTGTTTACTGCCACTCTGTGTCTGCTGGGAAAAGTACTACACCGCTCACCCGCCACTGTATAGCATTGTGCTCTGTGTCGCTGCTGGGAATAGTGGTACACCGCTCACCCACCACTGTATAGCATTGTGCTCTGTGTCGCTGCTGGGAATAGTGGTACACCGCTCACCCACCACTGTATAGCATTTCTGTACTGCCACTGTACTGCTGCCAGTCAGCGTGTACTTTAAGGATAAGTGAAATGAGGAAGAAATCCGGTGAAAGAGGGAGGGGCAAGGGAAGAGGTGTTTCCCCTGACGGTTCACGTACAGGCCACAGGGGAGCACCCAAGAAAACCCACTCAATACCGCCCATGTTGTCCAGGACAACAACCCTCACAAATCCAAAAGAACAGGACCAGATAATTACTTGGATGACCTCTCAAGCGTCCAGCAGTGGGTTAAGCAGCACCAGCACATCACGCACGAGGTCCGAGTCCTCAGCCAGTTACAAGGAGCCAGTGGGCACAAAGCTGACACAACCGGCAGCGACACCACGCACACAACTGCCAGATAACCAGTCCGATGAATTACCTCAGGACACAATGGGGTATTCGCAGGAGCTATTCCCAGCCCAACAAACTTCCACCTTTCAAAGGTCAATGGAGGAACAGCCAGAAATGTTGTGCCCGGATTCACAACCATTAACTGTGGGAAATGCACCGCGCACTGAAATACAAGGCGAGTCCGAGGAGGACTCGGAAACCCAAATCCCAGAGCAAGTTGGGCAGGAGGGGTTGCAATTGCAGGAGGTCGGCCGACAAGATCTGGAAGACGACGTTGGAGTGAGCTGCGCAGAGGTTGTTCTGGGGAGCTCTACTCCACGACGGCGGCCCCCCACAATGACATATGACGAGTTTCAGGAGATGGAAGAGGAGGGTATGGACAATGTGGACATAGACCCAGATTTTGTTTGTGAACGAGAACATCGCCGTCGTAGCAGCAGCACAGATGAGTCTGTTGAAGAACCCACTGCTGCACGAGTTCGCCTTGTGCCACAAGGTAGGCGGCGCGCAATTTCAGGCACCACAAGCGTGGAAGTTCAAGTGAGAGGCAAAATAGGCGCAAACAGAAATCGCCAGCAAGGCAGGTGCTCCAAAGTCTGGGCTTTCTTTGAAGACTGCACTGAGGATAGTACTATGGCGATTTGCAAGGTGTGCAAGACCCGCCTGAGCAGGGGGAAAAGTATTAACAACCTCTCCACCACCAGCATGAGCCGCCACATGCTATCCAAACATCCCACTCTGTGGGCAAACGCGGCAGGACAGGGTACCAGCAACACTGCCTCCCTTGGGGTCACCAGACTCACCACCAGACCTGCCTCAGCAGCAGCAGTAGCCCAGCCATTGCGTGGTTCACAACATTCACAAACATCAGACGACGCTGACACTGTCACTTTCCGGAGTAGTGCTCTTGAGGTCTCCCAGTGTTCATCAAACACAACAACCAACAGCCGTTCAGTGTGCAGCCCTACGGTTCAGTTTTCTGTCTTGGAGATGTTTGAGCGCATGAGGAAATTGCCAGCAAATAACCCCCGGGCCGTGGCAGTAACAGCCCTCATAGCCAAGCTTCTGGCCTGCGAAATGCTGCCATATCGAGTGATGGAGACAAACAGCTTCAAGGGCATGATGTCAGTGGCCATCCCACGTTACGTGGTTCCCAGCCGCTACCACTTTGCGCGCTCTGCAGTGCCTGAGTTGCATGAGCACGTGGTCAGCAAAATAACCCGAAGGTTGAAGAATGCCGTTGCCTGCAAGGTTCACCTCACCACTGACACCTGGACGAGTGCGTTCGGCCAGGGTCGATACATCTCCCTTACCGCGCACTGGGTGAACCTTGTGGAGCCTGGCAGCGATTCCTCACCTGCTACGGCGTGGGTGTTGCCCACGCCGCAAACAGCTGCACCGCCGTCCCTCCCACTGGATAACAACAGCAGCACCTACCTCTTGTTATAATTTAAGTAGGCCTCAGTTATTTGGACTGAGTTAGTCAAAAAGGCTTGATGAGCAGACCTGCCCTTTAAGGGGATTTTCTATTAGAGAGAAAATCTGCAGTTCTGTCAGCAGAACTAGAACATACCAAGAAGCTGTTCTCTGAACAAGGCCGCAGGTCTCCCTGACCTGGGCATAGAACAATAAACATCAGCCATGTTTTGTAAACATCCACATTCCTGCATATAGGTCAAATGCCTCATTGATTATTAATCAAGTAGGTGTGTATGATGACACCACGAGTGGGTCCACCAATAGTCTGATCTAGGGGGTGGCGAAGATGATGTCATATTTAACTCTTTCCTAGTCGGTATTAAACCCGGAGTGAGCGATGGAGAGGGCACTCTGCTCTTTACTTTTGCACTAGCTAGCAAGGCTGACTGGGACCTCTAAGCATGTTCTTCCTTTCTGTAATCTGATATAATGTATGCTGCACATAGGTAGTTTAGTGGAACGTAGGTTAGCAAGAAGTGCCTAATTGACTTCAGCAGGAAGTCTAATCAAGAGCTTGTAACGCAACATGAAGATTGGCATGGCTAGGATATGATGACTGTATCTATCTGTCTTTCTGTTACTTGAATAAATAATGTAAACATTGAAGAAGCCTGAGAAAGTCTATCTCCTGTTTGCTGTGTGGAGAGTCAAGTGATCTCACAGTCTGTGAGACGCAACTGTAAGAAGTTAATGGTGTCGAAGCAAGGTGATAAGAACAGTTTATAACAATGGTGCCGATTTAAACCCTGATTAAAGGGGCCGGGGCCGAAGAAGAAGTTTCAAGATATTCCACAGCAAAACAAGCGGAATAGACGGACGCGGACTGTAAAGCTTATCAAGCAGATACTGATAAGTGGTGTGGAGAGTGTGCGGGAGCCAAGCACACGGCAGCAATTCGAGAAAATCAGCGGCGAAACTCTTGGACGTTACACTGTGACTGCATTGTGCACTGCAGTTACCAGTCTCAATATGGATCGGACGGAATACTCTGTGGCCAGCTGGCAACGTGCTGCAAGAGGTGGATCCGCTGGGGGGGCAGGGAGAGCCCCCACAGAAAATTCCGGTGTCCATTCAGTTTCGTGGGAGAACCGTTGCGGAATGCTGATGAATTGCGAAGAATCTGCGGCTCAGGCATGTATGATTTACGTTGTTATATGGCGTTATCTGTGTTGTATTTGGTGTTATAACAAGGAGAGGATAATGTGTTAAGATGTATAGTCTGTGTTAATTGCAGTATGGAGGCTGCGGGTTTCTCATCTCTCCCGTGCGTGGTGGGAGGGGTGAGGATAAGAGCAGCCCCGTTGTAAATACGTAGTGCTGTTTTCAGAGGTTATGTGCTTTGATTTTTTTAGGATTCAATGTTCCTGTGTTGCTAGAGCGTACATAGTATGAGTTTTAATGTTTCGGTAATGTTTGTTACAGCTTATAGAGTGGTTATCTCTACATTTGTCTCAGGCATGTTTTTTTTGCTGGTCAGATGTTGATTGGGTTTTTTTTTTGTTTCTCTCTCTTTCTCCTCTTGTTCCCTCTTTTTGTCTGCCTTTCGCTCTCATCTCACAGAGAAGATCTGGGAAACGGGCCAGAAGTGGGTGGGGGGGGGGGTCCCCCGCCGCAGGAGATAAGCCAGCAGTGTCCAGTCTGTTAGTACTGGATGGGAGGGAGAGGGGATAGAGAGGAGCGTAGTGGAAAAGTGTAGTGAGAGGTGCGAGCTTATCTAGTTCCAGTCAGGGCCGCTAAAAGTTCTAAATGTATGCATAGGTTTAATGCTGTTTAGTCATGTCAGACTGATAAATGTTCATCTCAGAAGTACTAGCTGTTAATATGGTTTAGAGTTACGCTGCGCGCTTGAGTAGTTCTGAGTTATGGCGGAGATATGCTGCAGATGATTTGTGAGGAGAGAGAGTTTTCTACGTCCCTGGGTGATGCTACGATGTAAAATATTTAGCATTGCAGCTGTGACGCGGTTTGTCTCAAGTTTGGCAAGCATCCCAGAGAGTATAGGTAGCGGAAGGCTGACTCTCGGTAAAATGTATCGATGCTGTGTGTAACTATGCATAAAAAATGTATGTTCTGTGTGAGTTTGTTTTCTCTCCTAAAGTTTATAGGATCGAGAGGCTGCTATGGGAGCAGCCATCTTAGCTGGCAGTCCAGGACTCAAAATGGCGGCAGTGGAGAGGGCCCGCCCCCAAGAGTCATGACTCCCACACGTCATGGCAGGGGGGAGGAGGGGCTGGGGGATCCACGTCCCGTCAGGCTGTGCTCGCGGCTCCGGGCAGAGCAGCTGAAAGGAAGGGGGGTAGAAATACAGAGACATTCTACTGTGTGTCTCGGATTTCAAAATATTTCCCCAGGGCCTGAGTCCAGGGAAAGGAATGCCAGAATACGTGCGCCAAGCTATTACTGTAAGACTAGCATGGTCACGGATAGGAAATGTTTCCCAGCTAGGTGCAGGGAGACAAGGAAAAGCGCAGATCACGAAAGGGTCTGTACTGAGTTGCTTATGGGATTATTCCTGTAAGTGGGGCACCTTGATGGGTGTTGCATGAGTTCCCAACAGTGCAGCAAGGGGGTGCCGGAGTTGGAAAAAAGGCAGTTGACCAATCCGGGTTTCCGTCGCCGCTGCTGCAGAACGGGAACGTTTTTTTCCGTTTTTTTGTCGTGGACAGGGCCAGAGCTTGACTAAGAGGTCTATGCTGGGCTGGGGCTGTTTTTGTGTGCGTTTTTTTTCGTCCACTGATTGGTCAAATATGTTTTTTCCAGCTCCTATCAATTGTAGCACAAAGAACAAGAACTGACAGCAGTTCATGGGGCAATTATACAGATGATAGAATTGCCGTTTACAGAGTGACAGTGTATCAGTACGGTGTTTGCCATATGACTACCTACCACGTGGGCATTCAGGGATCTGCATACAGGCATGTGACGCTGGTATGCTTAGCCCTGCACCCTGTGTAGTTTAAGTGCAAAGTGCTCCTTCCTACAGGGAGGCAGCCATTTTTTTTGTAGTTTAGGTAGTGGCACGGCAAACATTGATCAGAGGGTACAACACACAGAACTTCTAGCAGAGCTGGTATCGCGATGAAGTTCTAGATAAGTTAATGCGAAAATGAGTAAGAGCATTGCAGGCTCACCTGCAAAGCAGCAACAGGTGTGGCATCCGTAATCTGTGCATGCGACGGCCGCGCATGGACAGATAGGGGGGGATGTGGAGTGAGCTGCAATGAGGTGAGAGCTTCCAAAGGTGAAGTCCGCGGGAGCATATTTTAAATAGGTAAGTACTGAGGATAGTACTGAGGTAGGGGGGTGAAGTTTAACTCCAATCTACCAATAAGAGTAAACAGAGTTCATGAGAACCATAAAGCAACGAGATCAATTACGATATATATTGATCAATTTAAAGTGTACAGAGTACAAGCTGCAGGGCGAATCCCAAATCATTAATAAGAATTGATTTGTTTGTATTTTGATTTCAGGAGTTGGACAATATGGAATTGAGACAGGTGCAGTGCTGGCAGCAAAGATGGAGATGTCAGTCGGATAAGCGAAAGGTTCCAGATGCCAATCTAAGCTTGGAGAAACACGAGATTCCTGAAATTGGAAAGAGACTAAAACACGAGATTCCTGAAATTGGAAAGAGACTAAAACACGAGCTTCCTGAAATTGGAAAGAGACTAAAAACCGAGGTTCCTGAGATCGGAAAACGTCTAAAAAAAACTGACTGAGCAAAGCATAGTGCCAATTGCTAATGTTTTTCTTTCCCAAGGTGGTGCTTTTATAATGAAGAGTACCGTGCTGATGGTGATCCTAGGTTGCCATTCCGTCCTAGGAGAACGAAGAGAGGACATTCTCATGTATAATAAGGGGTTAATGAGAATGCAAGGCCCAAGCATGTTAATGTTTGGTGACAAAGGTACTAATCCTTTCACACCTCCCTCCGCTTGGCACAGATGGACCATGCAGGGACGGAGGAAAAGAGCACTTGTGCCAGGAGAAAACAAATTTCAGGGCACAATGTGGGTGAAAGGTCTGAAGGGTCAGGTGTGCGGGCAGTGGGAATTGAATGGCAGTGTAAATCTGCTATTGAATACCACACTCCCAGAATCGACGCACCGATCCAAAGGTTTGTTAAAAGGTACATTGCAGTACAATGGGTACATGCAAAAGGTGGAGTGTGTGATTCAGGGGTACCTTGTCTTGGTTATGCAGAGTGAGATGGTTCCAGATTGGAGAGGAACGAGCAGGAGGCGTCAATTCTCCTGCCGGAGAGACGCGGAGGACAACATCACACTCTGGAACTACCAACAGAGAGCGCCTCTGAACCAACTATACACACGTAAAGGCTGGAAAGCCGAGGGTTGGTGGTTCTCGAAACAAGAAGTAAAAATCGAGATCAAGCCACATTTCCAGGTGACAAAGAGGGTGGGGAGAGCGGTCCCGGGGGAGGGAAAGCCAACACAGGGAACCCCATTCACACCACACGGGTCACCACAGGGGACGATATTACACAGTCCATATGCAGCCACTTATCCTCATGCTAGTTGGGTAAGTGAAGAGGTACTCTTAATTGAAAGATTGCAGAAAGTACAGTCTTCCCGACCTCAGGTACATATTGTGCCTCAGGACGTAAGGGGGGAAGAGGTCCAATCAGGACAGTTGGGGGCATATTTTGTCAGGGAGATGCTTAAAGATCCTGTCCAACTGAGATTGGACAAGGGGAGGTATAGCGATTTTTCTGGAGAAGGATCTTTTGCATGGCAGCTTCGAGATGTTTGGGTGAACAAAGGGAAATAGTGCAACATTCCTTTAGGCACCGCCACTTCCTTAGTTCCCACCTCAACCCGTGTCTCACACCAGGACCTGAGAGGTCAACCTTTTTTGGTGCTAGACGGGGAGGTGAAGCAAGTAGAGTTGTCCTCATGCGGGCAATTCTTGCAGAAGTACCTGCGTTGGCCGGGGCAAGTAAAATTTAGTGAAGAAGCCTGCAGGCTCAATAACGCAGAATGCGAGGCTACTATTCAAAAGATCCACCCTGAAGCCCAACCGATAGTTCCGGTGGCTGAAGGAAAGGTTTGTTTTTTTAACATAGTGTCTAAGGATACATTCAAGGTATATTCTCATAATTGTTCCGATAAGGGGGAGTTTCCAAGGGGAACATATTGGGTGAGCGGAGATCCCATATGGATCCAGTCATCCAGGTTGGGTGACGTTATTTCTCAAAGTGTTAAGAGAACTCTAAAGTGCAAAGTTTCACGGGTAGTTCCCATCCTGAAAGAGAACATGACATGGGACGAAGGGGAACAGGTTTTGATCCAAGACGACCACATTTTGTTACAAAGGTTAAACAAACAGTACACTAAGTTAGAGGTAAGATTTCACCATGATCCAGGTGATCTTAACGAGGTAGAACACACAAATAAGCAGGTGAGTTCCAGTCTGACCTGGTGGAAAAGGTTTCCAGTGATTTTCCAGGGACACTCGGACTGGGCCTCTGCAGTTCCAAAGTTCTTTCTACACCCACTGGTCGACTGGATGGGGATGACAACTTTAGGCATCATTATCCAGGTGAGGTTGCGTGTTAAAATTACGTAAAACAAATTAACCTGGTCCAGAGATTGGTGCCTCAAACAATCTCATGAACCGATATTTTCAAATTAAGGGATATACAGGGTTACGGGTATAGGTTTAGTAGTACCTGTGATGGAGCTGATTGTATAAAGGCGCTCTTTTAGAAGGCACCTGGCACTGCTCCATTGTGTAACAAACAAACGAGTTTCACTTTTCTGTGGTCATGCAAGTTTGTGAGTGATACGTAAGTGACGCAAATGCTGAGCATGTGGTATAGAGGGATTTAGAAGTAGGGTCTCCCCAGAGAGCCTGGTTACCGGAAGACCAAGAGGTCGTGCTCTCTCTCTTCAAGGGGTAACCACCGAGAGCAGAGAAGGTGTGTGAGCACGAACATCGAAAAGTGAAACATAAAGAAAAGAAACCAGGTACGGGTGGGTTGAGAAGTTGGGATCTGCAGGTCAAGCCTTTTTAGGGGGGATTGTTATAATTTAAGTAGGCCTCAGTTATTTGGACTGAGTTAGTCAAAAAGGCTTGATGAGCAGACCTGCCCTTTAAGGGGATTTTCTATTAGAGAGAAAATCTGCAGTTCTGTCAGCAGAACTAGAACATACCAAGAAGCTGTTCTCTGAACAAGGCCGCAGGTCTCCCTGACCTGGGCATAGAACAATAAACATCAGCCATGTTTTGTAAACATCCACATTCCTGCATATAGGTCAAATGCCTCATTGATTATTAATCAAGTAGGTGTGTATGATGACACCACGAGTGGGTCCACCAATAGTCTGATCTAGGGGGTGGCGAAGATGATGTCATATTTAACTCTTTCCTAGTCTGTATTAAACCCGGAGTGAGCGATGGAGAGGGCACTCTGCTCTTTACTTTCGCACTAGCTAGCAAGGCTGACTGGGACCTCTAAGCATGTTCTTCCTTTCTGTAATCTGATATAATGTATGCTGTACATAGGTAGTTTAGTGGAACGTAGGTTAGAAAGAAGTGCCTAATTGACTTCAGCAGGAAGTCTAATCAAGAGCTTGTAACGCAACATGAAGATTGGCATGGCTAGGATATGATGACTGTATCTATCTGTCTTTCTGTTACTTGAATAAATAACATAAACATTGAAGAAGCCTGAGAAAGTCTATCTCCTGTTTGCTGTGTGGAGAGTCAAGAGATCTCACAGTCTGTGAGACGCAACTGTAAGAAGTTAATGGTGTCGAAGCAAGGTGATAAGAACAGTTTATAACACCTCTCTGACTCCTCCTCCAACGCATCTCAAAGCTGTACCTCATCCGGAAACGCTAACCCAGCAGCAGTAGGATCGTGGTAGCAGTGCAGCACAGCTGTTGGCATGCGTCAGCAAGCGTTGCTGAAGCTGATCTGCCTTGGGGATAAGCAGCACACAGGGGAGGAAATTTGGAGGGGAATAAAGGAACAGACGGATTTGTGGCTGGCACCGCTGGACCTGAAACCGGGCATGGTTGTGTGTGATAATGGGAGTAATCTCATTCGCGCATTAAGGTTGGCTAAGCTGACACACATCCCTTGCCTGGCGCACGTGATGAACCTAGTAGTTCAGCGGTTCCTGAGGACATACCCAGGCGTGGCCGATCTTCTGTTGAAGGTGCGACGAGTGGCCAAACATTGTAGAAATTCCAGTACTGCTTCGGGGGCACTCGCCAAGATGCAGGAGCGCTTCAATCTCCCCCACCATCGCTTGCTGTGTGATGTCCCTACGCGCTGGAATTCTACGGTGCACATGCTAGCCCGCTTTTGCGAGCAGAAGAGTGCAGTGGTCCAGTACATGACGGCGCAGTACCGAGGTGCATCCGGACAGCTGCCAAGCTTCTGTGGATCCGATTGGGCCAACATGTTGGACCTCTGCCAAGTCCTCCAAAATTTTGAGCAATCCACGTTGCTTGTGAGCAGTGACAACTCTTCAGTCAGCATTACCATACCACTGCTGTGTTTACTGAAGAGGTCAATGTTGAAAATCAAGGAAACAGCTGTCATGATGCAACTGGGGGAATCTGAAGGAGAAAACGATCAGCGTGATGGTACCAACATCAGGCCATCCGCCTCAGGAAACGCTGGCCCCAGCAGCTATGACGAAGAAGAGGAGGAGGAACAGCTGGAGTTGGAGCAGGAATTTCCTGCCACCACTGACGAGGGCCAGAGCGGTGCACGTTGGACTTCCACAATTCAGCGCGAATGGTCAGCAGAAGCAGACCAGGAAGAAGGTGACGACTATGATGCATCACAACAACTATCACAACGCTCACAAGAGGATGATGAGGATTCTGGCAGGACTCTGGCACACATGGCTCAATTCATGCTAGACTGCATTGAACGCGACCCACGCATTGTGCGCATTCTGGACAACACCAATTACTGGGTTTATACCCTTCTGGATCCACTTTACAAACACAATGTTCCAAAACTGCTTGAAGAAAGATTCAGACAGGTCAAAATGGAAGAATACCAGCAGGCCCTTGTGGAGACTTTAGAGAGGAGATTGACATCCTCCCCCTCCTCTAGCCAGTTGTACGCCGACAGACTGACTTCCGCAAACCCAGGACGACCAGGAGGGCAGCAAACAACACAAGCCGCAGCTAGTGCCCAAAAGGGAATGGTATCGGCAGTGTCCTTGGAGTGGGAAAATTTTCTGACACCCATGCAGCAGCAGCCCACAGAACAACAAGCGTGCAGATCCACCTCCAACACCGATCGTCTGGAGAAGATGGCCAAGGACTACATGTCAGATGGCGTAGCTGTGTTGAACAATCCATCTGCATCCTTCAACTATTGGGTATCGAAGCTAGACACCTGGCACGAACTGGCAATGTACGCAATAGAGGTGCTGGCTTGCCCGGCAGCCAGCGTTATGTCGGAACGCTGTTTCAGTGCTGCCGGAGGCATCGTCACAGATCGGCGTATCCGCCTCTCCACAGAAAATGCAGACCGTCTGACTCAAATTAAAATGAATCAATCCTGGATTGGAAACGACTATGCAACACTCCCGGACCCCAACCAAGTAACATGAACAATGACCATCTGTGATGGGTTAGCGTTGCCGGTCCCTGTTTATGGAACCTCTCATCTTTATTACATTTATGACTGCATGGCGGTAAAAAGCATGCTATCTGCACGCTTCTTGTCCTCCTGCAAGGCCTGGGTTGTTGTGTCTCAAAGCGTGGCCTTCTCCTCCTGCGCCTCCTCCTGTTCCATCACGTCTGCTGCTGCTGGGTTAGCGTTGCCGGTCCCTGTTTATGGAACCTCTCATCTTTATTACATTTATGACTGCACGGCGGTAAAAAGCATGCTATCCGCACGCTTCTTGTCCTCATGCAAGGCCTGGGTTGTTGTGTCTCAAAGTGTGGCCTTCTCCTCCTGCGCCTCCTCCTGTTCCATCACGTCTGCTGCTGCTGGGTTAGCGTTTCCGGTCCGCTTATGGAACCTCTCATCTTTATTACATTTATGACTGCATGGCGGCAAAAAGCATTGCTATATCCGCACGCTTTTTGTCCTCATGCAAGGCCTGGGTTGTTGTGTCTCAAAGCGTGGCCTTCTCCTCCTGCGCCTCCTCCTGTTCCATCACGTCTGCTGCTGCTGGGTTAGCGTTGCCGGTCCCTGTTTATGGAACCTCTCATCTTTATTACATTTATGACTGCACGGCGGTAAAAAGCATGCTATCCGCACGCTTCTTGTCCTCATGCAAGGCCTGGGTTGTTGTGTCTCAAAGCGTGGCCTTCTCCTCCTGCGCCTCCTCCTGTTCCATCACGTGTGCTGCTGCTGCTGCTGGGTTAGCGTTGCCGGTCCCTGTTTATGGAACCTCTCATCTTTATTACATTTATGACTGCATGGCGGTAAAAAGCATGCTATCCGCACGCTTTTTGTCCTCATGCAAGGCCTGGGTTGTTGTGTCTCAAAGCGTGGCCTTCTCCTCCTGCGCCTCCTCCTGTTCCATCACGTCTGCTGCTGCTGGGTTAGCGTTTCCGGTCCCTGTTTATGGAACCTCTCATCTTTATTACATTTATGACTGCATGGCGGCAAAAAGCATTGCTATATCCGCACGCTTTTTGTCCTCATGCAAGGCCTGGGTTGCGTCTCAAAAAGCGTGGCCTTCTCCTCCTGCGCCTCCTCCTGTTCCATCACGTGTGCTGCTGCTGGTGCTGGGTTAGCGTTACCGGTCCCTTTTCCTGGAACCTCTTCTCTGTATTACATTTATGACTGCATGGCGACAAAAAGCATGTTACCTGTGCAAAGAAACATGACATTTTCCACATTTAAAAGACAGTTTTTCCTTTGAAACTTTACAATCAATTTTCTCAAAAACTATAAGCTCTTTTTCAAATATTTCTTTTCCTCTTGTACCCACTCCCAAGGTGCACATACCCTGCAAATTTGGGGTATGTAGCATGTAAGGAAGCTTTACAAAGCACGAAAGTTCGGGTCTTCATTGACTTCCATTATGTTCAGGGTTCGGCGCGAACACCCGAACATCGCGGCGATGTTCGGCGAACCCGAACATCTAGGTGTTCGCCCAACACTACTATCAATCACCCCGTCACCCCCTGTCACTGCTACCCATCAGATCAGACCCGAATATGCCCCTTGTGGGCACCCAATCACCCGCCCACACCCTGAGATTGACCCCAGACCCCTCTGATCACCTCCCCAGTGCATTATTTACATCTGTTCTCCCCTCTAATCACCCATCAATCACCCCCTTTCACCACCTGTCACTGCTACCCATCATACCCATCAGATTAGACTCTAATCTGCTCCTTGCGGGCACCCAATGACCGGGCCACACCCTCAGATCGCCCTCAGATACCCCCAAACACCTCCCCAGTGCATTGCTTGCATCTATTCCCCCCTCTATTCACACCCTGAGACACCCATCAATCACCTCCTGTCACCCCCTAGCACACCTACCCATCAAATCAGGCCCTAATTTGCCTCGTGTGGGCTCCTGATCACTCGGCCAAACCCTCAGATCCCCCTCAGACCCCATTCCGATCACCTCCGGCAGTACATCTATTCTCCCCTCTGATCATCCACTGAGACACCCATCAATCATCTCCTGTCACCACCTGTCACTCCCTAGCACTCCTATCCATCAGATCAGGCCCTAATCTGCCCCCCTGCGGGCTTCTGATCACCCGGCCAAACCCTCACCCGCCCCACCGCAGTGACAGAATTTTTTTTCTCTGATCACTGCTGGTACGACTTAATTGTGGCAAGACCAACCGTTATGCCACACAATACGCAACCGCCAATCCAAGAAGCTACTATGCCCAGCCTTTTCGGTGGTGTTATAATTTAAGTAGGCCTCAGTTATTTGGACTGAGTTAGTCAAAAAGGCTTGAGGAGCAGACCCGCCCTTTAAGGGGATTTTCTCTTAGAGAGAAAATCTGCAGTTCTGTCAGCAGAACTAGAACATACCAAGAAGCTGTTCTATGGACAAGGCCACGGGTCTCCCTGACCGGGGCATGTACGCCACTAGAACAATAAACATCAGCCATGTTTTGTAAATATCCACATTCCTGTATGTATGTCAAATGCCTCATTGAATATTAATCGAGTAGGTGTGTATGATGACACCACGAGTGGGTCCACCAATAGTATGATCTAGGGGATGGCGAAGATGATGTCATATTTAACTCTTTCCTAGTCGGTATTAAAGCTTGAGTGAGCTATGGGAGCTCACTCTGCTTCTTACTTGCACACTAGCTCGCAATGCTGACTGGGACCTCTAAGTATGTTCATTCCTTTCTGTAATCTGATATAATGTATGCTGTACATAGGTAGTCTAGTGTAACTTAGGTTAGAAAGAAGGTACCTGATTGACTTCAGCAGGAAGTCTAATCAAGAAGCTTGTAACGCAACATGAAGATTGGCGTGGCTAGGATATGATGAACTGTATCTATCTGTATTTCTGTTTTCTGAATAAACTCCGTAAACATTGAAGAAGCCTGAGAAAAGTCTATCTCCTGCTTGCTGTGTTGAGAGTCAAAGTTATCTCACAGTCTGTGAGACGCAACTATAAGAAGTTGATGGTGTCGAAGCAAGGTAATTTAGAACAGGATCTAACAATGGTGCCGATTAAACCCTTCGCTGCCTAGCAAAACAGGCAGACGGGGCCAGGGGCCGAAGTTTTCAAGATATTCCACAGCAAAACAAGCGGAATAGACGCGGACTGTAAAGCTTATCAAGCGGATAAGCTGGTGTGGAGAGTGTGCGTGAGCCGAGCACACGGGCTGCAATTCGAGGAATCAGCGATGAAACTCTTGGACGTTACACTTTAACTGCATGTGCACGGCAGTTAAGCCCAAATTCGATCGCAACGGGACACTCCGGGGCCAGCTTGCAACTTGCTGCGGGAGATATCGATCCACTGAGCCAGTCCAGTGTGGGGACGGAGATAATACGCTCAGAAAGTTCCGGGGTCCACTCAGTTTCGCGGAGAAGTTGCGGAAAGCTGATGAATTGCGAAGAGTCCGCAGATCAGGCATGTATGATTTACGTTGTTATATGGCGTTATCTGTGTGGTATTTGGTGTTATAACAATGGTGTTGTTATTATGTACATTCTGTGTTAATTGCAGCGTGGAGGCTGCGTGCTTCATTTTTTTTTTCTTCTCCTTTCGTTCTGTTTTTTTTCTCTGGTTTTTGTTTTTGTTTTTCTCTCCCTGTCCAGAGACTGGGAAGGATGCCAGATGTGGGGGGGAAACCAACAGTGTTTCAGTCTGTTAGTAGTGGATGGGGGGGAGAGGGAAGGGTGAGAGAAGGGGAAGAGAGGAGGGGAGACGTGTAGACAGAAGAGGGAGTGTGAGACAGTTGTGAGCCGTGAGGTTTAGAAGGATGTTTTTTTTCTTCGGGGAGCTGGGGAGACAGGAATGTACCGCCATGCCTCTGGGTCGCTGTAAAAGTAAGTTATTTACTGTAAGTTACAGCTGAGATAATGGGTAAAGTGCGACTGTACTCTGGCGCGTTCTTTCTGTTTGTGAGATGTTCTGCAAGCTTCTATCGTTCCAGTCAGAGCTGCTACAATGCTTTTAAATGTCTGCATATGTTTAATGTTGTTTGGGTCAGTTCCGGCTGATAAATGTTCGTCTCAGAAGAAGGTTCTAGCTGGGATGGTAACAGTTAAAGTAGTTTACAGTTCACAGCACGCTCTAGTGGGTCTGAGCTATGTCTGTGTTAAGCAGATGGCTGTTAAGAGAGAAAGCTTTCCATGTCCCTGGGTGATACTACAATGTATAGTATTTAGAATGGCAGCTGTGACGTGGTGTGTCTCAAGTTTTGGCGAGCATCCCAGAGAGTGTAGGTAGCGGAAGGCTGACTCTCGGTAAAATGTATCGATGCTGTGTGTAACTATGTATAAAATGTTTGTTCTGTTTGAGTTTGTTTTTTCTCCTAATGTTATAGGATTAAGAGGTTGCTATGGGAGCAGCCATCTTAGCTGGCAGTCCAGGACTCAAAATGGCGGCAGTGGAGAGGGCCCGCCCCCAAGAGTCATGGCTCCCACACGTCATGGCAGGGGGGAGGAGGGGCTGGGGGATCCACGTCACGTCAGGCTGTGCTCGCGGCTCCGGGCAGAGCAGCTGAAAGGGAGGGGGGTAGAAATACAGAGACATTCTACTGAATATCTCGGATCCCAAAGTATTTCCCCAGAGCTTTTCCCTGGGTCCATGGAAAGGAATGCCAGAATACGTGCACCAAGCTATTACTGTAAGATTAGCATGGTCACGGATAGGAAATGTTTCCCAGCTAGGTGCAGGGAGACGAGGAACAGCGCAGATCAGGAAAGGGTCTGTACTGAGTTGCTTATGGGATTATTCCTGTAAGTGGGGCACCTTAATGGGTGATGCAGCATGAGTTCCCAATAGAGAAAAGGGGGGACAGTGCATCAGGGGGGTGCCGGAGTTGGAAAAAAGGGGAGTTGACCAATCCAGGTGTCCGTCGCCGCTGCTGCAGAGCGGTAACGTTTTTTTTTCCCAGTTTTTGTCGTGGACAGGTCCAGAGTTTGATTAAGAGGTCTATGCTGGGCTGGGGCTGTTTTTTTTGTGCATTTTTTTCCGTCCACTGATTGGTCAAATATGTTTTTTTCCAGCTCCTATCAAGTGTAGCACAACACACAGAACTTCTAGCAGAGCTGGTATCGCAATGAGGTTCTAGATAAGTAAATGCAATAATGAGTAAGAGCATTGCAGGCTCACCTGCAAAGCAACAACAGGTGTGGCATCCGTAATCTGTGCATGCGACGGCCGCGCATGGACAGATGGGGGGGATGTGGAGGGAGCTTGCAATGAGGTGAGAGTTTCCAAAGGTGAAGTCCGCAGGAGCATATTTTACACGGGTAAGTACTTTGGATAGTACTTAGGTAGGGGAGAGAGGTTTAACTCCAATCTACCAAAAAGAGTAAACAGAGTTCATGAGAACCATAAAGCAACAAGATCAATTACGGTATATATTGATCAATTTAAAGTGTACAGAGTACAAGCCGCAGGGCGAATCCCAAATCATTAATAAGAATTGATTTGTTTGTATTTCGATTTCAGGAGTTTGGCAATATGGACTCGAGACAGCTGCAGTGCTGGCAGCAAAGATGGAGATGTCAGTCAGATAAGCGAAAGGTTCCAGATGCCAATCTGAGGTTGGAGAACAGCGAGATTCCTGAAATTGGAAAGAGACTAAAACACGAGATTCCTGAAATTGGAAAGAGACTAAAACACGAGATTCCTGAAATTGGAAAGAGACTAAAACACGAGATTCCTGAAATTGGAAAGAGACTAAAACACGAGATTCCTGACATCGGAAAACGACTAAAAAAACTGACTGAGCAAAGCATAGTGCAAATTGCTAATGTTTTTCTTTCCCAAGGTGGTGCTTTTATAATGAAGAGTACCGTGCTGATGGTGATCCTAGGTTGCCATTTCGTCCTAGGAGAACGAAGAGAGGACATTCTCATGTATAATAAGGGGTTAATGAGAATGCAAGGCCCAAGCATGTTAATGTTTGATGACAAAGGTACTAATCCTTTCACACCTCCCTCCGCTTGGCACAGATAGACCATGCAGGGACGGAGGAAAAGAGCACTTGTGCCAGGAGAAAACAAATTTCAGGGCACAAGGTGGGTGACAGGTCTGAAGGGTCAGGTGTGCGGGCAGTATGAATTGAATGGCAGGGTAAATCTGCTATTGAATGCCACACTCCCAGAATCGATGCACCGATCCAAAGTTTTGTTAAAAGGTACATTGCAGTACAATGGGGACATGCAAAAGGTGGAGTGTGTGATTCAGGGGTACCTTGTCTTGGTTATCCAGAGTGAGATGGTTCCAGATTGGAGAGGAACGAGCAGGAGGCGTCAATTCTCCTACCAAAGAGACGCAGGGGACAACATCACACTCTGGAACTACCAACAGAGAGTGCCTCTGAAACAACTATACACACGTAAAGGCTGGAAAGCCGAGGGGTGGTGGTTCTCGAAACAAGAAGTAAAAATCGAGAACGAGCCACATTTCCAGGTGACAAAGGGGGTAGGGAGAGCGATCCCGGGGGAGGGAAAGCCAACACAGGGAACCCCATTCACATTACACGGGTCACAACAGGGGACGATATTACACAGTCCATACGCAGCCGCTTATCCTCATGCTAGTTGGGTAAGTGAAGAGGTACTCTTAATTGAAAGATTGCAGAGAGTACAGTCTTCTCAACCTCTGGTACATAGTGTGCCTCAGGACATAAGGGGGGAAGAGGTCCAATCAGGACAGTTGGGGACATATTTTGTCAGGGAGATGCTTAAAGATCCTGTCCAACTGAGATTGGACAAGGGGAGGTATATCGATTTTTCTGGAGAAGGATCTTTTGCATGGAAGCTTCAAGATGTTTGGGTGAACAAATGGAAATGGTGCAACATTCCTTTAGGCACCGCCACTTCCTTAGTTCCCACCTCCACACGTCTTACACCATGACCGGAGAGGTCAATCTTTTTTGGTGCTAGACGGGGAGGTGAAACGAGTAGAGTTGTCCTCATGCGGGCAATTCTCCCAGAGGTACCTGTGTTTGCCGGGGCAAGTAAAATTTAGTGAAGAAGCCTGCAGGCTCAATAACGCAGAATGCGAGGCTACCATTCAAAAGATCCACCCTGAAGCCAAACCGATAGTTCCGGTGGCTGAAGGAAAGGTTTGTTTTTTTAGCATCATGTCTAAGGACACATTCAAGGTACATTTTCATAATTGTTCCAATAAGGGGATCTGTCAAGGGGAACATATTGGGTGAGCGGAGATCCCATATGGATCCAGTCATCCAGGTTTGATGACGTTATTTCTCAAATTGTTAAGAGAACTCTTAAGGTCAAAGTTTCACGGGTAGTTCCCGTCCTAAAAGAGAACACGACATGGGACAGAGGGGAACAGGGGTTGATCCAAGACGACCACACTTTGATACAACGGTTAAACAGACAGTACACTAAGTTAGAGGTAAGATTTCACCATGATCCAGGTGATCTTAACGAGGTAGAACACAAAAACAAGCAGGTGAGTTCCAGTCTGACCTGGTGGAAAAGGTTTCCGGTGATGTTCCAGGGACACTCGGACTGGGCCTCTGCAGTTCAAAAGTTCTTCCTACACCCACTGGTCGTCTGGATGGGGATGACAACTTTAGGCATCATTATCCAGATGAGGTTGTGTGTTAAAATTACGTAAAACAAATTAAACTGGTCAAGAGATTGGTGCCTCATAAACAATCTCATGAACCAATATTTTTAAATTAAGGGATATACAGGGTTACGGGTACAGGTTTAGTAGTACCGGTGATGGAGCTGATTGTATAAAGGCGCTCTTTTAGAAGGCACCTGGCACTGCTCCATTGAGTAACAAACAAACGAGTTTCACTTTTCAGTGGTCATGTAAGGTTGTGAGTGATACGCAAGTGACGCAAATGCTGAGCATGTAGTATAGAGGGACTTAGAAGTAGGGCCTCCCCAGAGAGCCTGGTTACAGGAAGACCAAGAGGTCTTGCTCTCTCTTCCAGGGATAACCGCCGAGAGCAGAGAAGTTGTGTGAGCACGAACATCGAAAAGTGAAACATAAAGGAAAGAAACCAGGTACGGTTAGGTTCAGAAGTTGGGATCTGCGGATCAAGCCTTTTTAGGGGGGATTGTTATAATTTAAGTAGGCCTCAGTTATTTGGACTGAGTTAGTCAAAAAGGCTTGAGGAGCAGACCCGCCCTTTAAGGGGATTTTCTCTTAGAGAGAAAATCTGCAGTTCTGTCAGCAGAACTAGAACATACCAAGAAGCTGTTCTATGGACAAGGCCACGGGTCTCCCTGACCGGGGCATGTACGCCACTAGAACAATAAACATCAGCCATGTTTTGTAAATATCCACATTCCTGTATGTATGTCAAATGCCTCATTGAATATTAATCGAGTAGGTGTGTATGATGACACCACGAGTGGGTCCACCAATAGTCTGATCTAGGGGATGGCGAAGATGATGTCATATTTAACTCTTTCCTAGTCGGTATTAAAGCTTGAGTGAGCTATGGGAGCTCACTCTGCATCTTACTTGCACACTAGCTCGCAATGCTGACTGGGACCTCTAAGTATGTTCATTTCTTTCTGTAATCTGATATAATGTATGCTGTACATAGGTAGTCTAGTGTAACTTAGGTTAGAAAGAAGGTACCTGATTGACTTCAGCAGGAAGTCTAATCAAGAAGCTTGTAACGCAACATGAAGATTGGCGAGGCTAGGATATGATGAACTGTATCTATCTGTATTTCTGTTTTCTGAATAAACTCCGTAAACATTGAAGAAGCCTGAGAAAAGTCTATCTCCTGCTTGCTGTGTTGAGAGTCAAGTTATCTCACAGTCTGTGAGACGCAACTATAAGAAGTTGATGGTGTCGAAGCAAGGTGATTTAGAACAGGATCTAAACGGTGGAAGCCACTCCAAGATTCCGAACACAACATTTTTTTGGGCCTTCTCCTTAGCGTGGGTCTAGTCAAAGAGAATGTATTGCTGTCTTATTGGTCTACCACCCAATACATCACATGCCCATGTTCTCTGCTGCCATGTTCAGGTCACGATTTGAGAACATCCTGCGCTTCCTGCACTTCAGTGCCAATACAACCTGTCATCTAAGAGGCCACCCTGCTTATGACTGGTTCCACAAAATTCGGCCCCTCATAAACCACCTGTCATCAAAATTTGAAGATGCTTATACCCCTGAACAGTCATTTTGAGGCATTTGGTTTCTAGACTACTCCTCACGGTTTTGGGCCCCTAAAATGCCAGGGTCGTATAGGAACCCCACAAGTGACCCCATTTTAGAAAGAAGACTCCCCAAGGTATTCTGTTAGGTGTATGATGAGTTCATAGAAGATTTTATTTTTTGTCAAAAGATAGCAGAAATTGATTTTTATTATTTTTTTTTTCACAAAGTGTCATTTTCCACTAACTTGTGACAAAAAAATAAAATCTTCTATGAACTCACCATACACCTAACGGAATACCTTGGGTGTCTTCTTTCTAAAATGGGGTCACTTGTGGGGTTCCTATACTGCCCTGGAATTTTAGGGGGCCTAAACCGTGAGGAGTAGTCTAGAAACCAAATGCCTGAAAATGACCTGTGAATAGGACGTTGGGCCCCTTAGCGCACCTAGGCTGCAAAAAAAAAAAGTGTCACACATGTGGTATTGCCGTACTCAGGAGAAGTAGTATAATGTGTTTTGAGGTGTATTTTTATACATACCCATGTTGGGTGGGAGAAATATCTCTGTAAATGACATTTTTTTTAATTTTTTTACACACAATTGTCCATTTACAGAGATATTTTTCCCACCTAGCATGGGTATGTGTAAAAATACACCCCAAAACACATTATACTATTTCTCCTGAGTATGGCGATACCACATGTGTGACACTTTTTTTGCAGCCTAGGTGCGCTAAGGGGCCCAACGTCCAATGGGTACATTTAGGATTTCACAGGTCATTTTGAGACATTTGGTTTCAAGACTACTCCTCACGGATTAGGGCCCCTAAAATGCCAGGGCAGTATAGGAACCCCACAAATGACCCCATTTAAGAAAGAAGACACCCCAAGGTATTCTGTTAGGAGTATGGTGAGTTCATAGAAGATTTTATTTTTTTGTCACAAAAAATCAAAAAAAAATCTCATTTACAGAGATATTTCTCCCACCCAGCATGGGTATGTGTAAAAATACACCCCAAAACACATTATACTATTTCTCCTGAGTACGGCGATACCACAAGTGACACTTTTTGCAGCCTAGGTGCGCTAAGGGGCCCTAAGTCCTATGACTACCTTTAGGCTTTACAGGGGTGCTTACAATTTAGCACCCCCAAAATGCCAGGACAGTAAACACACCCCACAAATGGAAAGTAGACATCCCAAAGTATTCAGAGAGGGGCATGGTGAGTCCGTGGCAGATTTCATTTTTTTTTGTCACAAGTTAGCAGTAATGGAAACTTTTTTTAATTTTTATTTTTGTCACAAAGTGTCATTTTCCGCTAACTTGTGACAAAAAATAAAATCTTCTATGAACTCACCATGCCTCTTAGTGAATACTTTGGGATGTCTTCTTTCTAAAATGGGGTCATTTGGGGGGTATCTATACTATCCTGGAATTTTAGCACCCCATGAAACCTGACAGGTGCTCAGAAAAGTCAAAGATGCTTCAAAATAGGAAAAATCACTTTTTGCACCAGTTTGTAAACGCTATAACTTTTACCCAAACCAATAAATATACACTGAATGTTTTTTTTTTTTATCAAAGACATGTAGCACAATAAATTTGGACAAAAATGTATACAGAAATTTTACTTTATTTGACAAATTTTATCACAGAAAGTTAAAAAAAAATCATTTGTTTGACAAAATTCATGTCTTTTTTGATAAATATAATAAAAATTAAGAATCACAGCAGCAATCAAATAGCACCAAAAGAAAGCTGTATTAGGGACAAGAAAAGGAGGTAAAATTAATTTAGGTGGTAGGTTGTATGACCGAGCAATAAACCGTTAAAGCTGCAGTGGTCTGAATGGAAAAAAAGGCTCTGGTCCTTAAGGGGTTTTATGACTGCAGTCCTTAAGTGGTTAAATTATGTCCCTATCACAATGTTTGGCGCCAATATTTTATTTGGAAATAAAGATGCATTTTTTTTCAGTTTTGCATCCATCCCTAATTACAAGCCCGTAGTTTATAAAGCAACAGTGTTATACCCTCTTGACATAAATATTTAAAAAGTTCAGTCCCTAAGGTAACTATTTATGGGTTTTTTTTATTGTATTTTTTTTTTAATTACAAAAAAAAATAAAAATTGGGGAGTGTGGGAGGTAATGAGTTAATTTATTGTGTAAAACTAATGTATTTGTAGAGATGTTGCGAACTGTTCGCTCGGCGAACATCTCTGGGGCTTTTACTACTTCCGGGTCGCTCTGACCCGGAGTAGTACGCCTGCGCTGCCCGGCAAAGCGCGTCCTAGATCGCGCTCCTGTTGCCGGGCACTCTCTGCGCATGTGCGTGACGTCGTTCATGACGTCACGCACATGCGCAGAGAGTGCCCGGCAACAGGAGCGCGATCTAGGACGCGCTTTGCCGGGCAGCGCAGGCGTACTACTCCGGGTCAGAGCGACCCGGAAGTAGTAAAAGCCCCATGCTTTCAGAGATGTTCGCCAGCGAACGGTTCGGGAACCGTTCGCTACATCTCTATGTATTTGTACATGTAAAATGCTTTAGGGTGTAGTTTTACTATTTGGCCACAGTGAGCTTGTGTTCATGCGACCTGTAAGCGTTAAGAAGGACGCTTACAGGAAGCACTACGAGGCTGGGAAAATCACAATGATCGCACTGTTTCTCATAGAAGCAGCAGATCATTGCGGGGGCTTAGATCAACGAACGGGAATGGATTTTCCCGTTCATTGAGCTCCGGGCGAGCGGGAGCGCGCGCACAAGCGGCTGTAGCGCGGGAGGTACGGATTTCTCCGTCCCTTGGTTTTTTAGGGGGGGAAAAAGGGACGGAGAAATTCGTACCGCGGGGGGTAAAGTGGTTAAAATGCTATATTTTACATGTTGTAATGCGCATGATGCACTATACAGTATGTTGTTTTCCCCTTTTCTTTTGAAAAACTCAATAAACATGATTGAAGTAACAAAATTGCATCTCTTCCCTGGTTCATATCAGAATATAGCAAGGTTACTGAAAGGTTAGTAAAAAGATTTTTAAAACTGCATCCACCAACAATGAATATATTTTATAAATAAATACAGGCTGTCTTGGATTCCAAGTGTGAGTGTTTACATTACACTACAAAAATACAACTCAGAGCAGACTAATATTTCAGCAGTCACCACTGTGTTCTGATATGATCCAGGCATGGGTTGCTACATTTTGCAATCTACTGTAATGCAATCTAATGGCAGGCACTGTTTTAGAAATCCAGTTTAGATTTTTGATTTGGATCACTTATGTTCTCTAACATTGGGAAATCAGCCCCACTGTCTCAAACCCTTTCATTCTGAATTATAGCAAAATCTGCTTTTTCCCCCCAAATAATTAAATGGCAACAAAGAATGAAGTAGTAGGTATTTTATGATCATAAATAATAATTGTTGCTGTGGTAAATGAAGACGTGGATTGTGTTATATGTGTAAGGCAACACAGTTTTCCAAGAATCCACACATGTGGCATAGCAAGGCTGGAGATGGCGGGGGCACCCCCAGGATGGGTGATTTGCATACCAAACATTCGCTTCTGCCAAGCCTGCAACAAGAAGACATATTGTGCTGAGACCGGAAAGTAGGAGTTGATTAAAGAAAAAGAAAGCAGTACACATCAGTTGCAAGTTGCTGTAGTCTGATGCAGCCAATCCAATTTCAATTTACCAAGTTGAATTGATTCTACCCATAGCTATGCACGGTCTAGGTCTTACACTGCTTGGTGCAATACAAATCTACCAATCAACCTGCCATGGATAACACACCGATTTGACACTGCTCCTAATCCTGTCCTTATTGGTTATGCCCTCAAACTTGCAGGAAGTTTATCAATAAATTCTGTGAGATGGAAAGTTTTGAATCTGCTGATAATCTATCAGGACCAGCTACTAATGCGAGCCTCTCATAAAAGGTAGATTACAAGGGCGTAACTAGAGGGGTGCACCACCCGCAATTGCCGGGGTCCCAGAGCTGGGGCGGGTCCCCAACTACTCACCTTCCCTTCCTCCGATACAGGGACTCCCGATCGGGAGTTTTTGTGGCTATATTTGTTATGAATGAGAAGGTCATTTTGGCCACACTTGTTTTCTGACCCTTGTGAGATGGTCCCCAAGGCCATGAAGGGCACCAAGGGGAGGCAAGGGAAGGGGTGTGAACATTGGGGGTGGGGGTGGGGGGTAGGGGGCATGAATTGTAACTACTCCACTGCAACTGGCTATCATTAAATTCTGCTTTTTAGCACACAGTTTGTTTCTTTAGTGAACAATGCTAATTATTTAGATTGAAGTAAAGGAAGTACCTACCTGTTATGCTGAGAACATAAGAAGGCTTCTTTCCCCATATTGCTGGTGTGCGTTCCACATAATACGCAACTTTGCTTATTGAGAAACAACTGTAAGATGAGATATGTGCTTATTGTATTTATAGTGAGTATTCACTAAGATTACATCTGGGTAATGCAAGATTTTCACTAACCTGACCAAATGCTCCAGTCCTCATTGAGCACATCCCACATATCATAGCTGCGGATCTGGGGAAGCCATCTCTGCAGACATGAGAGCAGCGCAAAGCCTACCGAGAGGAAGTACAGAACCATTATGTCAGGGCAATGCAAAGGGAGCTATTCTTTCATATATGGTATGGTTATTTTTAAAGTGGACTCCAACCCAGATTTATTTTTTCTTTTAGTTTTTCCTGGCAATTTATAGAGCAGTGTCCTCAAACTACGGCCCGCGGGCCAAATGCAGTCCTCCGAGTTTTTTTCACTGCCCCCCCAAACACAAAATGTATAACTTATAGATGTGGCCCACTGCACCTTTAAAGGGAACCTGAAGAAGGTCAAATTATTTGAAATAAATACATGACGTACAGTACGTCGTGTTTATTTCAAATCATTTGACTTGCTTCAGGTTCCCATTAAAGGTGCAGTGGGCCACATCTATAAGTTATAAATTTGAGAATGAGAAGGTTTGTCAAAACTTTTGGTCTGTAGTGTAGTTGCAAATGAATATTACATACTTACCTCGCCTTCAGTTCCTCTCAGAAGCTCACCATTTGCTTCTTACAGTGATCTCTTCCAGTTCTGACAATATTTTGTCAGAACTGAAATATACCAATTGATGTCAGTTATATATCAGCAGCTGTCAGTTACAACTGAATGTGCAAGGTAATGTCCATGTTTCCCTACGGCTCAAGTGGGTGATATTACAGTTGAACAGTGTGCTGACCAGGAAGCTGTTATGGGGTAATGGCCATTTTTAACCAATTACCGACATCCTATCGTATTAAAACGTCATGCTTACCGCTATTAACGGCAACATGACGTTTTAATACGTCGCGCATTCCCGCCGCTGCTACCGCCGTGTGCGCGCCGCTACCGCCGCCATTATCGTCGGGATCCCGTGCTGGGTGATTGGGGAAGAAGACCGAACGGTCCTCTACCCAATCGCAGTGCCTGGAGTGAATGGACGTGACCGCGAACAGCGGCTACGTCCATTCACATAAACAGGAAATGTAACAGTTTAATAAAGTGCAAAAAAAAAAAAAAAAAAGTGAACACGTCCTATGAGTGTTCACTAGCGCCATCTTGTGGCCAAAAAGTATATTACACCTACAAAATACATACATTTTCAACTATATACACATCATTCATAAAATTACACTTCCAACCCTCCCCCCCCCAAAAAAAAAACACTTGTAAAAAAAAAAATCAGCTTAAAAAAAATAAATAAATAGTTGCCTTAGGGACTCAGCTTTTTTTATTCTATATTTTATGGGGGAAAATGAATTTTAATTTATTACATAGGGGCTTGTAATTATGGCCAGAACAAAAAGAAAAATAACCACTTATATTTAAAAATATTATACTGTCGCCATACATTGTGATAGGGACATAATTTAAACGGTTTATTTATCGGGACCACTGGGCAAATAAAACGTGTTTGTTTTATCCACAGGAGAATGTTTAATTTTAAAACTATAATGGCTGAACACTGAGAAATAATGATTTTTTTTCTTTTTTTTCTGTTTTTCTCATTAAAATGCATTTAGAATAAAAAAAATTCTTAGCAAAATGTACTATCCACAGAAAGCCTAATTGGTGGCGAAAAAAATGAGGTATAGATCATTTTCTTGTGATAAGTAGTAATAAAGTTATTAGGGAATAAAAGGGAGGAGCGCTGACAACTGAAAATTGCTCTGGTCCATTAGGATAAAAACCCTTGGGGGTGAACTGGTTAAAAAGGAGGATGGAGAATTCCATTAATCACAGCAGACAAATGGGAACGCAGGAGAGGAGAAAGAGATTGAGAAGTAGACTACAAAGGAGTTAAGTATGACCTGTGTATGGTTACTTTGTCTTTTTATTTTCAGTTCAGGTTCTCTTTAAATGTCGGCGCCCCGCATATAGAATAGAAGTGCTGACATCACCCATCCATACAGAAGCCAGCGAATGACAGAAGCCAGCGAGCAGTCATTTGCTGGCTTCCAATACAATTCTGCATCAGGTGACACTGTAGTCCAATTGGACGGCAGGTTGTCACCTGGATATGCTTTACTGTCTGGTGCACAAAGACGTTCTTTGGGTGCTGCATGGCTGCTGCTGGGAGTTCTCCTCTGGACATGATTGGGGGGAATCAGGGGCGTTTCTAGGGTCCTTGGAGATTGGGGGCACCTGTGGGCACCAGGCGGGGAGGTATATGCGCCGCAGCAAAAATGGGCGTGGTCATGCAGTGAGTGGGCGTGGCCATGGGTGGGGCCAAATGTACATGAACTTAGCAGCGGTGTAAGCTACAGATAATGGGCCTGCCCATCGAAATATTGGATGGAGCCCCCTGTCCTTTGTTTGGATAATTTACAATCAGTATAGGCATAGATCAAAGATGTATACGCACATACAATTTTGATTGGTCAATCACTGACCCCCAATTTTACCACCCCCATGCAGTAAGTGGGCCAACAGACAATGAATTTTATGAACAGAGCTAAAATTGGGTAATCAAAATTGTATGTGTGTACCAGGCTTTACAGCTAATACTGTACATACTGAAAGTAGCAGGGATCAGCATACAATATAGCTGGTTTACAATCAGTAAAGGCACAGAGTAACACCTTACACTGTACACACTGGAGGTAAATCAGCACACAGTGCAGGCACTAGAGAACAGCGTATACTGTACATACTGTAGGCAGCAGAATTCAGCACACTGCAGCTAGCGTGCCAAAAATATGAGGATCACATTGTGCGGCGTGCTTATCGTGCCGCACCGAAAAATGGGTGGGCCATGGACCAGAATATAGGTGTGGTAACGGCCGGGTGGAGACAAATTTACATGAACCTAGCAATGGTGGGACATTAGATTATGACAGTGGTGGCGAACCTTTTGGAGGCCGAGTGCCCAAACTGCAATCCAAAAGTCACTTATCTATCGCAAAGTGGCAACCGCAATTTAAACGAAATACTGTACAAACGTTTTAACTCATACATGAACATTATGGAAAATCCAAGTTGAAAATAAACTGTGAAGATAAACAATTTCATCCATCCTACTCCTGAAAAATGTATTCAATTTTTTAGAACCTCCCAGTTTTATTTTCTGTTTTAAAAAGCTAAAAAAGTAGGTTTAAAGAGGAACTCCAGTGAAAATAATGTAGTAAAAAAAGTGCTTCATTTTTTACCATAATTATGTATAAATGATTTAGTCAGTGTTTGCTCATTGTAAAATCTTTCCTCTCCCAGATTCACATTCTGACATTTATTACATGGTGACATTGTTACTGTGGGCAGGTTATTTAGCTGTTTCTAGCTGCTCTGTCTGTTACAGACAGCTAATAACAGCTATTTCCTGTCTCTGAACATTGTTACATTGTGGCAGTTTGCCAGCAGTACCGCGGTATTCAGAGCCTCTTGTGGGAGGGGTTTCAGCACAAAATCAGTCACACAGCGCCCCCTGATGGTCTGTTTGTGAAAATCATTGTCTTTCTCATGTAAAATGGGGTATCAGCTACTGATTGGGAAAAAGTTCAATTCTTGGTTGGAGTTTCTCTTTAATGCTATTGTCTCATATGATAAGGATTCAGCTTTTCCCATAGTCTCACAGTTAGCAATCATGTGACCCCCAACAAGACAAATTCAGCAATCATGAGGCCCCCAACAAATCATGAGGCCCCCAACAAGACAAATTCAGCAATCATGAGGCCTCCAACAAATCATGAGGCCCCCAACAAGACAAATTCAGCAATCATGAGGCCCCCAACAAATCATGAGGCCCCCAACAAGACAAATTCAGCAATCTTGAGGCCCCCAACAAATCATAAGGCTCCCAACAAGACAAATTCAGCAGTCATGAGGCACATAAATAGACAGCATTTCTCATAAATAGGCAGAAAGCCCCCTTAATATGGTAGCCCCCCAAGTTAGGTAGTGAGTGACAGGGACGCCCAGGTTAGCTAGTGAGTGACAGGGACCCCGATAGTGAGTGACAGGGAGCCCCTTTAGGTAGTGAGTGAGTGCCAGGGAGCCCCTTTAGGTAGTGAGTGAGTGCCAGGGAGCCCCTTTAGGTAGTGAGTGAGTGCCAGGGAGCCCCTTCAGGCAGTGAGTGAGTGCCAGGAAGCCCCTTTAGGCAGTGAGTGAGTGCCAGGGAGCCCCTTTAGGCAGTGAGTGAGTGCCAGGGAGCCCCTTTAGGCAGTGAGTGAGTGCCAGGGAGCCCCTTTAGGCAGTGAGTGAGTGCCAGGGAGCCCCTTCAGGCAGTGAGTGAGTGCCAGGGAGCCCCTTCAGGCAGTGAGTGAGTGCCAGGGAGCCCCTTCAGGCAGTGAGTGAGTGCCAGGGAGCCCCTTCAGGCAGTGAGTGAGTGCCAGGGAGCCCCTTCAGGCAGTGAGTGAGTGCCAGGGAGCCCCTTCAGGCAGTGAGTGAGTGACAGGGAGGCCCTTTAGGTAGTGAGTGAGTGCCAGGGAGCCCCTTTAGGGAGCGAGTGAGTGCCAGGGAGCCCCTTTCGGGAGCGAGTGAGTGCCAGGGAGCCCCTTTCGGGAGCGAGTGAGTGCCAGGGAGCTCCTTTAGGGAGTGAGTGAGTGCCAGGGAGCCCCTTTAGGGAGTGAGTGAGTGCCAGGGAGCCCCTTTAGGGAGTGAGTGATGCCAGGGAGCCCCTTTAGGGAGTGAGTGCCAGGGAGCCCCTTTAGGGAGTGAGTGAGTGAGTGCCAGGGAGCCCCTTTAGGGAGTGAGTGAGTGACAGGGAGCCCCTTTAGGGAGTGACAGGGAGCCCCTTTAGGGAGTGAGTGGGTGCCAGGGAGCCCCTTTAGGGAGTGAGTGAGTGACAGGGAGCCCCTTTAGGGAGTGACAGGGAGCCCCTTTAGGGAGTGAGTGAGTGCCAGGGAGCCCCTTTAGGGAGTGAGTGCCAGGGAGCCCCTATAGGGAGTGAGTGCTAGGGAGCCCCTTTAGGGAGTGAGTGAGTGCCAGGGAGCTCCTTTAACAAACAAACAAACACAGAACATTTATATCGCGCTTTTCTCCTGGCGGACTCAAAGCGCCAGAGCTGCAGCCACTAGGACGCGCTCTATAGGCAGTAGCAGTGTTAGGGAGACTTGCCCAAGGTCTCCTACTGAATAGGTGCAGGTTTACTGAACAGGCAGAGCCGAGATTCGAACCCAGGTCTCCCGTGTCAGAGGCAGAGCCCTTAACCATTACACTATCCAGCCACTAGGGAGTGAGTGAGTGCCAGGGAGCCCCTTTAGGGAGTGAGTGAGTGCCAGGGGGAGCCCCTTTAGGGAGTGAGTGCCAGGGAGCCCCTTTAGGGAGTGAGTGAGTGCCAGGGAGGCCCCCCCTCCAGCCACCGCCGCCGCCGCTCCCCCCACCCCCCTTACCTCGTAGCAGACCTCAGGATCAGCGGCGACCCGACCAGTAAGAGCGGGCGCCGGACGCACCCGCTCGATATGCGGAAGTGATGTCACTTCCGCATATCAGTGCGGGCGCTGGGTCCTAGCACCCGCACGATTGGTCGCAGGCTCGCCGCCTGATCCTGAGGTCTGAGTGACGCGGCGGCGGCGGCTGGAGGGAGCCGCTGCCAGAGGGGGCGGCCGGGCGGAGATCCGTGGCACCCCAGGACAGATTGGGGGCACGTGCCCCCCCAAAATAGGGCTAGCGATGCCCCTGGGGGGAATCAATACCTAGATTCAATGTAATGTTTTTCAACATCATTTTATGTATTTAGTAGTAGAAAGGACAGCGCTGGGCACCAATACTTCTGCTTCCAGTGATTTATTGACAGATAAACATACATAGGTTTAAGCCCAAGGAGTGGTATGTCTTTAATGTATGTTCTGCCCCCCCCCCCCCCCCCCAGCAGTTTGAAGTATGTTGGCCCAGCCCTTGACTGAAAAAGTTTGGGGAAGTCTGTTTTAGAGCCTGTCACTTTTTATTACTGTTTGTCCAAAACATATGTGAAAGGAAGTTAATTTTTCCCACTGCACAAAAAACAACAACATTTGACAGCAGTTGCTGGAAGATGTGTCCCAACTGCAGCTAACTTTGGAATACTCCTCACTATATGTCCTCGTACCAACTGTCACAGGAACCAGAATAGATAAGAAATCTACACAAACGAGAAGCACACAATAATACAAACCTGACAAAAGATTCAACTAAGCAAAAAAATAAATCAGTAAATTAGGTGGTACCATTGTGATATATAGTTACCTTTAAATACCGAGCTCGAGTGTGAGCTTGGATAGTGCATGCGCGTCTGTCCTTTCTCAGGAACTGAACCAGACGTCCATTTAGTCTGGCTTCCTGTAGGAGGCGGGGCAGCTGGTTCACCACGGTGTCATCATCTGTACACTTGTACTCATAGTAGTCAGCCAGGCTTAGGAGGTACAACTCCCGGTAGTTGTCAGGACTGAGTAAACATTGTTCCACTGCCTACAACCAGGGACAAAAATAATGGAGTACTAGGAGAATAATTGTAAGTATATTTTATAATGCCAAAGACCAAAAAACCTCTTGCCACAGGTTGTCTTTCTGTTTTTCTTGCTAAATACCTTCTAATTGAAAGATATTATAAAAAATACACAAATAAAGTTATTATACAAAGACAGTCATTGCTGAAAACAGTCTAATGATAAGTGCTGGGATGCCATACTCTTTGTAGTTTGTATCAAAGAACTGCAACAAGCATGCAGTCATTGGAGGCAGACTGAAGGCCCAATACTAGTTCCAGGTGTGTGTTCCAAAAAATATAAAAGCTAGAGGACCACCATGACAGGCAATTAACATTTTCATAACAAGGTTAGCAATGGCTGACGTCATACTCTCTGAACAATGAGATATTCCAAGCTATCAGTGGATAGTCTGTTAGAGAATGCAGTAGAAGAAATGTCATTAACCACTTGAGGACCACAGTCTTTCTACCCCTTAAAGAGGAGCTGTTAGGTATAAGGTCTCAGAGAAAATAAACACATATATCAGTAGCTAAAGATTGGCTGTACTTACATTACATATGCATTTCACTGTCCACGTTTGGATTTCACAGAATTTGTATATAGTATATGCAGAGATAGATGCTCCTGACAGCTCATGGCAGGCTCCATGTTTTTCTGTCAAATGTGTCGTCATGTCCTGACTGCTTCCTGATCACAGATAAGCTCGTACTTGAACAACACAGTGTGCAGTGAATATTAATGAGCCATGTGGCTAGGAACAAAAGCTGACTCCTGCAGTGTACTCTGCCCGGAGATTTATCAGTGCTACGCGCTGGACTGATTACAAGCTGCTGTAACGTCTCATTAGCAGCCGAGGGGAGGGCCCCAGAATGCTTTGCAGTTTAGTATGCGGCTTGCGTCCTTATGGGTCTATAACAGCCTTGCTGATAAGCACACATCAAAGGTAACTGAGATTTTTATCTTCACTAATGGCTTTTTGGCTTCCTTCTAAACTGTTTAACACAGGAGAATAGAGGTTTAAATTAGCTTCTGCAGCCTGACAGTTACTCTTTAAGGACCAGGCACTTTTTCCCCATTCAGACCACTGCAGCTTTCACGGTTTATTGCTCGCTCATACAACCTACCACCTAAATGAATTTTGGCTCCTTTTCTTGTCACTAATAAAGCTTTCTTTTGGTGCTATTTGATTGCTCCTGCGATTTTTACTTTTTATTATATTCATCAAAAAAGACATGAATTTTGGCAAAAAAATGATTTTTTTAACTTTCTGTGCTGACATTTTTCAAATAAAGTAAAATTTCTGTATACATGCAGCGCGAAAAATGTGGACAAACATGTTTTTGATTAAAAAAAAACCCATTCAGTGTATATTTATTGGTTTGGGTAAAGTTATAGCGTTTACAAACTATGGTGCAAAAAGTGAATTTTCCCATTTTCAAGCATCTATGACTTTTCTGACCCCCTGTCATGTTTCATGAGGGGCTAGAATTCCAGGATAGTATAAATACCCCCCAAATGACCCCATTTTGGAAAGAAGACATCCCAAAGTATTCACTGAGAGGCATAGTGAGTTCATAGAAGATATTATTTTTTGTCACAAGTAAGCGGAAAATGACACTTTGTGAGAAAAAAAAATTAAATTAAAAAAGTTTCCATTTCTGCTAACTTGCGACAAAAAAAAATGAAATCTGCCACGGACTCACCATGCCCCTCTCTGAATACCTTGAAGTGTCTACTTTCCAAAATGGGGTCATTTGTGGGGTGTGTTTACTGTCCTGACATTTTGGGGGTGCTAAATTGTAAGCACCCCTGTAAAGCCTAAAGGTGCTCATTGGACTTTGGACCCCTTAGCGCAGTTAGGCTGCAAAAAAGTGCCACACATGTTGTATTGCCATACTCAGTAGAAGTACTATAATGTGTTTTGGGGTGTATTTTTACACATACCCATGCTGGGTGGGAGAAATATCTCTGTAAATGACAATGTTTTCATTTTTTTTTACACACAATTGTCCATTTACAGAGTTATTTCTCCCACCCAGCATGGGTATGTGTAAAAATACACCACAAAACACATTATACTACTTCTCCTGAGTACGGCGATACCACGTGTGGCACTTTTTTGCACCCTAACTGCGCTAAAGGGCCCAAAGTCCAATGAGTACCTTTAGGATTTCACAGGTCATTTTGCGACATTTGGTTTCAAGGAGACTCCTCATGGTTTAGGGCCCCTAAAATGCCAGGGCATTATAGGAACCCCACAAATGACCCCATTTTAGAAAGAAGACACCCCAAGGTATTCCGTTAGGAGTATGGTGAGTTCATAGAAGATTTTATTTTTTGTCAAAAGTTAGCGGAAAATGACACTTTGTGAAAAAAAACAATTAAAATCAATTTCCGCTAACTTGTGACAAAAAAATAAAAACTTCTATGAACTCACCATACTCCTAACGAAATACCTTTGGGTGTCTTCTTTCTAAAATGGGGTCATTTGTGGGGTTCCTATACTGCCCTGGCATTTTAGGGGCCCTAAACCATGAGGAGTAGTCTGGAAATCAAATTCCGCAAAATGACCTGTGAAATCTTAAAGGTACTCATTGGACTTTGGGCCCTTTAGCGCATTTAGGGTGCAAAAAAGTGCCACACATGTGGTATCGCCGTACTCGGGAGAAGTAGTACAATGTGTTTTGGGGTGTATTTTTACACATACCCATGCTGGGTGGGAGGAATAACTCTGTAAATGGACAATTGTGTGTAAAAAAATCAAAAGATTGTCATTTACAGAGGTATTTCTCCCACCCAGCATGGGTATGTGTAAAAATACACCCCAAAACACATTATACTACTTCTCCCGAGTACGGCAATACCACATGTGTGGCACTTTTTTGCACCCTAACTGCGCTAAAGGGCCCAAAGTCCAATGAGTACCTTTAGGATTTCACGGGTCATTTTTGTTTCAAGACTACTCCTCACGGTTTAGGGCCCCTAAAATGCCAGGGCAGTATAGGAACCCCACTAATGACCCCATTTTACAAAAAAGACACCCCAAGGTATTCCGTTAGGAGTATGGTGAGTTCATAGAAGATTTTATTTTTTGCCACAAGTTAGCGGAAATTGATTTGAATTGTTTTTCTTCACAAAGTGTCATATTCCGCTAACTTGTGACAAAAAATAAAATCTTCTATGAACTCACCATACTCCTAACGGAATACCTTTGGGTGTCTCCTTTCTAGAATGGGGTCATTTGTGGGGTTCCTATACTGCCCTGGCATTTTAGGGGCCCTAAACCGTGAGAAGTAGTCTTGAAACCAAATGTCGCAAAATGACCTGTGAAATCCTAAAGGTACTCATTGGACTTTGGGCCCCTTAGCGTACTTAGGGTGTAAAAAAGTGCCACACATGTGGTACCGCCGTATTTAGGAGAAGTAGTATAATGTGTTTTGTGGTGTATTTTTACACATACCCATGCTGGGTGGTAGAAATATCTCTGTACATGACAATTGTTTGATTTTTTTTTACACACAATTGTCCATTTACAGAGAGATTTCTCCCACCCAGCATGGGTATGTGTAAAAATACACCCCAAAACACATTATACTACTTCTCCTGAGTACGGCGATACCACGTGTGACACTTTTTTTGCAGCCTAGGTGCGCTAAGGGGCCCAACGTCCTATTCACAGGTCATTTTGAGGCATTTGTTTTCTAGACTACTCCTCACGGTTTAGGGCCCCTAAAATGCCAGGGCAGTATAGGAACCCCACAAGTGACCCCATTTTAGAAAGAAGACACCCCAAGGTATTCCATTAGGTGTATGGCGAGGTCATCGAAGATTTTATTTTTAGTCACAAGTTAGTGAAAAATGACACTTTGTGAAAAAAACCCAATAAAAATCAATTTCCGCTAACTTTTGACAAAAAATAAAATCTTCTATGAACTCGTCATACACCTAACAGAATACCTTGGGGTGTCTTTTTTCTAAAATGGGGTCACTTGTGGGGTTTCTTTACCGCCCTGGCATTTTACGGGCCCAAAACCGTGAGTAGTCTGGAAACCAAATGTCTCAAAATGACTGTTCAGGGGTATAAGCATCTGCAAATTTTGATGACAGGTGGTCTATGAGGGGCCGAATTTTGTGGAACCGGTCATAAGCAGGGTGGCCTTTTAGATGACAGGTTGTATTGGGCCTGATCTGATGGATAGGAGTGCTAGGGGGGTGACAGGAGGTGATTGATGGGTGTCTCAGGGGGTGATTAGAGGGGAAAATAGATGAACTCAATGCACTGAGGAGGTGATCGGAAGGGGGTCTGAGGGGGATCTGAGGGTTTGGCCGAGTGATCAGGAGCCCACACGGGGCAAATTAGGGCCTGATCTGATGGGTAGGTGTGCTAGGGGGTGACAGGTAGTGACAGGAGGTGATTGATGGGTGTCTCAAGGTGTGATTAGTGGGGGGAATAGATGCATGTAATGCAATGGCGAGGTGATCAGGGCTGGGGTCTGAGGGTGTGGGCGGGTGATTGGGTGCCCTAGGGGCAGATGGGGGTCTAATCTGATGGGTAGCAGTGACGGGGGTGATTGATGGGTAATTAGTGGGTGTTTAGAGGAGAGAACAGATGCAATGCACTTGGGAGGTGATCTGACTGCGGGTCTGCAGGCGATCGGATGGTGTGGGTGGGTGATCAGATTACCCGCAAGGGGCAGGTTAGGGGCTGATTGATGGGTGGCAGTGACAGGGGGTGACAGGGGGTGATTGATGGGTGATAGGTGATTGGCAGGTGATTGACAGGTGATCAGTGGGTTATTACAGGGAAGAACAGATGTAATTAATGCACTGGCGAATTGCTAAGGGGGGGTCAGAGGGCAATCTGAGCGTGTTGGCGGGTGATTGGGTGCCCGCAAGGGGCAGATTAGGGTCTGATCTGATAGGTAAAAGTGACAGGTGGTGATAGGGGGTGATTGATGGGTAATTAGTGGGTGTTTAGAGGAGAGAATAGATGTAAACAATGGATTTGGGAGGTGATCTGATGTCGGATCTGCGGGCGATCTATTGGTGTGGGTGGGTGATCAAATTGCCCGCAAGGGGCAGGTTAGGGGCTGATTGATGGGTGGCAGTGACAGGGGGTGACAGGGGGTGATTGATGGGTGATAGGTGATTGGCAGGTGATTGACAGGTGATCAGTGGGTTATTACAGGGAAGAACAGATGTAATTAATGCACTGGCGAATTGATAAGGGGGGGAGGGGGGGTCTGAGGGCAATCTGAGCGTGTGGGCGGGTGATTGGGTGCCCGCAAGGGGCAGATTAGGATCTGATAGGTAACAGTGACAGGTGGTGATAGGGGGTGATTGATGGGTAATTAGTGGGTGTTTAGAGGAGAGAATAGATGTAAACAATGGATTTGGGAGGTGATCTGATGTCGGATCTGCGGGCGATCTATTGGTGTGGGTGGGTGATCAAATTGCCCGCAAGGGGCAGGTTAGGGGCTGATTGATGGGTGGCAGTGACAGGGGGTGACAGGGGGTGATTGATGGGTGATAGATGATTGGCAGGTGATTGACAGGTGATCAGTGGGTTATTACAGGGAAGAACAGATGTAATTAATGCACTGGCGAATTGCTAAGGGGGGGTCAGAGGGCAATCTGAGCGTGTTGGCGGGTGATTGGGTGCCCGCAAGGGGCAGATTAGGGTCTGATCTGATAGGTAAAAGTGACAGGTGGTGATAGGGGGTGATTGATGGGTAATTAGTGGGTGTTTAGAGGAGAGAATAGATGTAAACAATGGATTTGGGAGGTGATCTGATGTCGGATCTGCGGGCGATCTATTGGTGTGGGTGGGTGATCAGATTGCCCGCAAGGGGCAGGTTAGGGGCTGATTGTTGGGTGGCAGTGACAGGGGGTGATTGATGGGTGATTGATGGGTGATTGATGGGTGATTGACAGGTGATTGACAGGTTATCAGGGGGGATAGATGCATACAGTACACAGGGGGGGAGGGGGTCTGGGGGGGGGGGGGGGGTCCTGGGGAGAATCTGAGGGGTGGGGGGGTGATCAGGAGGGGGCAGGGGGCAGGGGGGTAGATAAAAAAAAATAGCGTTGACAGATAGTGACAGGGAGTGATTGATGGGTTATTAGGGGGGTGATTGGGTGCAAACAGGGGTCTGGGGGGTGGGCAGGGGGGGGGGGTCTGAGGGGTGCTGTGGGCGATCAGTGGGCGGGGGGGCAGGATCAGTGTGTTTGGGTGCAGACTAGGGTGGCTGCAGCCTGCCCTGGTGGTCCCTCCGACACTGGGACCACCAGGGCAGGAAGCAGCCTGTATAATACACTTTGTATACATTACAAAGTGTATTATACACTTTGTAGCGGCGATCGCGGGGTTAACATCCCGCCGGCGCTTCCGTATGGCCGGCGGGATGTTACGGCGGGTGGGCGGAGCCAGTTGCCGGGGGAAGCGCGCGTCATCAATGACGCGATCGCTCCCCCGGCTAAGGAAAAGGACGCACCGCGTATTGCGGTCCTTAGGGGATTCACTTTGCCGCCGCCCATGGGCTGTGGGCGGTCGGCAAGTGGTTCATCTTTTTTTCTCTTCAGTTGCAAAATTCTAATTTTAAAATGTTATTCCCTTATTCCTATCTTTCTCCTCGGCATAAATACCAGGAAACACGAAAAATAAATGTTTCTGTAGCGTAAAATGCGCAAACAGTAAATGGAAAAATGGTCCAAGGTTGCAGAGAATTTCAAGCTTCATTTATATCATGAATCCCCCATTGCAAGCTGCGACTTACCTGGCCTACACTGCTGTGAAAGAAACTGAGGGTGTCTCTCCCTCGGAAGTCTCGTCCTACTCGAAGAAGGCTCCTCAGACTTCTCCGCAGAGAGGCCCAGTGCATGCTGGATATCTCTGCTTCACCATTCAGCAAAGCCAAAGCCCCTTGCAGGTCCTTCTCCGGCAGACCCTCCTGACAGCAGTGCACCAGGCAAAGCAGCTGTGTAAGATAAAACACACATTATTACAACTACAGTGTATGGAGTATGGTTTTGTAAATAAAAACATCACATCAAACCATTTTGAGCAATTTTTCTTTGCATTTTCATTTATTCATTCTGTTTATTAATCTAATTTTTTAGAGACAATATAACTACCCCAGAACAAAGCTGACAGGAGCAGGTGCCTTAACAGATTCTAAATCATCCTGTCTTTGTAGAAGAAACTGTATTATATTGCGTATGGGAGTTAATGCTGGATGGGTAGTTAACACCAAAGTAAAAAGGAATAAGAAATGAAATACCCACCTTTTTTACACCACTACTTTGGTCTTCCTGCACCAATCTCTCGATTATACTCCCCAGAAGACCTTGCACTGAGTCGGGTAAACCCATTATTTTCCTGGTGAGCATCTCAAACACACCAAAAACACGCAGCTCCTCACAGGCAAGGGACAACCACAGAGGATTCGTTGAGGAGGATTTCTGAACAAGCTGATCAAGTTGTTCGGGACTCAATTTCTGCATTGGGCAGAAAGAAAAAACAAACATAACTGTACTGAAATGCACACTTGAAGATGCCCATATGATGCACCCTAAAGAGGAATCAGGATCTGCATTTAAAAAAACGCTACATTGCCTGCAGCTGCTGGGGACGGGGAAGCCTCATTGGGACCCTGAGGCTTCCCCCTCCTGAGGTAAGTATCCACCAGAGTGTTTTTTTTTTTAAAGTACAGAGTCTCTTTAAGGGCCCGTTTCCAGGCCGGAAATCAAGCCGAATCCGCAATTTCCCCGCAGACAAATCGCGCAGGGAAAATCAGCCATAGGGCATAATGCTGCTGCCGTCCGAATCGCTTACCATATTGATTCGGACGACATTGCAGCATTTTTTTGTGCGAGTGGCAGCAAATCCCATAGCCGTACATGGCACGGCTTCCGGGATTCGGCTGTGTACTCGCTCAACAGGGAAGTGTTAAGTGCGCTACTCGTAGGACAGGCGGTGGCTAGTGGAAATGGCCCTAAAGTGTTAGTAAGCCTTGTAAGAACTTGTGAACATGGACATATATTCTTGATTTGGCTATCTGAAACACTTTGAAACATCGGTTATGCTTTTTATTCCTTTTTGTGCATAAGTTTTTTTTTTAAATGTGTTCAGCAGGCATCACACTGCAAAGACACAGGCCATTATTTCAATGAATGATGCTGATGGCCAGTAGTCAAGGCAGTGTGATGATTGACGATAAAATGTATGCCATTCCTTATGAATTTCAATGAAGCTGATATGGCAGATGTGCAGAGAATCCAGAGCTCACTGCAAACTGCTGCCTGAGCAGGATGAGGTCACATTCCAGCCAGAGACTGCAATCCTTCTGCTTAATAAATCAACCTCTTGATTTCTCTAACACTTCTTTTTTCTTTTAACGTTATCTTTATATATTGCAGATTTGTACTAAATTACTTAGCTACCTATTTTTAAAATGAACACAGTGAACTTCTGAATTTACCTTTCTATAGCGAGAGAGATATATGACCACAAGGCTTTGCGCAATGTCTGAAGGAAGTAGGCCCAGATACAAGCAGTAAGGAGAGGGATCACTGTGGAGATCGGATGATGACACACAGCTAATGACACATTTATAATATTGGGGTAGAAATCCTGGAGTGTCCAGCCAAGACAGGAGATGAGACACATCGGATGGGTGAGACAACTAGAAAAAGAGAACAAGTTAAAATATATTTTAGATGACTGTTGGTATTCTATAGGTTCATGGGAATACTGTACATAGCAATGGCCATTTTCATGTATGCAGTATGGCAGTGTTTCTTAACATTATTGTTGCATGTACCCATTTATGAATGCTGCTGTTTGCCAGTTATCTCCACAATGTAGCATCATCTCATCCCAAATTCCTTTTAACAGTTTCCAAAATAATAATAATTACCATCTTTTTGGTGGGAGGTGGGAGAAATTGAAGTAAATTAGGGATTATTTGGAAACCACTTATAAACAAAGTTACTTGCAATAAATGTACATATGTCAAAGAGAACTTGAGATATTCTGAACCACACCATGGAGTACTGGAAAAGACAGCTTAATAAAGGGGCGAATATATGAATATACTTTGAATAACTTGTGAAATACTTTTCTACAGTAGTCAATCTTGTTTCCATCAGATAACATTTTGCAAAACAGTATTGTAAGACAATGACTTAATCACCTGTCAGTCTCCTAAAGCTTTAGTTCAGGAATGTTATTTAACCCCATTTCTGATATTGCACAAATCCAGTAATAAGTTATGTCTGAAAAGCTGTCAGAGGCAGAGGTGTACATTACCTGTGTCTCCCTTCCTCATACAGGAAGCTGGCTTATCAGTCAGGCAGATCAAGTAGGTCCAGGTCCATGACATGTTCTGAGGGTTGGTGCCAAATTATAGGCTTTCAGTTATTAGCAAGGGGTACCTGCAGTGGGGACTTGTTGGGGTGGCTTGTGGTGTGCAGTGTAGAGTAGAGAGGGAGTGTAACATTATTGATGAAGGAATATGATAGAAATAAATGATTGTTTCAGGTAGCAGAAGTCCAGATGCTCTAGTGATGAGGTGTCCCTGCATTAGTTAATATCTCCACTCCCTCTAACATCATAATAATGCAGTAGACACTATCTTACAGCTAGATCTCCCAAATCATTATTTTATCCAATTTAGCATCCACTAAGTCTGACAATATCATGTTACAACTGTTGTGCTGTATGAAATAAACTGATTTTTCGAATGGGTATTTCAATCAACCAGCAACTCTCCAAAACATAAATAATAGCCTTTGATAATGTTCACGTCTAAAGGAAATGTATCCAGCTATACTACAATAATAACATTTGTGTATTTTTGTTTTAAATAAGTAAATATGAAATACAGCAGGTTTCCGGTGTTAAATAATCTGTGAATAAGCACTACAGTAATACAAATATGTCACCTGGTTTACAGCATCAATAAATATATATGATGTCTTATTTGCCACCCTGGAAGTTGCTTGAAAAGTGTGCTCCAGGATGTCTTTCAGCTCTTCTATATTCCAGGAGTTGCTGATCTTTACAAGTATATCTTCACGCTCTGAAAGAATCAGAATTGGCCGTTACTAAACCATACAATACTGGTGACTCCTTATAACTAGGCAAGTATATTCAGAGAGTGAAGAATAGAGGTATTTATTCGGCTTGTGAAGTGGAAGCATTTCCCATTCAGATGTTTATGATCGGTACTTCCTAGGACAGATGGTTACTTTGTCTCCTGAAAGTAGTTATGGTAAAATGTACCTGGTCCATCTGGCATTAGGTGGCAGCACAGACGCTTCACTATGTTGGACAGTTGCACAGAAGATGGACAGCAGCCAACAAAATGGTAAAATACTCTGTTGTTGGGATCCTGTGTAAATGAAAAAAAAAGTTTACAGTAGACCAAAAAGGCATACCAGATGTTAAAGAAATTCCATTTTGAACGGGATATAGAGTCAGAAGTCTTTGTTACAAATTTTGTCTTTGTCTCAAATATTTTAATGAGGTATTGGCCCTAAAAGATTGATTAAACAGATTACTTATTCTGATGTAAAGGCCTGTACACATGGTGGATTGATGTCACTTGCCTGGGATCGGTACCCGATGCCTCAGGTGACATCCCTGGGTAAACGCTGTACAGACACGGAGTCAGCTGTACAGCTGACAACGCATTCTGTTGCAATGTGGGGGGCAGAGGGATGACAGAGCAGCACAGACGTTACATCACACGGCAGGCAAGCAGCAGCACAAAAGTATCGTCCGCCACTCGGGCAAATTGATTCTCTTGCAGGGCAGTGGTCGGGGGCTACTGTACACACACTGGTGTATCGGCTGAGGCACTTGTTATGGCCATCTCAGCCGCCTTCATTGGCAGCATGCGCATTACAGATAAGCTTGAAACACTACTGATGTCAAAAGCATAGCAGTACCTGAACTGGTGATCTCTAACAGAATAAAGATGTCGGCCTTCCACTCTCTTAACAAAGAGACACCATCTGAATTGTGATATTGCGCATAGACCTATTATCTCACCTGTAATGTTCTGCTTATACTGGAGGCTAGTAGAGAAGATTTCCCCATGCCAGGCTCTGATATAACTTGAAACAGAGAGCTATTCCCGCCTGTAGAATTTGTGCTTGGATCCTGAGTATTAGCTTCATCCATATGCAGGAAATCTAGGATCCTCTGTACCTCCAATTCTCTGCCCAGGAAGAGCTGATGTTTCTGGTACAGAAATAATTGGTGCTGTTCCACCTCTGCTTGCTCCCTAGAAAAGTACAGTAATATATATATATATATATATATATTTATATATATATATATATACACACATACATCTACACATACATCTACACACACACACACACACACACACACACACACACACACACACACACACACACACACACACACACACACACACACACACACACACACACACACACACACACACACACACACACACACACACACACACACACACACACAAATAGTAACCATATCTATGTCTTTCTGAACCCGAACTGCCATTAGCTGGGGAAACATAAAACATCTTATCAAAACCGATCTGTTATTTTCCTTCTCAAGGCAAGACTTACCTGCATCCTCAATGGCCTGGCTCCCTGAGGGGCAGGGCTGGATTTTCCATAAGGCACTGTAGGCACGTGTGTACAAGGGCCTTATGTGGGAGAGGCGGCCCTCCTCAGATCACTGACCTCAGAAGCTTATAGTCTAATCCCTGCCTCATATCACTGACCTCAAGCACTTACACCTTAATCCTTCTCTCATGTCACTATGGATGATATGAGCCAGTGATTAGAGTGTAAGATTCTACGGACAGTTAGTGACATAAGGCAGGAATTAGAGTTCAAAACATTTTTACTTGGGTGTGTGGCCTGTGTTCGGGGGCAGAGCTTAGGGCGCTAGAACGCCTGTGCCTACAGGCCTCTGAGTAGTAAATCCGGCCCTGCTGAGGAATAGGATGCATCTGTCGCTCACCAGTACCTTACAGCAGGGCTTTTCAATCTTTTCACAAATTGTACCACTTTTATCACCTGAAAATGTACAAGTACCACCCGTGTGCCTGCGCAGTAGAGCGCACCCAATCATGCTTGGCTGTTTCCACCGGAATCCAAGCGGGTATGCTGACAATGAGATCTTTGGGTGTCCTATCACTGGATCCCCTCTACTGTGGAGGAATGGGGAAGCCCCTTAAGCCCCCGAGGTCCTCGCTGTGCTGCCCTGCAGAATAGTTCAGACTTCAGATCAGCAGTAACCCGACTGGCACTATGCACCATTCGCCTGGCTGTCTCTTCACCACTGATCTGAGGTCTGAAGCATGCCACAGGGCAGCACAGTGAGGAGCGAGCGTGAGGGAGCTAAACTTTGTGGAGGCAAGATGGGACCAGGACAAGTGGCAGGCAAACCTGAGGTGTACCACCTGGCCAACAGCAAAGTACCACTGGTGGTACGCGTACCACAGGTTGAAAAGCCCTGCCTTACAGGATCTGTGCTTAAAGGGAACCTAAACTGAGAGGGATTTGGATTTTTCCTTTTAAACAATACCAGTTGTCTGGCATCCCTGCTGATCTCTTTAGGTGCAGTAGTGGCTGAATCGCACACCTGAAACAAGCATGCAGCTAATCCAGTCTGACTTCAGGCAGAGCAGCTGATCTGCATGCTTGTTCAGGGGCTGTGGCTAAAAGTATTAGACGCACAGGATCAACAGGAGAGTCAGGCAACTGATATTATTTTGAAAGGAAAAAGCCATATCCTTCTCAGTTTAGGTTCCCTTTAACTTTGCTTCACAGACTAAAACCCCATTCCTACATGTGGAGGTTTTCTAAAGGAGGGTTTCTAAAGGGGTGCTTTACTAAGAAAATTTCTAATTCTTTGGAACCCATTAAATCTAATATTTTTCCATGTGAATGTCTTTTGATATAATTTAGTGTATAACCTTTCTTGACACTTTATGACTTTATATAGTCCCTCCAATATGTTCTTTTCTGATATTTTTTTTATCCTTTATGAATACTAAAAAAAAGTTGAGCTTGGTTGGCTACATAATTTTGATGTTATTTTTATATAATGTTTGTTAGACCTCATCTGGTTAAATCTGATTGAGGCTCTGACTTGTTCAGAGCTACCTGTTCTGAAATCTTTGTACTAATGCATATTGATATCTTGCTGTTCTGGATGTGTTTATTATTTCAATAAATATCTTATCTTTTTGAAACTAAAAGAAAAATTCTGTAGATATTGCTTTTTACCCATTGAACATCTGTTTTAGTACATCAACCCTTAAGAGTCGTCTTAACAAACGTTTACGCTACATACTGTTTTCTAGTTACATAAATACACACCTGAGCACCTTTTCTAGTCATATCAGATATCTCCACAAAATGTCTGGATGGAAGGACATAAATGATAAAAGATCAGCATTTTTATGCTTGCCGTGCACAATTATAATCTACACACCAACACTTCCTGTAGTGCTCCTACCTCTGCCTCAACGGTCTGTTTTATTCTGCAGGGTCAACGCTATTTGGCCCTTATTATTATTTAGTATTTATATGGCACAGACACCTTCAGCAGTGCTTTTTTCAATTCAAGTTTTCTCTTAGGTGATATTTTCACACTTTATCAATAAAAGGCCCTTAAACCCACCAGCAAGTAGGGAAATACTCTGAATAATTTTGAGAGTACTTTTTCGTTATAAAGCAGACTTAAAGTATTTTGGTAGAGAAAGGTGGAGATCACAACTTTAGTCATAATACATTTGGCAAATTCCTAACAACAGGTAATCATGAACACTGTATCCTACTTACCAGGAAAGTGTCACAGTTTTCGTACGGTCTGGAAAAGTCTGAAGGATTCTGCACTTTAGAAATTGCAAGATCCAGGATGAAAACGCATCAGAAAAACCCAGTTTCACCTATAAATAAAGACATATAAACTTATGCGTCCATGTTAATGAATGCAGTGGCGTAGCTAAGGAGCTATGGGCCCCGGTGCAAGTTTTACATGGCCCCCCCCAAGCACTCTATACATAACAATTGATACGGCGCAACAAAACCTGCCAAGGATTTCCACAGTGTCAGAGGTGCAAGTAGGGGATGGGAAGCAGGTTGTTAATGATTGCTACTATTTTAAGCATCTATAGAAGTGATTATTATCAACACAGGGCCAATAAAGAGCGAATATTTTGCTTAAAAGGGGGGCCCCTCGGGGCCCCTATGGCCCAAGGGCCCCGATGCGGTCGCTACCTCTGCAACCCCTATTGCTACGCCCCTGAATGAATGAATGAAGACTGAATTAAACCTGCCAAGTCATTCACCAAAATAAAGAATCAGAAAGTGTCAGTAGAGTTGGCACTCCACATAGTATAAGTATTTTCCAAAGAAATTTTAGATAGTGATGGTCATGTCTAGGAGAACTCATGAAGAAGCATGTGATCACTTTGGTCTGGTGATAGATATGCAAGTCTCTGATTTGCTAGTCATGATCAATGTACTAAAGCACGATATGATCACAGCAAATAAGATCTTTGCAAATCTATCAGCTGATCAAACAAATCACAAGCTTCTCCATGAGTTCTCCTAGACATGACAATCACGGTTATATTTCTTTGAACAATACATTTATTATATGGAGTGCCAATTCTGTTACATTCTCTTATTAGACTGCACTAGAAATAAGAGCACCTGTCAGATTGGCTATTTGGCAATTACCATTAGGTGTAGTGAGCACAATTGTTTCAAAACACAGACAGCCCTGTATTATGTATGATGTTCTTTCTTACTACATACAGTAAATGTAGAATATCATAAGGCATCTTTAATATCTGTACATAAGTTATTCAACTAACCATATTGGAATAACTAACCATTTGGAATATGGCTCAATTCAACACTCTGAGGTGATCAAAGAACATTACACCTCAATGTTTCCAGTTTCTACTCGGCTAGTCATGTGACTCCTCTCAGGTCTCCGTCAGGCTCACTTTAATGTTCCCTAACTATGACTGATATGGAACTCTAGACTACAGAACATACTGTGCTTGTGTGTATGTATATATGGTCATTTGTTAGCTAATTATCAAAACTATGCCAAGGCAAGCAACCTAAATAGAAAACAAACAATTCCATTCATAAGTTGTATATTTCTGTTCGGTTCCTTCAATCTACATTCATTATTTATACATAATATATGGTACATATAGAAGGCCTCAAGTGCAGTCCCTGGCATCACCAGAGGGTCATGCATTGTGTTTAGAACTGTTACTTACTGTTCCTGACCTAATTATGGACAAGATTCCTGCAAGAACCATTTTAATTAATTACTGATATTGAGTTCCTGTGTTTTGACAGGAAAATATATTATGACTCTAAAAAGGTTATTTAGTCATGGTATCAACAGATAACAGTACCAGCTGAGTGAAGCAAAAAAAAAACTAAAATCTGCAGATCCTCTGGAAAGACCATTAGTTGATAATTCTTGCAAATCTTTGTCCAGTCATTTGTAGTAAGAAAATATTAGTAGTATGTGTACCTGTCCCCAGCTCCCCCATTCTTTAGTGATAACAGAAATAAGTCAATGTAGTTATTCCTAAGCAGACCATCACCATTTCAAGAACACTGAGGGAAGTTGGTGAGTGCCACCATCTAAGTAAATCTATTTTTTATTCTTAGATTTACAGTATGTAACATAACTTGAATACATTTAGACACAATGTTTATCTGGATAAGAAAGGAGACCTGTATGCTATACAATTACACTACACCTGCAAGTCACTAAACAGGGCGACCACTGTGAATACAGTAGGAGTGTGCTGTAGTATGCAGATTTCTAATAGATGATGGATTTAATCTTCCTCATGGGTTAAACAGTCTGGAGGGCATACTGAAGACCCCAGACCACAGGTTGGGGAGAAGGGCAGCAAATGCATTTTACAATTACTACAACTGCAAATCTGAATGAATAACTAACTAATGGAAGGTTTTTATGCTACCTTCTCTATTCCAGTGGTGGAATCAGTGCCCAGTACTTGGCAGTTATACTTCAGAATCTGTTCTTCAGGAAAGCGGACGCATACTTTCTCCTTGAGAGTCTGTATGAATAAAGCATGATGACCTTTGTCTCGGTAACGTGAAAGATGCTCTGACGGTAGCTGGGACAGAAGGGATGGATCCCTCAGACAAAAGGCAGCATTAGGATTGCAGCTCCTGTAAGCACCGTGTAGAATCTCTGTTCCTGTTACAGACATGCCGTCGATCCAGTTGTATTCTTCAACAATTTCTGGAGGTACCTCAGCTGCTTGTGGAATCCAGCCAGCCCTGAAAAAAAGAAGATACACAGGAGTTTGGTCATGACAGTGTCACTAGTGTCTTCACAATGCAGTTAAGCGACATGTAAGGATATCAATAAGTCATGAAATTTCCAATGAACTGTAGGACATGCAAGGCAAACACAGCTTAAAGAGGAACTTTACTGAATGTAACAATGATTAAAATTGCTTTTATTTCACAAAATATATTTACAAATTGCCCTTTTTAAATTTTTTCCTCTCCCTGATTTACATTCTTAACTTTTTCACAGGAGGCAACATCCTTACCGTTGGCAAGGTGAATCTTTGCGGAATGTTTATTGTGTTCTGAAGTGAGCAGAAACAACACCTGTTCTCCCAGAGAGTAGTCGGAGGAGAAGGCTTTAGGACATCATAGTCTAGGCTAAACATTACTTCGGAGGGGGAGGGTGACATACCAATATGAATATTATAGAAAAACAGAGCAGATTTTTCCTTATACATGCATTGTTGGTAAATTCCATTAAAAAACGTCCACCTTAAAATAAAAATTAAAAGTCCATAAAAAGATGTAAATATAAATATAAATGCTTCATATAAATGCTTCTTCCAATTAGCTCCACTTCACTGCGTAATCTCCATAGCCTTGCATCAATAGTAAAATGGTAACACTATACGCTCACCAAATAGATGGGCCAATCCTCTCAGATCAGCAGATAACGTTTTTGGCCTTGCCAGCAAACTTTCTTCCTCCACTTTTCAAAATTTCTCAGGATTCCGCCATGCACAAAAACAGCAAACACAGCAGCAATAGTATAATACCGTTTGGTCAATGATCCACCCAGTGCACCCTTAAACCAACTGTGTCACCCAACGTGCCTCCACCACACAGATACACAGGGCGCTCACCAGATGCACGGGCCGACCCGCAACAGACCAGCAATACAACGTGTTGTGACAACCAAATCTAGTTCTTTGGCAGATAGATCTTTCCTAGGACTCAAACACAGTCGACCATAGCATAATTCCGTTTTATTGTATGTCTCATAAAAAGTAGTGCACTTACATTCACGTAGATAAAATGCACATATAAAATCAGTATCACAGGACCCTCCAGCGTCTCAACAGCTCCTTCGGCGACGCCCTACTAGTTTCATCCAAATTACTCATCAGGGGCTCATTTGGACGAAACTAGTAGGACGTGGCCGAAGGAGCTGTTGAGACGCTGGAGGGTCCTGTGATACTGATTTTATATGCGCATTTTATCTAAAAGTGATCATTTAAATACAAAAGTAACACAAATTATATGAAATACTGCTCAAGAACTTGTTTGTAGACCATAGAGATCTGGTAGGCAACTTGCTGCACTTTTAGGGGATTGCAAAGTGTATATAGCGTTGGACATTACTATTTTTATATTCATTAAAACAACTGAAAATAAAAATTGACCCTAAATTACAAGAAAACTATTTCTGTATTTTGATGCTTACTTAAAGGATACCCAAACTGAAATGTGACATAATGAGATAGACATGTGTATGTACAGTGCCTAGCACACAAATAACTATGCTGTGTTCCTTTTTTTCTTTCTCGGCCTGAAAGAGTTAAATATCAGGTATGTAAGTGGCTGACTCAGTCCTGACTCAGACAGGAAGTGACTACAGTGTGACCCTCACTGATAAGACATTCCCCTTTTTTACCTCTTTCTTGCTCTCAGAAGCTATTTTCTGCTAGGAAAGTGTTTTATAGTTGGAATTTCTTATCAGTGAGGGTCACACTGTAGTCACTTCCTGTCTGAGTCAGGACTGAGTCAGCCACTTGCATGCCTGATATTTAACTCTTTCAGGCAGAGAAAGAAAAAAAAGGAACACAGCATAGTTATTTGTGTGCTTGGCACTGTACATACACATGTCTATCTCATTATGTCACATTTCAGTTCAGGTATCCTTTAAAATACAGCCATTATGGTCAAAGTCAGGTTCAGGGTGGACAAATGCCCAGAGTTAAAGTGGTAGCTGCACTAATTCTCTACACAACTGCAGTCTAGATACCAGATGTATTTTTCATTCCTATCCAATTTTTGCTCCTGCGTGGAATCTGCTGGGAAACATATCTTGTCTAAGAGACTAAAAAAAGCTTTTAATATGTCAAAGTATTTACCGTTCACCTAAGAGGACCACCATAAGTGGCATTCCAAATGTATCCTGGTGGCATCGATCCAATTCACCCAGACATGTTGCAAAAATGGTGCCTGAAGGTGTATCCTTAGGAATCCCCCATCTTAAGTCACATTCAACAAGGCACATACTTCGGGCTTCACACCATTCTCTGAGCTCTGGGATTACCTACGATACCATATGCAATGAGAAAATCATGCAAACAGATAACACTGATGAGTCTAATTTTACTGGACTAATGATGATACAGTAACACAAACAAACAAGTAGGATTTCAGCTAACCGTAGTCAGCTGAAGAACAGATGATATTTGTAGAAGTACTATGAGGCAGTGATATCTACATGCTGTCCTTGCACTTTGCACTGCTTTGTATAACAGAATTTCCCTAAAATGTACTATTTGTAACAGCATTGAGACTATACCATAGGTCGTCAACACATGGTAGGTGTACCCCAGAGGGTACTTGGATTGGGTTAAGGGGGATACTTGAACTTGTCATAGTCAATCCATTACTCATTTAGGAAGTTTTGAGATTTAAAAAAATGATTAATCAGAATCAGTTTTATTCGACTGGGTCATACCCAGAATTGGTTATGGTACATACAAGACTTAAAGTAGAAGGTGAGACAGTACATAAATAACTGCAAAACGTTTAACATAAGTATCCATGAAACAACAACAAGCAGAAAGTAGTCTAAGGTGGAAAGGGAGTGGGGGTGATCACGTGAGGGAGGTGGGCATGGAGAGAGTTCAAAAGTATGATAGCTGTTGGAAAAGATGAGTTTCTGTGCCTTGAGGGTTCTGATGACCCGTAGCCTCCAGCCTCATGGGAGACAACTGAAAAAGTGGAAGCCAGGGTGGGAGGGGTCATTGGCAATTTTCATTGTTCTGGACCACAGTCTGGTGTTGTGGAGGATGTCAAGTTGGGGAAGGGGTTCCCTGATGATTCTCTCCGCTGATCTTATGACCCTCTAAAGTTTGTATCTATCACTCACGTAGGAGTCGGCAAAACAGATCAAGATGGATTAGCAGAGGACAGATTCAATGGTGGCGGAGTAAAGTGACCTCAAAAGTTCCTAAGCCATACCAAATTTGTTAAGTTGGCGGAAAAAGAATAGTTTTTGCTGAGCTTTCTTTTGGGCAAAGGCACAAAGTGTTAGCCTTCCAGCTCAGGCATTTAGAGATGGTAGTGCCCAGAAGGCAGATACTGGGCACTCTTTCAACTTCAGTGCCGTCAATGTGGATCGGAGATGGAATGGCAGAGTTCTTCCTAAAATCGATAATCATCTCAACAGTATTAGCTGTGTGGAGGACCACCAGTCTTTACACCAATGGCAAACTATCAACCTCCTGACGGTAGGCCGGTTTGTCATTTTCGGTTACACGTCCAATGATGGGGGTGTGGTCAGTAAATTTGATGATTTTGACAGAGCTTGCCACGGATGTGCAGTTATTGGTGTAGAGGGAAAACAGGACCGGTGACAAGACACAGCTTTGTGGGGGACCAGTGCTGGTGACTCTTGGTCAAGAGGAGAGGTTGCCCAGGTTAACAACTTGAGAGCTATGTGTGAGGAAGTCCATGATCCATAGACGGAGGGTGGGATGAACATTGAGTTCCACAAGATTGTCGCATATTATGCGCAGACAGATGGTATTGAAGGCCAAGCTTAAGTCCAGAAGAATAAACCTAGCATACATATGTGGTCTATCCAGGTAGTCAGTAACATGCTCCAACCAGATGTTGATAGTGCTGTCAGTGGACCTGTTTGCTCTGTACGCAAACTGTAATGGGTAGAGGAGGACCGTTGTAGATTGCTTAAGAAAAGACAAGACTACTCTTTTAAAGGTCTTCATGATAATGGAAGTAAAGTTGACGAGGTTGGAGACACCTTGCTTTTTGGGGACAGGTATAATGATGGACTTCTTGAAGCACATTGGGACCTTGCCTTCAGTGAGGGACTTGGTGTAGATGGGAATGAGGACAGGGGCCAACTGCCATGAGCTTGTTCTCAGACAGGCTGGCGAAATGCTGTCAAGGCCTTAGGCTTTCCTGGCATTTAGAGTTCACAGGTGGTGCAGATCAGCAGCCTTGCACACTTCCAGAGGGGGAAAGCTCAGTCTTGGATAATTTCCATCAGAACCTGGCCTTCTAACCTACAGTAGAAGTCACTACGTTCCTCGGCTATCTCAATGCTTGGCGTTGCATACTGGGGGGAAGGCTTGTAGTTGGTAGCAGTCTTAAGCTCTTTCCAGACTGCTGTTGGGTCGTTCGAGCAGTGGTTATGTCTCATCTTGTCGTACTCCTTCTTGGCAGCTCTCAGTTCGTAGTTAAGGGTGTTTATAGAGTTTCTGAAATCCTCCTGGGTTACGGGATTGTGAGCAGCTTCTTTGCACCTACACAGTTGTGGCTTGTTGGAGATCCACGGTTTAATATTAAGTGTAGACTTTGAAGTACTTGGTTGGTATACAAGAGTCTTCACAGAAGCTGATGTAAGAAGTGACGCTGTCCACCAACTCTTCCAGATATGGAGCTTCTTTCCTTTCAGTCTGTGCAATCAAAACACTTTGGTGGACATTAGGACTGGTTTTGCTGATTTCAGGTAGGTGGGGATCAAATGGATAATGCAGTGGTCGGAGGAACCACCTTGTAGGCGTCCTTGAATACTTTATAACAATGGTCGAAGGTGTTCAAGTCTCTGGTGGGAAAGTCGACATGCTGGTGGAAATGTGGCAGCTCTTGGCAGAGGTTAGCTAAGCTCTGTTGAAGTCGCCCATTATTATGTACAGGGAGTCAGGAAGGGACATCTCCCACTGCATGATTGTGTCGCTCAGGACATACAGGGAAAGTTTAATGTCAGCATGAGGAGGGATGTACACACCTGCAAGGATGTAGGAGGTAAACTCAGTTGACGAGTAGGAGTTAAATTTCAGGGGAGCACATTCCTGCCAGTATGGATGGATGGATGTGTTGGGGCACCATGAGAAGCTGATGTAAAAGTAAACGCCTCAGCCTTTCCTTTTCCCAGAGAGTGGTGTCATATTCCACCGGATGAGGCTGAAGCCTGGGAAATGGAGGGTGTTGTCCGGAATGCCATCATGCTGCCATGTTTCAGTGAGGCAGAGGACCAGAGTATTGTTACTAATCTACCCCTTATCACTGAGGAGACAAAGTTAATCCAGCTTGTTGGGAAGGGAGCAGATGTTGGCCAGAAGTACTGAGGGGATGGCTGACCTCAGGCCCTTTTTTCTTAGTCTCACAAGGGCCACCGCTCCTCTGCCCCTCCGCTGTGGAGACCCCTGGGGCAGATTAATGATTAAAGACAAACCTGAATAACTATTTGCAGTCAATTAAAAACATCCAAGAATGTTTCAATGTTTACACACAATTATAGAGCACATCTAAAAGATATACATGTATTAAGGTGCACTTGAGATGATGTTAGGAGGGTTACAGAACATTATTATTTATTTTAGTAGAAAAGAAATGATTTTATACTTTTACCTGTTTTACCAGCACTTCTCTCTCTGAATGAAAATCATCAAATGTTGACGACACAAATACTCGTACTGTGACCCATCCTGAAGCCAGTGGGGGATTCAAGGGCTTTTCAGTGGATGGTAAGCCGCTTATTGTTTTCCACATCTGTGCTATGTCTGTAGCTGAACTCTAGCAACAGGAAGAATAAAGTTAAAGTCAGTATACATTTTTAAAAGTAACCTTTAAAACCAGACAGCTTCATACTGTGTGGGAGCACAAAGGTGCCCATAGCATCTAGGAATGTGTGGGCAGATCGTCCAAGAGACAGATCTCTCTCTGATCAGAGAGGGATCTGTTGGCTGCCCATATACCGCAGGTCGATTCTCGATCGATTTCAGCATGAAATCTCGAGGATCGGCCTTACGACGCTGCCTCCGCCGCAGTTCCCCCAAATGTTAATGTGCCCCCCCTTCCCCAGTGCCCATGAATACAAATCTCACCTGTTCCAGCTGCAGCGACTGTCCAGTTTGTAAGTTGTTTGTAATTATTGGACTGCTTGTACATGTATTATGTAGATTCAGATACAGTGATGTTGGTGCTTTTGTTGTTTAGAAGTAGACCACTGTTATAAATGTAAGGCTTCATAATATTTTCAGTATTGCTACATGTGTATTGTATAGCTGCAAGTCAGGGCTGTATGTGACTGAGCACTATCTGTAGCTGTTAATGCCATGCTCAGATAAATAGAGAAGAGAGGGGCAAAACAGGGGAAGCAGGAGCTTTCTAAGTGTAGTAATAAGTGTTGCAATCTTTTGGGAGATATTGAAATCCACACTACTCCGACTGGGTGGTTGCCCAACTAAAAGTGCATTTTTCTCTTGTGGAGAAAATCTTTCTCAACTCAGGTCTTTAGGTCCCCTGGTCAATCTCCAATTTGCAAGTTGGGGTCAGTAGCGGTGGACGAAAAAGGGAGGCAAGAAGGAAGTAACTGCAAAGTTTTAAATACTTGGATTTACAGTAAAGGTATACAAGGGGCACCCACATAATATTTAAAGTAAAAGGTAAGTATTACATTTACCTCTCAAAGAAAGTTTAATTTGTAATTTTATTGGCACGTAACCAAAGTACCAATGCAATTCCAAATAAATACATTCAACCACTGTAGTAAGTGTACTTTAAACATTGTTATCTGGGCACCTCTTGTAAAGCTTTATTGTAGATTCACTCAGAGAGAATGTATTAGGACATGCTACCACATACCCCTTGTTTGGGATCTACAAATTGTAGTACATCTACAGAGCAACAGACATACCCACATCACACCTTTCTGCCACTGTATTTCCGTACAAATGTCCAGAAGTTGCAGAGTGAGGGAAAACGTTTACAAGATGTTACTGTTATTGGATGTTGCAGCTACCACCCAATACAAAGGCACTCAACAGTAAATATGGCCCTGCTCCATTTGCCCTTCTCCCACCAATACTTCTAAGGAAGTTGGTCTTTGCTGATGTTTTGACTGCTCTAGATCAGAACAAAAGCTATACAGGAGCCACAATACAAAGATGTTTCATGTTCTTTATTGTGGGTGAGGGGTCCATGCATTTAAACTATTAGCAGAATTGCTGAGTAGTTATACACTTAATGCTAAAATTAGTGATATTGTTATTACAGTGTAATAGGCATGTGATGTATAGGCCATTAACATTTATGTGTATATGGTGCCATAAGCTGCATGGCAACATACTCTTTCATACTGTAGTTTTAAAAACCCAGTTTGGATTCTCCTTCAGCGAAGGGTTAATGTGAGGGATGAGTGCTTTTCTCTCTTAGGGCTAAACATTGCACTGTTTGCCTTCTCAGCAGCCACTCTGGTCAACAGGTTCATGCTCACTTGTTAGGTGCTTCATATTACTCGTCACAAAAATTGTGTGAAGAGTGTCCCACAAGTCTCAGCCGAGTTTGGACAATAGCAGCAGCAGCACCAGCTTTACACTAGCTAATGCTGGGGCTGCTAGTGGCCATCCAATTACAGGAGGGAGGTGCTACATCTAAAAGAAGTGCCAATCTGATGCACTGGAGAGATGTGCAGAGCAAGAAGTCACTACCTCTGTCTGAAGAGCATGAGGCCATGGACCAGGAGGGGGGTTCTCTGTGCCTTCAATGTCACTGTATACTTGGTAAGCCACCCACTTCCTCTTTATGTCTGTCCCTGCCTTCTAAGGATTTAAGGACAGCAGCACCTTGACTGCTATTAGGATTAAATTATTGGTCCTATTACTGACCCTATATTTAGTGCAGTGGGACCTGGGTTCCTCCTGGTGCTTGGCATTGCCTGACCTTACGTGAAGAGAGCATGCAGGCAGTTTCTGGCGGATGTAGGAACTGATCCCATTGACTTACTCCCCCGCCCCCCTTCCCCATGCTTGCTGAGTACATTTGAAATCGGCGCCGATAGACTTGGGCGTAGGATACAGCCAGTATATGGCTGATCCTGCTTTTGCACAAGTCCGGGCCGTTTTAATTACTATTCCCCCTCCAGGCCACCATGGATAGTGGGGTAATGATATAATTTGGCTTCCAGCAATTGCTGGAGGCCGAATTATTGTGTTTTTTTAAGCAACCTCGACTCCGTCTTCTGGCGGAACCGACATTACTCACTGAGCGCTGCAATAGGAATGATTCCTATTGTAGTCTATGGAGGCGCCGGCTGCGCCCAAATCTACCTGCGCTGAAAAGCACTGCTCCATGCTTGCCTGATCTAAAGCCAATAAAACACCTCTCAGACATTATGTCTCAGTCTGATGCCACCAGGTTGCACCTCAGACTGTCCAGGAGCTCAATGATGCCCTGGTCCAGATCTGGGACTGGATGGATCTAGATTTTGGAAGTAAAAATGACCAAACAACTTTTGGGAAGAAAAATCCTTTTGATATATAATTACTACATATTCTGAATTTAATACATTTTTTTGCTTTCTCACTGGGGAGAACTGCACGAATTTCAAGCGATGGATTGCAGATTTTACCCTCTCCTCAATGGCTATTGGTTTTAAAATATTGCTCTACAAACAACATTCTGTGCGCATGTATTGCACAGCTATTCATTACATTCTGCAGCTCTAACATTTTCTGAACGCCTTACTCCACTGAATAACCCCCTACCAATGCCCAAACCTGCAGATCAGATCTGACCAGTATTCCATGCATATATTGTGCGTTTCTGTTCTGTCCTGGGTACATAAGGCAACAGAAACAAATACACAGATCCTGTAGAGAAGTAACTTTTTGAATGTTCTCTTATTACTCTTCACTATTATATAAACGGGACTCTTCTATGTCCGATTCAACTGTCGGGAACTAGAGTGTAAATGCTCTTCATGGGAGAAGACCCTTTTAGGACAGCTAGGCCGGAGAAGATATTCAAACTGCATTAGAACCAATTCAAGACTCTTATTTCACTTGTGAATCCATGTGGACTGGGTGCTGTAAAAAGTAAAAGAAATGGTAACAGCCGTAACTGGTCATACAGGTTCTCAGACCAGATGCTTGGTGCAATTCTTTGTCTAGACAGCAATGGAGTTTTCAGCAAACGGTATACTAACAGTAACAAAAGCCACAGTATGCATTGAAAGTGTAATGGGTCACAAGTCACAGCCTGCCCCCACCCATGCCTATGACCAAATTACCGAATTACTACCAAGAGCAAATCTAAGGTGCAAGTTCAAAGTGTTACCTTGACAGTCTTGTGCCCCTCATTTCCCTTTCCAGACAATCTAGTCACCACGACACCCATGTCACAGCTCAGTTGCATTGCCCTGAGTTACCATGGCAGCACATGATGCTGACACAGGATATCTGACACCCATAAGCAGAGCTCAAACACAAGTCTGTCCACACACAAGCTTATAGGAGAAGCAATGTTGAGGATTGCATTATGATGCCTAGATAGTTGTAAGTATGCTTTCGCTATATTTCAATGTCACTGATTGCATGGAATCAGTACCAACTGCATATGAAGAGTGCTTACCATGTATTTTGCACTAACTCATTTACCACAGAATGGTTCCTTTCTGCTGTGGATTTTTTCAGTGGCCAGAACGCAGTTGGTAAGAATGGCATAGAACAATTTTGCAAAAAGCAAAACTGTCCTGGTCCACGAGTGAGAAGCGGCTCGCTCGTTGCATGTGTGACTCAAAAACAACTCAAGGTGACTGGCATGGTTTATAAGGCGTGGAAGATGGTAACCCCTGAATTCTTTTCATTTCAGTTTCCCTTTAAGTAGTTAAAAAGTTGAAGTTGCTCCCAAAGTGTAATACATTTTTCATAAAAAGCCTTGTATTTAGAACTGTATATTATACATGCAATGTAGAGGGGCAAGTTTTTTGTTTTTAACAAAGAGGGGCAAGTCAACCTAAAATGCTCTGCTAGAGCACTAACTAAAGTGTATATACTACAGCAAGGGTGCCCAATAGGTCGATCGCGATCTACCAGTAGAACACGACCGCCTGCTGAGTAGTTTGCAGCCGCATCCCGTCAAGTTTTGCTGCCACGTAGCCACCTCAAAAAGCCAGGAGCGCTGAAGGAGGGGCCCAAGGTGAGGGAGTAGCACACCCCTCCCTGCCGCTGTGTGACCACAGCTCCCCCCGTCCTGCCCCTATAAAACGGCCCTGGGCAGGCCCCCAACCCCCACCCATGGGCCCCCCTGCGCCTGAATTTCTTACAGGGGCTATTGTTACGCCCGTGAACCAGCCATGATTCACTCATTCCTTGTTTCTTCTCCCTCTCCTTCTCCCTTTGTCCCTCCTGGCATATACTGATTTTAGTCCTTCTGCCCACATGGTCGTTAATTACAAATTATTACTATGATGAACACTCCTAAATTAATGTCCTTTAATGTTAAAGGAGCCAATTCTGGTGTCAAGTGGGACAGGATTTTAGCTATCTTAATTAAAAATAAAATTTATCTAAGAGACACATTTCAAAGTTGGATTTAGCCCTCCAAAAACATCCAAGAAATATCAAAAAATGCATAGTTAATTCATACCAGATGAGAAGGGTGAGGTGGCTATTATCAGCTTTAGATTAAATCCAATAGAAAAGATATTTTGTAATAGTGAGGGTCGCTTTATTATACTAACCTGTAAGGTTAATGGAGATTGGTTGACGGTGGCCAATATCTATGCCCCTAATTCAGGTGAAGCAGGGTTTATCCAGTCTCTTCTGGGCAGGCCAAGACTCCTCGCCAGGTGCAGCATTGTGGTTGTGGGTTTTTTTTTAATATGACCCTTGACCCGATTATGAATAATTCCAGAAATAAAGCTAGGGATACTGTTGGTCAGGGGGCAGCTTGTTATGGTGGGCCTTGGACGGAAAACATAAATCCGGCCCTGGATGTGTGTGTGTCCAAGAGGTCTACAAACATTTCATATGCTAAACTTAGCATTTAGAATGTTGGTATATTACTATATAGGACTTATATAGTAATGTACCAGAATTTTCAGGATTTGAAAAGTTGGTAGAACTCCTGGACTCAGCAATTTTTAAAGTAGCTTGCAAGCTGAAAAGGTGCGCGCACCCCTGCTCTAAAACTTTTGGGATGTCTGGAGAGTTAATAATTCTGATATAAGAAGTCTACTCTTTCTTATCTGTAGTACACTACACGTATTCAAGAATTGACCTGTTTCTAGCCCAGCAAGACCAGATTCAAAAAGTCAAAAGTATAGGAATCACCTTCTCAGTTCACGGCCCTATTTGGATTTGTTTCACAGGGCATAGCAATAGGGGTGCAGAGGTAGCGACTGCATCGGGGCCCTTGAGCCAGAGGGGCCCTCCCTCAACTGCTGTATTAGCTCTCTATTGGTCCTGTGCTCATAATAATCACTTCTATAGATACTTTGACTAGTGGTGATCATTAACACACTGCTCCTCATTCCCTTCTTGCACCTCTGACACTGTAGTTTGCCATTGGCAGGTTTTGCTGTGCCATATCAATTGTTATGTATAGAGTGCTGGGGGGGGGCAATGTAAAGCTTGCATCAGGGCCCACAGCTCCTTAGCTATGCTACTATACTTGCATTGAATGTCAGGCTCAGAAAAAAATAGTCTATACTGCCACCCTATGATGAAATAAAATCTCTGAAAGGTGGGGCATAACAATTATATTAGCAATGTCAGAACGGCAAGCGAGGGTCTCAGATTTTTTTAGTGACCAAATCAACTGAGCTCTGTGGTCTTGTCCCAGTGGAAATTAGTAGATGGTGCGATCTTAAATCCTTATGGATATTGGCTCTGAATAATGCCTTGTCAGATGTACTAAATGTACATATTTGCATAGATTGTGTATGACTTTTTTTCTGTCAGAACCTATAGGTCACTTTAGTGTGTGTAAATAGCTTACTAATTTTACCAATAAATATTGTTTACTTGGCTATTATATTAGCAAACCATTACGCGATCTTTGAGCCCCAACGCAATGAGCGATGTAATGAAGTCTATACACATTGTTGGGCTTTCACTTGGATTGTCTGATCAGTTTGAGGGGGAAGAACAAAAAAATGAAAAGAAAAAACCACCAATTATCTCATTTCCCCGCACATGTTTGGGGTCACCATTTGGGAAAGGAAACCTGCGGAGGAAAATGGCTACTGCCATTGCCATTTCATTGGCCCCAGTAGTTTAAATCACACAACAACAACATGTATTTCATCAGTAGAGCAAAGTCAGCTAAATTGAAGGAAGAAGATCAGCATGGTGGACAAGTGAGAAGCCAGCAATTGACACCATTCCATGTTCCTCTCACTTATAGGTCCCTTTCCACAGGAGGTTTAAAGAGAACCTGTACTGAGTAAAAATATTTAAAATAAACACATGAGGTAACTTCAAATGAACATTGCATTGTTACCTTGCCATCAGTTCCTCTCAGAAGCTCACCATTTTCTTCTGACAATAATCCCATCCAGTTCTGACAATATTTTGTCAGATCTGAAATATATCAGTTGCTGTCAGTAAAATATCAGTTGCTGTCAGTTATAGCTGAGAGGAAAACTGATGTACCAGGTAATGTCCATGTTTCCCTATGGCTCAAGTGGGCGATGTTACAGTTTAACTGTGTGCTGACCAGTAAGCTGTTATGGGTAATGGCCATTTTCAAAATGGAGGACGGAAAATTCCCTTGATCACAGTGAACAAATAGGACGCAGGACAAGAGAAAGACACTGAGGAGTAGACTACACGGGAAGTAAGTATGACTTGTGTATGGGTATTTTGACTTTTAATTTTCAGTTCAGGTTCTCTTTAAGTCCGTGAATTCACCTCCTGTCAGGTGCTTCCCTGCACTGGCCAGGAGGTTGCTAGCAATTGGCATGGGCATTCAAAAGTTGCCCCTCCCATATGGAGTTACATATGAGTATGGCGATTGCCCCGTCATACGCTACATGTTGCTTTTTTCCTTCCGCGTGTCAAACAATGATACATGTGTGGTGTTACAAATGCTGCCATTTTGCTGAATGAAATTGCAAATGAACTGCATAAAATTGCAGCTGGAAGGTTCTGGTGGGCCAGCTGACTGAACTGCCTGACAAACACGCACTTCAACCTTCTGTAGAAAAAGGGCTTAGGGTGCAATCAAGCCTTCTCATGCCTGATCTTCACTCTAAATGGCAATACATGTTTATTCAATAGATCAAAGTAAAGGAATTATCATTTTGCTTTTTCTTCCTACATAAATGATAAATATTGTATTATGCTATACGGTACATTATATAAGAAGTTAACACACGATGATGTGAAATGCTAAGGTGAAGCTGTTAAGAAAGTTGTGCTGTTACAACAAGCAAATTACTGCAAGTTTACCAAGATGCTGTGCACTTATATCACACAATAAATAGATAAGAAACCAAATCAGCATCATTAAACAACATTTATTATAATTAACAACATTACAATTTACACACATAAACATAATAGAAAAGGGTCAGATACTGACCAGGGCCCCTCTAAAAAGAGTGGGGTGCCCTGCAATGCCACAACTCTGTATGGAATCACTTTGTTAGGAGGGAATTCTGTTGCATAAGCCAGTTAATGGTCTCCAGGAGATGCTGCATTTGGTAATGTTGAGCAATATTCCGGAAGGCATCCACCTGTTCCATGAGGGCCTGAAGAGAAGAAATAGCATGGTGAGAGCTAGGCTACTACGTATGTATAAAGCAATGCCATGAAAACAGATCTATGCACTGACACTTACCTTGATTGGGATGGTGGAGCTGAAGTCACCAGCACAAATGCAGTACACAGTCATGTTTGCTTCTTTCACTCCTTTACACTTCAAGCACACCTGGCAGTAAAAAGGGAACCCGATGTACACACATCAGAAAATAAGACTACAGTAATTTATCAAAACAGACAAAACACTCCAGAAAGCTGTTGAAATGCATGCAAACTCATACTTGAAATAGGGGTTTGTTAACATCTAGGGTTGCCTACAATAAGCGATTTTGACACCTAGGTAGGTGAAAGGTACTGTACTTGTACTTATGGCAGAGAGTCTGACAAACGTAAGCGTGCATTTTTGTTCCAGTGCGTAAACTACAGGTCTTAGTGTACAGTGTACCTCTACTTCTCAGTGTATGAACCAGCAAAGACAGACATTTGCACTGCAGATAGCAAGAAAAAAAAAACCCTAGGTGGTGGGTACAGATGGTCAAACAGATGCACATCATTTCAAGTTGTAACAGGATTAAAGAAAACCAAAAGTGACAGCAACAAAATATGTACTGGGAGTAGCATGCCATACAAAATTATAGGGTGCTGGACCAGTTTAAAAGTTCAAGCATAATCCAAGAGATCCGCACACTCCACTGTAGATAAGTTTATTCAAGTGCCAATGTCCATTCAGTAACTAACGAACGTTTCGGAGCCACGGCGGGTTCCCTTTGTCAAGGCATACACAACACGGCAACAATAAATCAGTGACCCCCTCCCTCAGTCTTATAAATGCTGTAAAACACATTACACCCCTCCCCCCATTGATTCAAATTTGCCACCATCAACATTTGCTAATTAGCAGTGGAGTGTGCAGATCTCTTTGATTATGCTTAAAGTGACAGTAAGGTGCCCAGTTTAACTTACTTGGGGCTTCTCCCAGGCTCCTGTTCCACTTCTCTCTATTCAGCAGCTGTGCCCTCCAAAAGCTGCATGTGCGGCCCTGGGCTGCGCACTGGCTCAATAATGCTCTCATGGTCAGGAGCGTTTTACTGTTGTGCAGTTTGTAAAAATTGCAACTGACCATGCAGTGTTCACTCCCGGCCACAGGAGCGCAATCAAGGAGGCATGTGCAGTAGCCAGGGACTGGCTCAGTTGTAGAAGAGAAGAGTGGAACGACTGCAAGGGGCCAGGATGACTACAGGGGGCTGGAAGGAGGCACAGGTAAGTTAAACTGGGTACCTTACTGTCACTTTAGGTTCCCTTTAAACATTCTGAATGAGAATGTAAGGTAAACAAAAAAAACAAAAAAAAATCTACACTGAACGGTTTTTATATTCCCAAACATAAATCTGGTGACTAAGAATGCATGCTTAAATGAGAATCATACAAACTGGGTACTGAAAAGGGATGTTTGAAATGTATACATTTTTTGTTCATCCTTGGAAGTTTTTCGGCAGCAAAACCTGAATAGCCTATTTTTAAGTCTGTCTGTTGTGCGTTGGAATCGGAGATACTGACAGACAGACAGCTTCACTAACAGACCTGAAATAAACAATAGATAAACCCAAGAACTTTACTTTGTAATACAACAGGAACTTAAAGGGTAGTGAGTGAAAAAATAAAATAAAAAAAAATAACTTACATGGGGCTTCATCCAGCCCCCTGGACGCTTACTGTGCCCACAACATCCCACTGATCCCTGCTGGCCAGCAGCGGCAACCCTTGCAAAGCTGGCTGCGCATGAGCAGCCCCAAGCACCCTGGTCGCGCTCCCGCCACTGGGAGCGTTCTGCACAAGTGCAGTAGCAGTTTCCACGTACTGCGCATGCGCACAATGCCCACAGAGGCTGGAGCACGATCAGGGTGCGGGAGGATCGGGGCTGCACAAGCGCAGTAGCTGCCGACTGGCAGAGACAGGCCAGCTTTGCGGTGGTCACAGCTGCTGGAAGGAGGGGATCAGGAGGACATTGTGGGCACAGTACGAGTCCAGATAGCTGGAAGAAGCCCCAAGTTAAAATCTTTTTTATTTTTTATTCAAACTCAGGTCAAAAGACCAACTTTACAGGGCCAGATAAGGCTTATTTTGTGATTGTTCAAAGACAAGTGACAAAATAAAAATATAAAAATAAGCTGGACAAACTGGTAATATTTTTTTTTTAATATGCATGATGTAATACCCAGCCAAAACTGAAAGTAGTATGAATCCAGGTGAAGGCAGATGCCAACAGAGATGTGCAGGCTGCCATCTTCATGACCATGCTAATTTTCTAGTTAGTCTTCTGGCATTTTTTTTTTTTAACTTTTTTTTTAAACTAGGCGCAATTATTTTCATGTTCAGTGTTACAGCTAAGTGACTCAAAATCACCACCAAATGATAAACATTGCAACACAGAAATTAGTAGTTTTTAAGACAAGATGGCAGCCTGCACAGCTCTCCAATACAGGTTATACAGTAGAATCGGTTTCTAGTAAGCACTGATATAATAAACCTCTGGTTATTGTAAACTCAGTTTCCATGTCCCGACCATGCACCCGTATGAATATACAATGTATGAACAATTCTGATATAATATACTTTTGATGATGTGAATTACTTGGCCAGATACCTTGGGGATTACTATAAAGGGATTACATTAAGAACTGAAAAGGAGCTTGGGAAAATGAACTAAAAGGCAATTCTAAACCTTACCAAATCCTGCAGCATAAATGCCATCATTTTTTTCTGAAGAGCTTCCACTAGGGACATCTCAATGTTGTCAGAGTCGTACTCAGCCTGGCAGTTTGAACAGACCCACTGCGGCAGCACAGACCCATCCTATGATGAACAACAAATATAAATATAACAGTTCCAAAACAGTAAAAAAAAAAAAAATCTACAAAGGCAAATTCCTGTTTACTGGACAAACCTGACTGAGTAAAGGATCTTTGCACAAGTCAAGGTCACGGCAGAAGTTACAGCTCCTGCATATGATTTCGGGAAGGATGTAGGAACGGCAGGGATCTCGGAACTGTGCATCCTCTGAGAATTCCCCTACATCAATTAGCCGCAGAAGATCTCTCTTCAGCTTATTCACTTGGTTGGTTATATTGGAATCCAGAGACAGCACCTGCAGAAATCACATACAAAAGGCATATTTACAATGTACGTGCGGTCTCTCAGTTTAAAAAGAAGTCTCCCTATTAGATTTGTCATTGAAGAGATGAAAAGCACATACACTACATTCTGTTTTAAAAAGGCTGTGTGGCATCATAGCTTAGTTTCTTTACTATAACCTGAATAGTTATTTTTTCCCTCAACCCAAATTTTTTTTTTTTTTTTTTTTTTTTTTTTAACCTTTACCTAGGCTATATTTAAAGAGACACTGAAGCGAAAAAAAAAATATGATATAGTGAATTGGTTGTGTACTATGAATAATTACTAGAAGATTAGCAGCAAAGAAAATATTCTCATACTTTTATTTTCAGGTATATAGTGTTTTTTCTAACATTGCAGCATTCTATAATATGTGCAGATTACACAACACTCTGCATTCAAAATGATTCTTTCAGAGCAGTCTGAAGTAATGACCTCTCCTCTAGCAGAGAAAAAGTAAACAGTTCACTTACAGTTGAGATAATAAAAGTCAGATAACAGCCCTCTCCACTACTAAGACTAAGGGTACGTACAGACATACGATAACGATCATTCGTTCTGAACGACGAACGATGTTAAAGGAGGTATCGGCCGATGATCGTTTGAAGAAAGGCTACTTTGAACATCGTTCGTGTACGAACGATCTTGGAACGAGCGTTGCGTGCGCAACATGATGTATAAACTAATTTCAAACACAAGTGTCAAAAAGAACTGTTTGAGCATGTGCAAAGCTTTGAGAACGAACGATCAACGACCGATCGTTGTACAGACATTACTTTTTGAACGATGGTCGTTGGAAAAGATCTGGCAGAATGGATCGTTCTTTACCAACGACATATCTCGTTGGTCGTTTTAATGATCGTTCGTCCACTTTTTACGAACGATCGTCGGGCAATGCCGTCGGTAACGATCGTTTTAAACGGCTATAGTCGCATGTCTGTACGCACCCTTAGTCGGAGAGTTAATGGCTTGTTTGCATAGAGATAACAACTGGAGTTTCTTAACTCTCCCTGTACTGGAAACAATTAGACTGATGTATCTGATCTTAATGTTTTATTTCTTAGCTGTACTACACATACAAATCATATTATAATTTTTTTTTCGCTTCAGTGTCTCTATAAAACTCAAAAAATTGTCTACATGGAGAGCAAACCTAAAATGCACAAGTATATACACTAGAACAGTGTTTTTCAAAATGGCAGCCATGTCATCCTTCCCTGTGTGCGTTATTTTTATTTTTTTAATCCTTGCTGTCCTGTTTTCTCAACTTCTTGCTGTGCTCATGACTCGGGGCAGCACAGCAGATCCGCTCTGATTGGTCCGCACCACCAGGCCAGTTCCATTCCAATTGGTGTGTGCCACCATTCCCATAGCCGCGCGCTGATTGGTCCCTTGCCTTGTCAGTGCACTCTAGTGGAGCAGGTGCAGCACATCCTTTGGAGCCGAGCCACCACTTGTTTGGCAACCACAACGTGAGAGAAAGTAACAATCCATTCTCTACCTGAAGGAGTCAGATGGAATGTCATTCAAAAGGTTGAGCTTGAGCTGCTAAAAAAAAACATGGGCGGGGGGGTGGATTTGATCAGAAGGCGGGCTCCTAATAAACTTATTGTGGGACATGGGTTTTATTCAGAAAGGTGAACATAAGGGGGGGGGGGGGGGGCAAATATAGTCAAAAGAGTCACTAGTGAACACATTGGGGGGTGGGGGTTCAGAATGGTGAGCTTCTAAAAACAGCATGGTGGGGGTGTGTGAGGCGTGGGGGGTAGTGTGTGTGTTAGAGACACACACTCCCATTATCATAAGCACACTGACTGCAGCAAGTATTTATGGGGGTGCCCAGGCCCCAAACCCTCGTCAATTTTCCCTGGGAGGGCTGGCAGTCGGCAGTGGTTCCATAGATCTCAAGGTGAATTCTATTAAAAATCCATTAGCGGTGAGTGGCAGAACTAGGTCCTACTCTGATCAGAGAGGAATCTATATGTTGGTAAACTCTGATGGCCAACTGCCGGCATATGCCCACCTTTAGTGTTGTCACCGACTGCCCTCAGAGAAGCTTACAATAATCCCTGCCTGTATTTAATACTGACATCTTCTGAAGTACTGTACAGAGTATATATTCATATCATTTGGGACCGTTGGGAGCTATGCTGTTTTAGTGTGTGAGAGAGTGAGTGTGTGAGAGAGTGAGCGTGTGAGAGAGTGAGCGTGTGAGAGAGTGAGCGTGTGAGAGAGTGAGTGTGTGAGAGAGTGAGTATGTGTGTGTGTGCCCAAACATGCACCAATTGTTTGGGGTCATCGTTATCAAATCTGCTGGTCATCTGTGAAAAATGATGATGTTAAATTTGGTCGGCGGTAGATAAGACAGCCCACAGGGGTGCCTCAAAAAAAGGTCAAAATAGCCAAGTGTGCCCTCAACTGGAAAAGTTTGAGAGCCACTGCACTAAAACATGGTTTCTCTGCATTATCATAGTATTTACCGCTTTATTAATGAATGGCCACATACACCCCCCCCTCTCTCCTGTTGAGAGCATCAACTCAAGTATCCCTAGATGCATGGGAAAATTACAAGCCACATCTTATGGTACTCTTGCCTCACCTCACAAACATATTTTATAAACTCCAGTGCAGGGTTATTGAGAGGTAAATAGGATCCAGGTAAAATGGGGAACATTTCAGAGGGCTCAGTAACATGGCGAGTCCCCGTCACCTTCTTCTGTATCTTTTGTGTGATTGTGAAGAAGTTTTGTGTCAGCTCGTTTGCTACATAGTCTTGTGAAAAGGTGATCAGACCTACGGAGGGCAGATAATGACCATTAATCTTGTAACATAGGCAAGTACATTAACAGTAAAGACACTATAAAATGTAGTAAATAAACCATAAAACATTTTTCATGACTGGAAATACTAATGCCACACAGACAATAGCTAAATAAGTCATTAGAAGGTTGAGGGTCACATCTAATTCCAGTGGCAGATATAAGGATCATGGCACTATTTTAGTTTTTGTTTGATTTTGGAAATGTAAAGCTGAATTTCAGCATCCTACATCACACCTCATCTGGACAAGCCCCTCAATAAAAAGCAGATACTCTCAGACCTAGGCCTGGTTCACACTGCAAGAGCTTTCTAAGCGCTAGTGAATTTAAAAGCTCATGCAATGCTAGGGGTGATTTTTACAAAATCACATCGCTCCAGTGTGAACACACACATAGGATAACATTAGCAAGAGCATTTAAAATCACAAAGCGCTCAGAGAAGCTCTTGTAGTGTAAACCAGCCCTTACAAGCTTCCAGGGCCTTTCTCAATTCGGTCTTCAAATGATCACTGTTAGTACTAAGAAATCTAAGTATGTACATTTTATTTTTTCTAGTTTTAGGATTGGCATTTTTCAGGTGTGCCCTAATGATAAGTTGAATTCTGGAATAGAAGGAGCGCATACATGCTCTGGGTGAGTGACTCTGGAGGTGTTGGAAAAAAAGCATCATCACAACAGCCAGGTAAGTAGCATTTTAAAAATAAGCCAACAATGGCACCTTCCATAACGTAATATATTAACCTCTTGAGGACTGCAGTGCTAAACCCCCCTAGTGACCAGGCAATTTTAAGTAAACTGTGCCACTGCAGCTTTAAGGCTAAGCTGCAGGGCCGCACAACACAGCACAAAAGTGATTCCCCCCCCCCTTTCCCCCCCACCAACAGAGCTCTCTGTTGGTGGGGTCTGAACGCCCCCAGATTGTTTATTTTTTTTTTTTACAAATATTTTTGTTCCTGATTTTATAAAAAAAAAAAAGTATGTTCCTTTAACAGATTCCCTCCCTCCCTCCTTCCCCACAGCCAGCCAATTGTGGCGATCGGCTGTCATAGGCTTCTGCCTATGAGAGCCGATCGCTCTCCAGTGTCCCCAGTACAGCGCTGCTGCCGATCGCAGCGCTGTACACCGAAATAGACGGCGATCGCGCCGTCTAACAGTCTCCCAAGCGGCAATAGCCGCTCGGAGACTGAAGGCGGGGCGGAACTCCGCCCCACAAGCAGGAGATGCGCGTGCATCCTGCGCGCAATCTCCTGTTTTAGCTGGCCCCAGGACTTTACGCCAATCTGCGTTAGGCAGTCCTGGGGCTGCCGCCGCGGCCACGCCCATCGGCGTGACGCGGTCGGCAAGAGGTTAACCACCCTGGCGTTCTATTGAGATCGCCAGGGCGGCTGCGGGAGGGTTTTTTTTTTAATTAAAAAAAAAACTATTTCATGCAGCCAACTGAAAGTTGGCTGCATGAAAGCCCACTAGAGGGCGCTCCGAATGCGTTCTTCTGATCGCCTCCGGCAATCAGAAGTAACAAGGAAGGCTGCAATGAGCAGCCTTCCTTGTTTGGCTTTCCTCGTCGCCATGGCGACAAGCGGAGTGACGTCATGGACGTCAGCCGACGTCCTGACGTCAGCCGCCTCCGATCCAGCCCTTAGCGCTGGTCGGAACTATTTGTTCCGGCTGCGCAGGGCTCGGGCGGCTGGGGGGATCGGCGGCGGCGATCAGGTAGCACACGCGGCTGGCAAAGTGCCGGCTGCGTGTGCTGCTTTTTATTTTATCAAAATTGGCCCAGCAGGGCCTGAGCGGCACCCTCTGGCGGTAATGGACGAGCTGAGCTCGTCCATACCGCTAAGGTGGTTAACCACCACTACAGTTTATCTAGGTCCTCTGAGACTTCATCTAAGCTACGAGGACATAGATATACGTCTTGTAGATGAAGCACCGCTGTGCACGGTTGGGCATTGCTCCTGTGCACTCCTCTAGCACTATCTTCTGCAGCACTAATTGGTGAAAGGGGATATATGTTCCATGAGCCAATAAGATTGATTTTTAGTATTAAAATTGCCTTTATTTTCTCAGTTTATATTTCAGAATCAAATATCTTCACCATAAATTGAGACAGGAACATAATTAAGTTTTGTGATAAATGGTAGAAATAGCCATACACAAACAAAATGTGTGTTTTTTTATCTACAGTAATGCTTTTTATTTTTAAACTGGAAAAAGTGAAACTGAGAAATGTGTTTTTTTTTCTATTTCTTTCCTCATTTTCCAATTAAAAAGGTAAAAAAAAATGTCATACAATGAAAGCCTAGCTTGTCTCGAAAAAAATCTATATATTTCATTTATTTGTTTTAAGTATGGATAAAGTTATTGCTGATGAAATAGGGACATAGCTAAAATTTCAAAACTGGAAACAAGGTCTGGATGTGAAGTGGTTAACAGAGGGTTTTAAAAATAGATGTATATGAACAATTCACCAGATTTTAACCACTTCAGGATCACAGGTTTTTTCGCCTTCAGGACCAGAGCAATTTCATTCGCCAATAACTTTATTGCTACTCATCACACTGACATGATCTATATATTATTTTTTGCAGGACAAACTAGGCTTTCTCTGGACAGTACTTTTTGCTAACCATTATTTTATTTATATGTATTTTGCAAGGAAGAGGTAGAAAAAAATGAAAAAAAAAAAAAACACCATTCTCAGCTTTCAGCCATTGTAGTTTAAAAATAAAACGTGCTATTGATGATGAAACAGACACATTTTATTTGCTCATTTGTCCTGTTTATTACAACGTTTAAATTGTGTCCCTAGTACAAAGTATGGCGATAATATTTTATTTGGAAATAAAAGGTGTCTATTTTTCCGTTTAGTGTTTTTTATATTATAATATTTATTCTAAGACTTTAATTACAAAATCCACAGTAATGACATACATATTAAATTCCCTAAGGTAAATATATATATATAATATATATATATATATATATATATATATATATATATATATATATATATATATATATATATATATATATATATATATAATTTTTTTTTAATGGTGTATTTTTTTTTTTTTTTTTACAAGTGTTATTTTGGTAACTATGGGGTGGGGAGGAAGAGGTTAAAAATGTATACAAAAACTATTTAATTACCCTATGGTTTAGCGTGTTAGACTGTTTTTGGATGTATTTTTACTTTTTGGCCACAAGATGGCGGTATGGAGTTCTTTGTTCCGTAAATCTAACACCTAACGAAATGTTTACATTTTGTTTCTGGGGGGGATTTTTGTTAATGAACACTGTGAGTCATCGCAGACTCAGTGATCGGGGATGGAAGCATTCCCCGATCACAGAGGTACAGGACAGCGGCAATTTCGGACGGGAGAAGTACGGCGATCGTGGCGGTGACAGTAAACAAACATACTGCAGACGCTTATCTACTGCAGGGGCGTGGATAAGCTTCTGCAGAATCCGGAAGAGGTTAAGCAATCAAGGTCATAATATTCTCAATCATTGTTGGCATGATGAGATATGTGAACATTCTTCATAAAATACAGTATTGTTAATTAGAAAGGGTTTGGCCATGCAGTCCAGCAAGCCATGTGTTTAAGTCAAATAATGACAAATTAAAAAAAAAAAAAAAAGTTTTCGCATTTTTCATTCTATTCTGTGCCAAGGGGTGTACTTACTTTTGTTGCCTATGGTTTAGACATTAATGGCTGTGTGTTGAGTTTTGATAGGACAACAAAGTTACATTGTTCTACAAGCTGTACACTGACTACTTGGCATTGTATCAAAGTGTCATAACTTCAGTGTTGTCCCATGAGAAGATATAATTAAATATTTACAAAAATGTGAGAGGTGTACTCACTTTTGTGAGAAGCGGTATACAAAAGTGTACTCACTCATCTGAGTGGACATTCTGGACAAGATTTACTTATCTCTCCAAGTAACACAAAGCAAGAACACTGAGGTACAGGGCTGTAGAGTCGGAGTTGAGAGGTCTGAGTACATTTTGGGTGCCTATTGTTGGAGGCGGAGGTTTCATAAACTGATGAGTTTGAATCAGGTGATTTTTGTGCAGACTCCACAAACCTGCTGAGGTATTTAGCATTGCAATGTTGTCAGTTTAATAGGTCTCCCTGCACACCATCCAGAAAAAGCGCTGTGCTGAAATAAGACATGCCTCACACCATCTCCGATTTATGTACCAGTTTCTAAACTGCCACAGAAAAAAGTTGACGGGTGGTACGTGCATCATAAAGTCACAGAAAACCATTGTAAATAAGCTAATTTGTCCTGGATCAGCATCAGCTTGTGGTGCTCAACGTCCAAAATAGTCTGCCCATATTGAGAAACACTGGCTAGCATTATGTGCGCCCTTACCTGGCATGGCTCCACTTTCTCCAACTGCCTCTTGAGACACCACCTGGCTGTTCTGCCTGCGTTTGATAGGAGTGCTGCCAGGAGCATTACGTCTCATCTCTTCCCTCATGCTATGGTAGACAGCTACAATATAAGCTGCAAAAATCAAACATCCCAAGTTATGGAGATAAAAGCTTTGGGGGTTTCATGCAAGGTTCTTTAACTTGAAACATCTGAATTTAACTAACTCTATTTCACATACACAGAAAGCACCAATTACCTGAGACAATCATCAAGAAGTAACTCTGACATGAGGCTGCCTGGGGCAGATATTGCACAATATTCCAGTTATTCTCCAAGCTTTCCTCAACCTGGTCTTCTGATTCTTCATTATCTGAGGTCACTTCAGGTTCTTCTTCATCCTCCTCCTCACTGCCCTCTTCATCATCCTGTGATTTCTTCTTCTTCTTTTTCTCTTCATCCTAAATCAATAAAAATAATAAAGTATAATAAAAGAAAAAATACAAAAAGCTTTACAGACCACTATCACGAAAAGTCACCTCATGGGGAATTCTAAGGGTTTTCTTTATTTTCAAAAGCACTTAGTAAACCGCACTGCTTGGTCCGACTGCCAGAATAGTGTGCAAACCGGTAGGGTAGGCCGGCTTGCATCTTTGTATAGATCCTCTCCAGGGAGTGTGTTTGTAAAGAATAAATTAAATACTGAGGATCCCCAGTGAGGAGATGGACTAGTCAAAAACCTGTCAGTCCCATCAGATTTCTACTAACTACTGTAAATGACATCAAAATAGGGGGAAGTCATTAATACATACAAAACAAAAACAGAACATTTATATCTCGCTGTTCTCCTGGCGGACTCAAAGCGCCAGAGCTGCAGCCACAAGGACGGGCTCTATAGGCAGTCGTAGTGTTAGGAAGACTTGCCCAAGGTCTCCTACTGAATAGGTGCTGGCTTACTGAACAGGCAGAGCCGAGATTTGAACCCAGGTCGCCTGTATCAGAGGCAGAGCCCTTAACCATTACACTATCCAGCCACTGTTTATAGTGCATTATACTCTGGAAGAAACATACATTTGTACATATTTACATGTATCATTTAACTTCATCAAAGCTACCTAAAATATTTTTGCGAAATTCCCCCAAAAAATTAAATCGGGAAAATCCTAATAATTCAGGAAAGGTGTATATAAACTGTGTATATAACCAAAGTAGTGAGCAGAATTCCAGTTTCCTTGACCATATACACTTGATACTGCCAAATAGGCTGCTTCCTCTGTTCTCTACTGGTAGAAAGGTCAAATCATGTGTGGCCATGTTACCCTCAGTAGTTGGAATCATGCATGCTCAACTACATTTCATAGCATTCCTTCACTATAGAAGGAACCATTTGTCTACATAAGAAAGTAGGATTTTCAGTCCATCTTCTAAAAGAAATCTCCACAGGCAATAGAGGTCTAAATGGCTAGGTACATATTTGTACGCAGACAGAGCTACACAATCTAGTTTGAAAAATTTGGTTCCAAAGACCACTATAATTTACACCAGGGGTCTCAAACTCAATTTACCTGGGGGGCCGCAGGAGGCAAAGTCAGGATGAGGCTGGGCCGCATAAGGAATTTCACAATCGCAGTGCATCGCCGCCTCTGCCCGCCCCTCTCACTCTTCCTTCACAGAGAGGGGCGGGGAGAGGCAGCGATCCGTGCGGCGATTGACGTCAGGAGGGGCGGAGCTGAAGCTGAAAGCTCTGCCCCTTCCAGGAAATGCCGGCGGATTGCCCCCCGGGCGATTTGGGGGCTCTGCAGCCCTCGTTTAGCGGCGGGGATGCGGCGGATTACTTGGGAGCACTGAAGCGAACTATAAGGAAGCTTTTGCAGGCGAGGGCCACAAAATATTGTATCGAGGGCCGCAAATGGCCCGCGGGCCGCGAGTTTGAGACCCCTGATTTACACTAATAAACCACAATTGCTTTAAGAATTTTCCCAATTCATCTTTCAATGCAAATTATAATTTACACTAATAAAATGCATTTGCTTTAAGAATTTGCTCAATTCACTTTTCAGTCTAGTTCAGGCATTGCGTTCCTTACCTCTCCATAGTGCACGCTAGCAGGAAGTTTGCCTTTGATGCCTCCATAATTGGCAGGGTCCATCCACAGCAGAAACTCCCAGCAACGTGAAAATGAGATGGTGAGGGAATGAAAGAGCTCTCTGGAGTGAATACTGTAATAAAAATAAGGTTAAATTATTGAGCTAAAACATCTAAATTTGAGGACTTCCCCCAGGACATCACTAGTTTTATAAAATGCTGTGGCCAGACTTTGCCTGTGCTCACTGCCTCAAGGATTCAGAAGACTTGATACAGATTATTGAGATGCCCCAAACTACATTACTATTGTATTCTAGACTTACTTGACAGGTTATCTGAAATCGCAAGCCTAGAGAGGAACATAGCAGCACTGCACTCGTGAGAACCCTCTTCCATGGCAGGAAGCTGTTACTGTATAAATTGCCATCTAACATCTGGCTCTTATAAATGAGACCTTGGGCTGGAAAAACTGGTATAAAGAAAGTTTGGCAAAGAACGTCAGAAAAGTTTGAAAAGATACAGCTGACTTGGATTCAGTCAGTGTGCATACACACATCCCATTTTGATTGGCCAATTACTGACCAATATTACCCACCTCCACGTAGTATGAGGGACAACTGATTTTGAATACTATGAACAGATTATGTAGGTGAACGAACGTCATACTACATGGAAGTTGTAAAATTGGTCAGTCTTTGACCAATCATAATTGGATTTGTGTATGCACCCTTAGGCTAGTACTCCGGTTTCTTTAGCCCCAGATTGCTAGCCATGAACGGCACAACTCTCTCCGATCTCAATATAGCGATCCTCTTAGTTTTGGTATAACTAAACTATCTGTCTTTTTAACTATGCATCATTGGTACTTAAGTTACCCTGTCAATTAATCCTTTGAACAGTTTCCACTGTTTGTAACATACATGACTGCTTTGTTATATTAAATCGTATATTAAAATTGAAGTATCACAAATTTAAGTCGTAAATTTACCTGTTGGTAATGTACTCAACATAGCCGATGGCATCTTCTACCCGACGTTTCTTAGTGCACAGGATAATGCGATTGAAATTGGCATAAATTACAGAAGAGCCCAGTCGCTTAAATTCAGCTACCAATCTTTAAAAAAAATAAAAAAATAAAACTTGTAGTTTTCTTCAAGATAAAACAGAACTTCTTTATAAAGAAACAAAAATTGTAACAAGTATATTTGGGAGAGAAGCCCTGCCTATACAAAGCTGAATAACATTCAATACTTACGTGTTAGCTCATCTACGGTGGATTTGGCATTAACAGCTGATCCAACTGACTGACAGGCATAGGGGATGAGAATTTAGTGTTAGGCATAAGAGAAATTAGAGTTTAGTGTCCGGCAGGGGAGAGGACAGTGTTAGGGCCCATTCACACTTGAAAATGGCAAGACGGTAGCGCGTATCGCTACCATTTTGCGTGGGTTATTTTACTGCGATTAGCGTGCTAAAATCACTGTACACTCTCGCGATTCCCGACAATCATGATCAGCGCTTTTATAAGCACTGTATCACGATCGCTCCAGAATCGTGAGAAGATGCTGCAGGCAACATGTTTTGTGACTGCCGTTAATCACGAAACGCCCGCGCACAGCGGCAATCGCGGCAGTGAGATCACAGCCATATGGTTACAATTGTGCTAGAATTTTAAAAAGCGATAGCGCTTCTGCGATTAGCTGGAATCACCCACTAATCGCCCTAGTGTGAATGGGCCCTTAGGCAAAGGAGAGGGTAGTGAGCGCTGCTGGCCAGATCAGCTGTTTGTGCCAAATCTGTCGTCCATGGGCTAATACATACCAATAAGTACTGAATATTTTCCCTTAAAGGGACACTTAAGTCAAACAAAAAAAATGAGTTTTACTCACCTGGGGCTTCCAATAGCCCCCTACAGCTGTCCGGTGCCCTCACCGTCTCCCTCCGATCCTCCTGGCCCCGCCGGCAGCCACTTCCTGTTTCGGTGACAGGAGCTGACAGGCTGGGGATGCGAGTGATTCTTCACGTTCCCAGACACATTAGCACCATCTATGCTGCTATAGCATATATCATATACCATATAGCAGCATAGAGGGTGCTAATGTGTCTGGGAACGCGAAGAATCACTCGCGTCCCCAGCCTGTCAGCTCCTGTGTCACCGAAACAGGAAGTGGCTGCCGGCGGGGCCAGGAGGATCAGAGGGAGACGGCGAGGGCACCGGACAGCTGCAGGGGGCTATTGGAAGCCCTAGGTGAGTAAAACTCATTTTTTTTGTTCGACTTAAGTGTCCCTTTAAAGCGGTATCGTCACCATAAAAATCAAATTTCAACAGCCACTGGTCTGAGTGTATTAAGTGATAAAGATGCTAATCCTGCATTCAAAACTTTTTCTGCTGTTATGATTTGGAGTTATCACATAGGTAAGGAGCACTGGCCCTTTAGTAGTCGTGCCAAAGAATTGCATGCTGGGGGTTCTTTTTATCTATAACCTATTCCTGCCATAGCTAATCTAGCACTGCACTATTCTGAGCACATACTGTAACTCTTATGATCCTGGGATCTTTTGAAGCCATTCTGCATACTTAGGAATCACAGCTCCGAGAGCTCCATAGTCCCACTTTTGCCTTCACTTTCCACATCCTCTCTAGTTTCTGTCTTCTGGACCTGGCATTTTTCCAGATTCTCATACTCTTGAAGATGGCAGTTATCTGCTCTCAGGACCTGCAACAACTTTGCACTAGTGTTACAGTCTCTCCCTTTGTTCAGGGCCGGTTTAAGCAACATTGGGGCCCCAGGGCAAAATAAACCTGGGGGCCCCCCCAACATATACCCCGGAACAAAAATCGGCATTAGGGGACCTTTTTTGCAGCTGGTATAGTCAGGGTGTGAAGTCCCAATCGGTCGGAGCTCCACATTCTGGCTATCCCAGCCTGCATGGGGGACAAGGGGTTAAAAAGTTTCAGGAGGGGGACCCCACATAATTAAAAAAAAAAAATAAAAAAATTCCCACACTCTAAACATAAATTTTTTTTGGGATAATAGAAAAAAATGCCAGGGATCTTCATACAGCCATATTGCAGCTGTATAGCGATCCCTGGCCAAAGCGCTGCGGCTGCATATAGACCCCCTGGAAACCCCGTCAGGAAATTTATTGCGCTTTCGTTTGATGCATGTAAAATTACACTACCGTTAGGTTTGCTACTAAAAGTGACATTTACCACATTTAAAAGTATACTTTTTTCCTTCGAAACTTTAAAATCGATTTTATCAAAAACTATAAGGTCTTTTTGAGAAATTGTTTTTTCCTCTTATTCCTAATGATCTCCTTAACATATCCTGCAAATTTAGGGTTTCTAGCATTTAAGGAGGATTTTCTATCAACCATTAAAGTCGGCAGGTTTTTAAATGTGTATTTTTTTACCTTTGAAACTTTAAAATCGATTTTCTCAAAAACTATAAGGCCGATTTGAAAAATTTTTTTTCCTCTTGTAGCCACTGGGGGCCCCTACAAGCTCTGGGGCATCTGCCTCCTCTGCCTCTATGGTAGCGCCGGCCCTGCCTTTGTTATATGTTCTTCCAGTGCTATTCAGGTTTTGTTGATGACTCTGCAGTTGGTGTTATGGCACTGCAGTTGGGAGCACAATTCGGATGGTTCTTTGGAGAACAAGACATTTATCTTTTTGACCTCTGCTTCTCTAGTGCATCTCCTGACACTGATCGCTAGTGCTATGGCATTTGCTTAGCAGATTCTAAATCATCAGATGGAGTCAGGCCCTTGTATTACTCCAGCTAATCTTGAAACCAGAGAATGTGTTACACAAATAGTAGAATTCTGGGTTTCTCTAGCTATGTGCACATGCCTTTTTCCGCCCTATGTGGCATTTACAATGTTAAATTAAGAATCCATAGGATAGTTACTCTAAATATCTAGAGGACAACCAAGAGATGCAGGTTAGGAAGAGAAAAAAACACACAGAAAAAAAATATGTCAAGTCTTAGCTTCTTTCGGTCTTAGAAGCTAGGATAGCCGATTTTCATTCATTTATGTTAGCAGTTATTTACTATTTTGATCCTATAAAATACCATATATACTCGCATATAATCCGACCCACCAACTTTTCCCTGAAAAAACAGGGAAAAATGATTGACCCCCATATAAGCCGGGGGTAGGAAATGCTGGATTGGTGCAGCCCCCCAGTGTGTCCCAGTATAGCTAGTATAGTGCCCAGTATGGGTAGGTAGTGCCTCAGTATAGCCAGTATAGTGCCCAGTATAGCCAGTATAGTGCCCAGTATAGGTAGGTAGTGTCCAGTATAGCTAGTAAAGTGCCCAGTATAGCTAGTATAGTGCCCAGTTTAGCTAGTATAGTACCCAGTTTAGCTAGTATAGTGCCCAGTTTAGCTAGTATAGTACCCCAGTATGGCTAGTATAGTAGCCAGTATAGTGCCCAGTATGGCTAGTATAGTAGCCAGTATAGTGCCTAGTATAGCCAGTATAGTGCCCAGTATAGCCAGTATAGTGCCCAGTATAGCCAGGATAGTGCCCAGTATAGCCAGGATAGTGCCCAGTATAGCCAGGATAGTGCCCAGTATAGCCAGGATAGTGCCCAGTATAGTGCCCAGTATAGCTAGTATAGTGCCCATTATAGGTAGGTAGTGCCCCAGTATAGCGCTCCCCCTGCATCGTCAAAGCAGCAGCTCCGGGCGCGCTGCTGTGATACACTCTGCAACATGAGAAGGGGAACGCGGATTAGGAAGCGGCCGCTGCCTAAGCTGGTAATAGCAGCGGCGGCCGCGGGGGGAGGGCGCGGACCACCCGACCACTAGACCACCAGGGAAGACTCGCATACAAGCCGACCCCCCAACTTTTATAGCATATAGCATTTATAGCATTTATAACATTATAGCATAGACATGAATCTGACAATTATCGCATTTTTTATTGCCTTGTTAATGCAACTAAAATAGCTAATATTGATTATAATGTATGCATTGGTGTAAGCATGAACACTATTTAATGTTTTTGGTAAAGTGGTGGTGCCACTTATTTACCACTCAGCAGCTATATTGCCAAGAGAGATTTTTATAAGGTTGTGCACTAATGCAAAATAAAGTAAAAAAGGAACAACTTTGTAAGATACATTAAACAGAGGGGAAAAAATGAACAAAATGGAAAAAGAAAAAAACAGCTCTGAAAATCGCTTTGCAAAATCGCAGCTAAGCACTTAGCTAACAGCACTGGTGCATCAAATAGTTATGATAGTTACATACTGAAGGAACAGTTTTTTCATCATGTTGTGTAGAGTTCGATGAAGGGCAGGGTCATATAGCAGAGAGGATGGAGTACGCAGCCATCTATAGAAGTGCATAACTTGGTTGTCTGCATAAACATTGTGATACTGGGTAATCTCTTTTACCCATCCTACTACCATGCTCTTCAGAATCCTACAAGGAAAAGGAAAAAACATTTGAAACAGACATGAGAAACTCCAGCAGACATAGCAAAAGTATTTGCAATGCGTTAGTTACAGAACAAGAATTCAGACATAAGCTCCATCCACAAGATAAAAAACGAGAAGAGAAGGAAACAAGCACAAGATAAAAAGGTAATAAAGAGAGGAATTAGAAAGGTGGCAATACACCGGCAGCCAAGATAGCTACTGATCATGTAAAGACTACAAAACTGGGGTAGAAAATCTCATCAGACAAGACAGACAATGGGGCGGGGGGATAATCAGATGGTTTAAAGGGGAATGAAACCCAGCATCTCCTCTTTTCTCTAATAGATTATTTACAGCATATTATATGCAACCAGCATTTTTTTTTTTACTAGAACAGCATTCAAAGGGTTACACACAGGACTTAGAAGTTCAATGCCAGCAAAGCTGGATGCATCCGAACTTAGATAATGTTATTTTGTATTTAATTGTATCAAATGAGGAATGTAAATAAACACTTCTCTGACACGGCAGGCTCTGATGAACAAAGTCAGACAATCAGAAAGCATTTCATCTTAAGTTAGAAGATAAATAAAGCAGTTATAAATAATATGCAAATTCAGCTCCCAGGGCAAAAAAAAGTGTACTTTGGGAACGTATAATTTTTAAATGAATAATACTTATGCACAAAAGCAAATATGATAACTGTATGGCATATAAAAAGGAGGGAAACATGTTTTTATGGATTATTATGTCAGGGTTTTATACCACTTTAACTGTGTCTACCTCCTGTAAACAAAAAGCTAAGACAGAGAGAAGCAACTTTTCTTTATGGCAGTTCTAATACTTTCTTGATTTTTCTACGACTTCCAATGAAAGACATTTTAAAAGTCTCATTGCTTGTAGTTCCATATTAAATATGTGGGGGTTTATCACAAAAACGAAGTACCAGCTTCTCAAATATTAGCTATACTGCAGATGCACAGCGGCATTTGCAGCTCTTTTACAGACCACTCAAGGTCAGCACTATGGCTAGTTGCTTAGTAGGGATGATCAATGGTATGCAAATACTTCAGAGTTTATGCAAATTTATGTAAAGGTTTATGCAAATGTATGCAGCTTGAAATTGGACCAATTAAGTCCCACCCCGGTTTAAACTGATTGGTCAAATTTCAAGCTGCATACATTTGCATAAACTCTGAAGTATTTGCATCTCTTTGATCATCGCTATTGCTTAGTGCAAGGGTACCATGCTCGCCTTACAATACTATATAACCATACTTGTGTGGTCCCCATAAACCAAAAACAGTAAGAATTGTGAGCCTGACAGACAGTGAATTAGGTTACTAGTGCAATGTTCTAATCACACTATTACAGAAAAAGTATATAAGGCCCAGTGCACACCGAGCGGATTTGGATGCGATCTGCCGGCCGCATCCGCCTGTACTGTAAATCCGCTTGGCTAATGTATTTCAATAAGCTGGTGCACACTGGCGGTTTGAGGTTTGTAGCAAACTGCAAACGTGCCTCCTGCTGCACGTTTGCTAAAAACCTCAAACCGCCGGTGTGCACCAGCCCATTGAAATACATTAGCCAAGCGGATTTACAGGTGGATGCGGCCGGCGGATCGCATCCAAATCCGCTCGGTGTGCACTGGGCCAAATCTCTGAAATCCGCACTAAAAAACGCTAGTTTTGTGGATCTGCTAGCGGTTTTGGTGAGCACTGGGCCTAAATGAATAACGGCAACACTCAAAACCTTTATTAATTGTAATTTCAAATTTTTCAATAAAAATCAATGTTAAAAAAAAACAAAAAACAAAAACCAATACCTGAAGGTGTTTGAGCACAAAGCTGTTTCATCGTAACTTGCTACAGTATTGGCCTGGTTCCCAGAAACCATATCTTCAAGAGACGCCTGCTGAAGTACATCAAAGCTTATGCCAATGCTGCCAGCACCTTCCAGGTCATTAATGTGATGTGACTGCAGGATGCTGTTAACGGCCAGGCTCTGAATGTCCAGTTCCACACACACTGAAACAATTACAGTAATGAAGACAAATAGAAAATTACTAACAATTCATGAACATTAATTCTACGAAGGCCGGCAAAAGACAAGGGTGACAGTGTTACAATTTAAATTCATCCATACCAGTGCTGTAACAGCCAGGGTTGTTGATCTCCACAGATGCCCTTTCATCAAACTCCATAACTAGTCGGTTGTCATCTGCCTCTTTGCCTCCAAGGTCAGGTCGGGAGCTTGGTGAAAGCCACAACAGGTGGTTGTGCCGTTTAAGATGTCTTGCGAAAAACAGGTCTGAACCAAATGTGGAGACATCATCAGGCAGATTACCCACAGGAAGGTGATAATACCTGGGATTGGGGTAAAACAAATTCCTATCAAAATATGCACAACACAATCACAGGAAAGTAAAATAGTTTATAGATTTGTATTTCTACGCAACAAAATTAAAAACATTACAAATGTAATAAAAGATATAAATGGTTAACCTCAAAATAATTAAACTGATCTAATATTGTGAAGTTCTATATGTTTAAATGTAATTTATAATGAAACCAACTGAAAGGGAAGGAATAGGTCTATGCCAGGGGTATCCTAACTTTAGGCCAAGGGCAATAAAAAGCTAAATTAAACACAATTTTGCCGATTGGCGTTGGGTACACTATGCCTGTGATGTTTTGTCACATAAATCAATTTTGTGGGAAATAACTCATATACTGTGTGCAGTTAGCACAGTGGCAGCTGCTAATCAGTGGCTGCTGCTGCTGGCACAGTAGAAACTGCTAATCTGTGGCTATTAACGCTACTGGCACAGTGGCAGCTGCTAATCAGTGGCTGTTACTGCTTCTGGCTCCAACATGCAGCACTGCAGCTTCAGCCTGCAGGCCACATGGAATCAACTGTAGAGTGCTTTGGGGGCCACCATAAATGGCTTGGTGGGTTGCATTTGGACCCTCGGGACGGACATAGGACATGCCTGATCTATACTGATAAGGCAGAATACTGTCTGTAAATCTGGTTATATAGCACTGGTTATATAGCTCTTGTAGCATACCTGGCCATCTCAAAAGCCTGTGATAGACAGCTGTCCAAATTAAGATAGTGACGGATCATTCGCCGGGCACCATGGCGTTGCCAGTCCAGGACACTGTAGTTGATGTCATCTGTGACACGTACAGGAACAAGAGGGAACTCCTCCAGAACAGGCATTCCACTAGTCAATCTTCTTGATGGCCAGTTAGACTGCACGGCAATCAAGGTTGGGCCACGTCTTTCATCCTAATAAAAGGGAATCAATAAGTCAACATTGGCTACTGTAGTTTCTTTAAAAAAAAGTCTGGACAGTTAGGTAATGTCAAACTCACCTTGTAGCTTAAAAGTAACCTCTGGATAGCTCTGTAGACTGTTTTTAGGTCAGTTTCAGCTCGAACTTCAAACACATGCTTTTCTGGAGGCAGAAGTTCAGCATCTACTTTCTCTTGCATCGCACTGTGCTCACTGGAATACATATTGCTGAGGTTTGGCATTTGGTTACTACGCACCTAAATACAGGAAAACATTAAATTAATTTTACCCTTTAGTGCCACTTGATAGACTGACAAAACTACAGCTACAGCTGTTACTTGGAACATCCAACATGCCACACCGCCTGATAAACAGCGCTTCTTACTGTAAATATGAACTGAGTGGAATATGAATGTAGCTATCTTCATTTTCTTTACGAAAAAAACAAACAGCTGCCTAAATACCATTTTGGCTTGGGCCGTTTGTGAGGAACACTCTGCATACAGCCGGAAGTGTCAGAGCAGCATACTCATTCTTGGCCAGTGATTCAGAAGAAATAAGCAGAGGATTTGCTCAACAGCCATGCAATTCACAATTGTTAAAGTTGAGTGAGCAAGGCTCCTTTCCTCTCAGTTTAGGTTTCCTTCAGGCCCCTTTTACACGTACATTGCAAGTGTGCAGTGCATCACCCTGTTTTACTGCAAGGTGACACCATGGCAATGCAAGTGAAAGAGGCCATTCACATTTACGCCATTGCATTGTGTTGTGCTGGAAGTATCCAATCCGCCCCAATCCCGGTGCTCAGCCTCCAGTGTGTTACAGCAAGCACCGCACTTAACGGTGCTTGGGGTAATGGAAGTTTATGGTCGACGCAGTAAGTGTAAACAACGTAGAGTGGTGCACTGACCGAAAGAAATCCCAGTGACGTATTTCCTGCCTAGTAGGGAGTATGTCACTGAACGTGGGGCAGCACTATGCATATGACCCAGTCGGTGAATACTGCCGCAAGGTCCTAGTATTGTTGTTTTTTTGCGTTGTGGTGGGATGAGGTAGGAGCATTACATCCCCACCGCAATGCAAAAAATATATGTACAACCGGCCTCGAGAGGAACGAACATAGTCCTCAGTGCTCTATTTAAAAGTAATGAAGTACCACTGCTTCAATACATTGAGTGATTGCATCTTCCAGCACTGAAATATGATGTTAAATAAGGACATAAATAGCATCGTTCAGACATTTTTAGGGAAAAGAAATTTTGGAAAAATCTTACTGTGTCCACTACAAACACTGCAGCCTTCCGCTGAGATGGTATAAATAATCCAAACAGCGCCTTGTGTCCCTGAGAATTATGGTATAAATACACATGCCGGATGCTTCCTGCGATAAAAAAAAAAAATGGGGAGAAAGAACTTATGAGCATTACTATACACATGGCAAAAAGAAGAACTGAAATACACCACTAAAGGCATCTGTAATAAAGACAGAGACTGAGCCATACAAGCAAAAGTGCTTCCATCTTGTTCCATGACAGCTGATCATATATTTAATGCAACCTGTGTCAAGTGAGCTGCTTTATTAGGATAGTAATGCCATCGGCATGACACCCACCTACATGGGCATCCCACTGGTCATCCTAACGGTGTTGGTGCTCATGATGATTACTATCCCAATAAAGAAGCTTATATGGCAGGTCAGTGCCCTTTCCTTCTATTCTCTCCATGTATACCTAGGCTTTCTTTATGTTGGAGCACATCCTGTTGAAGTTTTAGGAACAGTCCAATCAAAGAGCTGGCAGATGCCGACAGGAGACATTGTACCCCAGGGCACTGTACTAAAGTTGGGTGTTGTGATCAGAGCACGTGGATTATAGAGCAGGAGATCTGGGAGCAGACGGCGTCACCATAGACCGTAATAGGAATTAAGGCTATAGTGGTGTACAGTGAGTAACTTCAACGCTGTCAGAAGACAGAGCTGAAGTTCCTTTTAAAGCACTGTAATTCGGCTGCCAGCAATAGCTGGAAGCTTAATTACTTCATTCCCTACCCATCCACGTGGACCTAGAGGGGGAATAGTAATTAAAGCCGCCAGGACTTGTGCAGGAGCAGGGTAAGCCGTATATCGGCTGTATCCTGCGCCGAAGTCTCCCAGCGGCTATTTCTCTCATACACATTGTGATCACCCTTGGCGACTGCCCTTCCCTCCACAATCAATGTTCCTGTTAGATGCACTATGGAAAAAGTGTGTTTCATATGCACATAAAAACAAATTAATTAAGCAGAAACAATGTAATGAACCCTTGTAATGTAAACAGAACTAAATAAAGCACTGTGATTATTAACAAAATGGAAATGTCTCCTTAAAGTGGAATAAAACCCAGTATTTCTTCTTTGCTCTAAAAAGATTACTTACAGTAAATAATATACTAACAATATATATATATATATATATATATATATATATATATATATATATATATATATATATATATATATATATATATATATATATATATATATATATATATATATATATATATATATATATATATTATATATATTTAATTTTTTTTAAAGTAAAACAGCATTCAAAGGGTTAAATCACAGGAGTGACATTTCTCCTGATGATAACCTTATCTTGTGTTTACATTCTTCACTTGATACAATTAAGTAAACATTCTCTGACTACACAGAAACTTCTGCTAATGAGTCCTGAACTGAAACACTGCTCAGAAATCATTACTGGGTGCATTTACAATAGAAATACAACAGTTATGAATAAAATGCACCAGCAGCTTTCAAAGAAAACTGAACTTTGGGAACTTATAATTTCTAAACGAATACTACTACTTGTGCACAAAAGCAAATATGATAATTGTATGGGTTATAAAAAGTAGGAAAACACATTTTTATTGAATATTTTGTCAGAGTTTAAAACCACTTTAAAGGATAATTTTGTAGTAGGGGTGGATGAACACCCTGTAGAAAAAGTCACAGGAGACAAAAAACGGGAGCCCAGTAGTGCAATATGTCAATGACCACAATAAAAGAAAATAAATTAAAAGCACTACTCACAAAGGGAGGTTGCTTGGGGCAACCAACCACAGGAAGCAGGTGGAGACAATAAACCCGACTCCACTCGGGGTGGTCCTAGCCAGAACCGGAAGGATGGTCGCTCTCTTAGTGGAAAAAAGGGGACAGAGTCCACTGTGGGGACTCCACTGGTGGTCTGCCACCTCCCCTCGGACAGGATGTGTTCGGGGGTATACTTAGCACGTAAAAGGGAAAGAGGCGCCCTGATATAATAAAAGCATCTAAAATCAGCTTAAAATCGAAAAGTGATATGAGGTAGCTTACCTCAATGACGAAACCTCTGTAGTTAATACAAGGGATTTTTATTAGCACAGGCAACGCGTTTCGCGGGTCTCAGCCCGCTTCATCAGGCCAGTAAAAGTGCCTACAATAGCAACAAGAACTCCTCAATATATTTGTACATGTATATCAAACATAATAGTAAAAAATGTTCTACCAAGATCATAAACATTGCATCATATCATATTGATCAAATTTTTAGATGCGTTTTTGTACATACATAATGTTTTTTTATAAATTATTATTATGTAAGAAAGAGTAATACTGGTGATAATCGTTAGCAGTAAAGATACTAATCGCAATAAAGGAGGAAAACTTAATGGGCCTGATTCACAAAGCGGCGCAAACCGTCCAGCACGGGCGCGCCAAAACAGCCAGCACGTGAAGCGCCGCCCGCGGACCGCCGCCCGCGCAAAACGCCACGACCCGCGCGATCGCGGACCCCCGCGAATCGCGGCAAACCGCGCACGCAAAAGCCCGCAACCACACGAACCACGGCACCCCGCGCGCGCAAAAGCCCGCGAACGGCACCCCACACGCCAACCGCCCAGCACACCCACGCCAAACAGCCCGCACCGCCCCGCGAACCAGGGAGTAAATTCAATAATAATTATAATAATAATAGTAGTCGCTGCTTTATAAAAATAAATAATAAGTATCAACATTGTTGGTAATATTAAGAATCCATAGTAAAAGTATATCGCTCATAAAATCATAATATAAATTTGTATAAACACAAATAACAATTAGGACTTGGCCAGCTATTGAATATAAATATACATAAAGTCAAACTAAGGTGGTATCTCACAGCTACATAAGCTATTCGATCACAGCACTAGTTGCTCTTTAAAAAATAGACTGGTCACAAATAGGCTAAAAGAAAAGACACAGTATTTCATTGTGCTAAGTTTGAGTATGGTGGGTGAACAGCAGGGGGAGCGTTAGGTGGTCTGAAGGAATGAGGGTCAGAGCACTTACCAAATAGAAAAGATCATCTAGCATAGGGAGCCTCTGTAGGGGGCTCTGCAGAGCTGTCTTAAATAACTTCTGTAATGTCTGAACAGCATGCTTGCTGAAAAAGGGGCGGCACCGGAAGTTATTGATGACATCACACAAAGGGCCGCCCACCGGAAGTACTGGCGGCACCATTTTGGTTCTGGGCGATGTATAGGGAAAGGCTATTGAATGCCAGCACTTTGCTTATTTAATAGAGAACATCCAGATGCTGGGGGAAAAAAGTTTTAGTAAATGGACACTAGATGGCAGCAGTGTTAACAATTCTTCAGTATAGATAGTGCTGGAGATTTGTGCTTGTTATAAAAGCTTCTTTAAACATAGGCGATTGTTGGTAATAGGTGGCTTATAGTGAATTCTCAAGGTTGGTCTGAACTTCACTATCTCAATTGGAACCAATTTTACTAATTACATTATATTAATAATACTAAAATAGTGAATAATAATTATTATGCTAAATTATTACAAAATGCTAGAAGTGCATATTGTTGGTATCAGGTGGGGTATCATAATTTGCTCATAAATTTATTAAGAAGTGTGCATGAAATAATATTTTTAGTTATGAAAAATGATTAAAAAAAAAAAAAAAAAAAGAATACATAAATAAATGAATAAAATATATAATAATTAATAAATATGTTTCAAAGACATCATTATAATGCCGTCATATGTGCATAGTGCGTGTTGTGCTTGTCATTTGATAGCTACTAGCTCATAAGCATTACTATTGGGGAAAAGGAACTGGAGAGGTGGAGGAGACAGTTGGAAACTAGGAAGTGTAAGTATCTGGTCCAGGGGGAAATTATGTATGGACAGAGTTGGTAGATAGTATATCTTATGGGGATACGTATAGTGAGCTGGACCTCTGAGTTAGAAATTGTGCTCTAAACATTCATTTAAACCCTCTGGTTTGAGGGTTCTCAATCTGAAGATCCAGAACATCTCTCTTGCCCGCAACCGAGCTATTCGATCGGAGCAGGAGGGATTGTCGGGTATCTGTTCTATGGGCATGAAGAATAGTGTTTTTGGATCCGAGTTGTGGCACTCCGCGAAGTGCCTTGAGAGACTGTGTTTGGTATATGCTTTGGTGATGTTCCTTCTATGTTGGCCGAGTCTGGCTCTTATTTGCTGAGTGGTACGTCCAACGTACTGTTTTTTACAGGGGCAAGTGATGAGGTAAATAACATGGGTGGTGCTGCAGTGGAATGAATGGGTGATTTCATATGAGTCTTGTGTGATTTCACAAATGATTCATGCACACTTCTTAATAAATTTATGAGCAAATTATGATACCCCACCTGATACCAACAATATGCACTTCTAGCATTTTGTAATAATTTAGCATAATAATTATTATTCACTATTTTAGTATTATTAATATAATGTAATTAGTAAAATTGGTTCCAATTGAGATAGTGAAGTTCAGACCAACCTTGAGAATTCACTATAAGCCACCTATTACCAACAATCACCTATGTTTAAAGAAGCTTTTATAACAAGCACAAATCTCCAGCACTATCTATACTGAAGAATTGTTAACACTGCTGCCATCTAGTGTCCATTTACTAAAACTTTTTTCCCCCAGCATCTGGATGTTCTCTATTAAATAAGCAAAGTGCTGGCATTCAATAGCCTTTCCCTATACATCGCCCAGAACCAAAATGGTGCCGCCAGTACTTCCGGTGGGCGGCCCTTTGTGTGATGTCATCAATAACTTCCGGTGCCGCCCCTTTTTCAGCAAGCATGCTGTTCAGACATTACAGAAGTTATTTAAGACAGCTCTGCAGAGCCCCCTACAGAGGCTCCCTATGCTAGATGATCTTTTCTATTTGGTAAGTGCTCTGACCCTCATTCCTTCAGACCACCTAACGCTCCCCCTGCTGTTCACCCACCATACTCAAACTTAGCACAATGAAATACTGTGTCTTTTCTTTTAGCCTATTTGTGACCAGTCTATTTTTTAAAGAGCAACTAGTGCTGTGATCGAATAGCTTATGTAGCTGTGAGATACCACCTTAGTTTGACTTTATGTATATTTATATTCAATAGCTGGCCAAGTCCTAATTGTTATTTGTGTTTATACAAATTTATATTATGATTTTATGAGCGATATACTTTTACTATGGATTCTTAATATTACCAACAATGTTGATACTTATTATTTATTTTTATAAAGCAGCGACTACTATTATTATTATAATTATTATTGAATTTACTCCCTGGTTCGCGGGGCGGTGCGGGCTGTTTGGCGTGGGTGTGCTGGGCGGTTGGCGTGTGGGGTGCCGTTCGCGGGCTTTTGCGCGCGCGGGGTGCCGTGGTTCGTGTGGTTGCGGGCTTTTGCGTGCGTGGTTTGCCGCGATTCGCGGGGGTCCGCGATCGCGCGGGTCGTGGCGTTTTGCGCGGGCGGCGGTCCGCGGGCGGCGCTTCACGTGCTGGCTGTTTTGGCGCGCCCGTGCTGGACGGTTTGCGCCGCTTTGTGAATCAGGCCCATTAAGTTTTCCTCCTTTATTGCGATTAGTATCTTTACTGCTAACGATTATCACCAGTATTACTCTTTCTTACATAATAATAATTTATAAAAAAACATTATGTATGTACAAAAACGCATCTAAAAATTTGATCAATATGATATGATGCAATGTTTATGATCTTGGTAGAACATTTTTTACTATTATGTTTGATATACATGTACAAATATATTGAGGAGTTCTTGTTGCTATTGTAGGCACTTTTACTGGCCTGATGAAGCGGGCTGAGACCCGCGAAACGCGTTGCCTGTGCTAATAAAAATCCCTTGTATTAACTACAGAGGTTTCGTCATTGAGGTAAGCTACCTCATATCACTTTTCGATTTTAAGCTGATTTTAGATGCTTTTATTATATCAGGGCGCCTCTTTCCCTTTTACGTACTTTAAAGGATACTAGAGCCAAAATGAATAGGAGAAACCGGGGGGTGAAGTCGGTACAAAAATCATCCGACTCTTAAGTTTATGAAACCACCAACTCTGACTCCAGGTACCCAAAATTGTTTAGACTCCCCAGCTCTGGTTCTCCACTCTGCCTCCTCCACTGCCTGTAATTGCCCTCTGGCACCTTCTTCTGGCTGGCTGGGTATCAGTGCGCCTGCGCTGGCCTGGCTACATGCGTTTTAAAGTATGCAACCACGGCCGTGTGCAGGGTGGTCCCGGACACTGTTGCATACTTTAGAACGCGTACAGCCGGGCCCAGTGCACAAATGCAAGACCTGGCCGGAAGAGGGTGTCGGAGGGCAATTACAGGCAGCAGAGGGGAGAGAATGGAGAACGGGGTAGCGGTGAGCATCAGGACAGCTCACCATACATGCCTGATCCCTCCGTTTCTCATATTCATTTGGGCTCTTGTATCCTTTAAATAAAATTAAGAAGTATTAGGGCTCGCTTCCACTTGTGCGGCGCGCGTCTACCGAGACGCGCGCCGGCACTGAGCGGGTGTGCGGGATCACAGGGTAATCCCATCAGCCGTGCCATGCACGGCTATGGGATTCGCTGCCTCCCGAGCGAATTCTGCGGTGGGGTTCCGGCAAGCGATTCGGCCGGCGGCACCATAGTCCCCTATGGCAGAGCTTCCCCGCATGATTTGCCTGCAGGGAAACTCTGCAGAATCGCGGTGGTTTCTGCATAAGTGGAAATGGGCCCTTACTAAAAATGGAGTAACTTTTTTTTTTAATTGTATACCTGGCTCCAGGTAGTTGTACTGAGCCAATGACTTCATTTCTAAGACATCCAAGTCAAACGTGTCTGTTTCTCTTGCAGAATAGCTACGAGCCATCTGCTTGTTCACCATGCATACACAGCCCAGCTGGATCACCGACCGCAGCAGCAAGGGGACCTAATGCAGAGAAATGGTTCAAAACCAAAAGGAACATATTAAAGAATAACCTATTCAGATTAAGATCTAAAGGTAACTGCACCAAATGATACTTTCAGTAAGCTGTTAAAGTGATCCTCTACTAGATTGCTGTAAATAATGAGATAAGGATGTTTTTATTTTTTGCCACCAGTGCAGTGCTTCCTGCTGTAATTGACAGATTTTCCTGAGAACTAGCAGGATCCTGAAACAAGACTTGACACCTCCTGACACCGTCTGCTTGTTTGGTGCTGAACAGTGGCATTTGGGAGTATTTGGGTGTTCTGAATGGGCTATGCCGAATTCGAACACCAACACTGTTGCTGTGGTGGTAAGGCTGCCTGATATGCAGCCTTACCATTGTTTTTCCTAAAGCGTTCCACTACAAAATGTCTAGGGCACTACCTGTTTGTCATGCGGTGTGGACACCACATAAGTTATTTGTACTACCTGGCTTCCCCATTCATGTTTATCCCTTATTCTGCATAGCAGCATGGGAAGTAGTGGCTCTTTACAATATGAATGTTAAACAGTAACATCCAATACAGATACATTTTTGTAACTAATGTATACAGATTTCTAATTCATGTACATCTGAAAATCTAGTCAACAGTACAGTGAAGAATATCTACGTACGACAGGGGTCCCCAACCTTTTCTGGCCCGGGGACCATTTTCGGGGGGGGGGGGGGGGGGGGGGTGTATTGGGTGCGCAACCATAGTTACCCCAGTATGGCTAGCATAGTGCCCCTGTATAGCTAGCATAGTGACCAGTATAACTAGTATAGTCCCAGTATGGGTAGGTAGTGCCCCAGTATAGCTAGTATAGTGCCCAGTATAGCTAGTATAATGCCCAGTATGGGTAGGTAGTGCCCAGTATGGCTAGTATAGTGCCCAGTATGGGTAGGTAGTTGCTCCAGTATAGCTAGTATAGTGCCCAGTATTGCACCCTAGTATGGGTAGGTAGTGCCCCCCTCCCGCCGCTCATGTTACCTTATGAGCTGCGGCCGCTTGTTCTATTAGATTGCCCCAGGCGCCGCTCTCCTCTTCGCAGCATCTCCTATTACACCAGTCAGCAGCGAGTCTTGCGGCTGCTGTAAGGAGGGAAGGAGACAGGGCAGCGGCTTCCTGTAGCGGCGATATGCATCGCCGTTACCATGGGAACCACTGCCCTGCTCGCTTCCCTCCTTACAGATGGGGGAGATGATAGACCCGCCGCGGCCCAGCTGGAAACCGCCAACGGACCAGCAGTGGGCCGCGGCCCAGTGGTTGGGGACCCGACATACGGTATATTTACACCCAAGTTACATGTTTGTACATGTACCTTGGATATAACTATAAGTATGCTACACAGTACTGTTGACTTACAGATTACTGATACAGGTTACAATTGAGGAGCTGACTCATGAAAGCAGAAATATATTAAGCTACTACCTGGGTCTCATACACTCCCTCAATATCTGGAGCAGACAGATCTGCATTGATTTCATTGATGTGTTCAAGGTACATATCCTCAGGCACAGAATATTCATACAGATGATACACAGGATTGGAGCGAGGTAGGATCCTGTTCACCTGTAGTATCAGAAACAAAGACCATTTCAGAACAAATACACAGAATGTGTGACCTCACCATGATTTACATCAACTACTAGGCTACTTAATATTTGACACAGCTAATGACTATTATTCAGCTGCCTCTAAAAGGCAATCATGAAAAAGGGGCATCATTATTATCATTTGCGATCCCCCTCTGAAATGTCCTCGATTTTTGCCCATTTATTACTACTTAAGCTTAGGACTTCCATTACATTCCAAGTCAGTATAAAATGAAGAATTGGGACGTCACCTTTCTATACACTGCTCCCTCCTCTGTCTTGGGTACACGCTGGTTGACATAGAAAACACGTGGTATGTTGATCTTGATGCAGTGCAGATCGCTGCCAATCACAGCCCACAAGCGGAAGACGCCTGGTTGGCTGCTTTCTCCAATCTTTAGAACAGAACAGAATGTAAATCTCTCATCTCTATAGCATAAACTAAAAAATAAAGTGAGGAAATGTTAATGCGAACCTGCACAACTTGCCAGGGCATGTCTAGGATGCTGCGGGCCGTTCTACGCAGGAAGCTTCCCAACCCAGATGCTTGGGTTTCCCGGACTATGCCTCCTGCTCCGGGAGCTACATCTCCAGCCTCTAAACGTCGTTTCTTCTGACGTTCTTTGCGCTGACGTGCCTGCAACTCCCACTTCTTCTTGTGGTAACGCAACCAGAGAAGTCTCTCTTCCTACAGAGGATAACACAACCCAAGATGCAGGCATAAGGAGCACAGAAGAAACCCAACAAAGATTATACTTGATGAATTCAGGGCTGTGGAGTCAGAGGTTGGAGTCGGGGCAATTTTGGTTGCCTGGAGTCGGAGTCGGGAAAAAATGCACTGACTCCGACTCCTAATGAATTTAAACTGTAATTAAAATAGAAAACATGATAAAAGGTTCTATTTCTCAGATAATAGTCATCATAAATAATTTATACATACAGTAATAGCTGTGCTTAGTCCACAAAAATGAAATAAACCAATCAAAATTAGTTACTTGTGCTGCTTCAATAAAGCAGTCCCCGTATTTTTAAAGTCAGATATACACATCTGATTGTGACTGTGTATATGATGTGTACACAGGAATCTCATATATACGAAACAACATCTATGCTGTAAGTATAAAGCCTGATGTGTAGCCGTGTCACTAATAGAGATGGTCAACGAGATGGAAATAATTCATGTGTTAATTCTGATTTATGCAAATGTACGCACTCGCTTTGCTCATGAAATGAAATAATTTGATATGTTGTTAAAATTTGGTTTGGTGACTACGAATTAAATGTAACCTGAGAAGGATGAAAATAAAAGTTTTGTACATACCTGGGGTTTCTTCCAGCCCCATTCAGGCTAATCAATCCCTCGCTGTCCACCTCCACCACCTGGATCTTCTGCTACGAGTCCTGGTAATTCAGCCAGTTAGCGCAGTCTGGCCGCATGCCGCTTCCACAGCCAGGAGCGTTCTGCACTTGCGCAACAGTGCTGCGCAGGTGTAGTACATTCCCGGCGGCGGAGTGTGTGCATGCGCACTACGACAGACTGGCTCAAGTACCTGGACTTATAGCAGAAGATCCAGATGGTGGACGAGGACAGCGAGGGACTGATTAGTCTGAAGGGGGCTGGATGAAGCCCCAGGTATGTATAAAACTTTAATTTCATCTGTCTCAGGTTTACTTTGTTACACAGTAGTACTATACTCTACATATGCACTCCCCACAGAGCTGCAGGGAATCCACTGAGAATGTTGTGCACATTGAACACAGAGATGTTGTCTATCACCCATAAACCTGGTTCAGATTGTGCATGAAGAATGTGTAATAGAGGAAGAATCTCCTTATTCCCCCGCACATCACTCTTACATGTACCCACAGTCCCATTGCCTAGGGCCTGATAGATGTTCTTTGTTCCGGCCTGTACCTTTTACAAGTGCTCTTACCAAGGACTAGTTTTAGTCTATGACTAAAGGGAATAAATAAGACAGTCTCCATATCCTTCTCACTTCAGTTGTCTTAAAATTCCTAAGCGTTGGCAATTAAGAGACGAATTTCATGTTACATACTTTCAATCAACAAGATTGTAATATGCAAATTAGAGGAGTCGGAGTCGAAGTCGGTGGAATCCTAAAATGAGGAGTCGGAGTCGGTGGATTTTTGTACCGACTCCACAGCCCTGGATGAATTGAACCGCAGAACAACCACCTACTGTCCAACCACCTGTGTGCAGGGCAATGAACTATAGGTAACATTCTAGTAATAATTTCATGCAGAAATAAAACAACTCACTTTTGTGTTACCCAGGGGAGGAGGTGGACCTAGCACTTCCCTCCAAGACTGTGTAAGTGCCACATCCTGGGAGTCTCCTTGGCTCTCTTCATTTGCATTATTACGTTTCCGCTTTGTACTTATAGGAATGGTAGGTTGAAGACGTTTAGCTACACCAAAATCTTCAATATCTGGTGCCTGAGAAGAGTCCGATGCTTGCACCTGAGCCGTGACCTTAAGAAAATTATAAGAACACGTACTTAAAAGGACAACCAAGGTGACATATGACATGATGAGATAGACGTGTATTTACAGCACCAAGCACACATATGACTATGCTGTGTTCCTTTTTCTGCCTGAAAAAGTTAAAAATCAGATATGCACTTGACAGTTTCTGTCCAGGTCAGGACCGGGTCAGACTGGGTCAAACTATAGTATAAACCTCACTGATAAGGAACTACAGCCATAAAACACCTTCCTGTCAGTAAATGGTTTCTGAGAGCAGGAAAGAGATGAACAGGATCAATAATTCATATATTTGAGCTCTGGCATACTTCAATGAAGGTGTCATTGAGCAGAGACAAAGAAACAGTAAAAACTTAAAAACTAGATTTAAATATAAAATAAAACCGTGGTAAAACTAAAAAAAAAGTCGTTTATAAGAGAAGTAGGACAGATGTAACTGTTTTTCTCATCAGTTTATTTTCACCTGGGATGTCCTTTAACATGCAAGGGGACAAATACACTAAAGAGAAATCACTTCTGTGTCAATCCTAAATAATTAAAGCGGACCCAAACCAAAAATTTGTATTTCAAAATATTTAGTTACACCACTCTGACACATACAAAGATAAACACTCCTTCAAGCCTATGAGCATTTCAGTGCATGCTTTTCACCTCTCTTTTTCCATAACTAGGGTTATACAGGTGGCAGCCATTAGCAATTCCTCCTTTGCCGGACACCTTATACGCCCCCAGTTTGCTGGGTTCTGTCCCGGCAATATGAAAGGCAGGGAGGGGTTCCTCCAATAAATGTAAAATATTTTATATTTGTCATCATGCAGCTGAAAAAAGGCTGCTATTTTTTATTATACTGTAATTTAGAAAATAGATTATATTTCTGAAATCTTGTATTCTTTAATTTGGGTCCACTTTAAAATGTAAAACATTTAAACTATAACCATTGTTTGAGAAAACAAGTTCCTGTCAAAAGCACCTCCCCAAAACACCCCCGCCAAAAGAACTTCTTCAGACAGACTAATCAAAGCACCGGTTAGGAAACTCATTCTAGGTCACAGAGGAAGGTCACTAAGGACCAAATGACCATGATAACCTCTACTAAATCAAAGTTTCACTATAGATCCACTTTACATGGATATAACAAAGAGGACCAAATTCAGCAGTTATGTGGGTGTCAAACTAATTGTCACTTCTGTCACCAGGGTCTGACTGGGCCACAGTAGTACAGTTATTTCCCTCAGTGGGCCCCGCCTCCAGGTCTCTAGTCTCTATTTCTATATTCTATCATTATAAATCAGCACTCTGTGGGTTAATTTATGCATTTTCTCCTAGTCTAAAGGGGTGGTGTAGGAAAACATTAGCAGAGACCAAGTTATTGCAAAGTAATGTGGAAATAATGAGCACATTAGGATTGCTCTTATCAGTAGGTTCCGTGGATCAGAATTATGAGTGGAAGTAGGTTTATTGTTACAATTTCTACTTAAATACCACACAACCCATACATAACACTTAAGGATTGCATTGCTAAAGCAGATTTGAGGGCAAAACAAATACTGCCAGTAAATGACTAAATATTAATGACTATCCATCCACATGGCCCTCTATAGAGCATAGTTCACCTTCCTTTTAGCCAATGAAATAATGCCAGAGGGGATTCTAAATTCAAGTCCACTATCTGATTAATGCATGCGTAAACAATAAAATATTTTCATGCAGAATAGCACCACCTAACATTAGAACATGTCATTAGAATAAAGAGTACCCAAGGTAAACAAGACAGGCTTTGTCTTAGGGCCTGTTTCCACTACACGCATATTCTGGATGCAGAACAACTGACTCCAATGAAAGCCTATGGGCTTGTTTCCACTAAACGTGATTTTTCTGATGCAGATTTCCCATAGGCATTCATTGGAGTCAGTTTTCTGCATCCAGAATCTGCATGTAGCGTGTAGGCTCTGCCTTCTTTAAAGAGACTCTGTAACAAAAATGTCATCCTGTTTTCTACCATCCTACAAATTCCTAAACCTATTGTAATGTGCTCTGGCTTACTGCAGCACTTTCTACTATCACTGTCTCTGTAATAAATCAGCTTATGTTTCCCCTGTCGGACTTGTCGCCCTGTGTCTGGAAGTCTGCCAACTCTTCAGTGTTGATCTGCTATGCACGCCCCCCTCAAGGCCCCTCTATGCACACTCCCATGTGTCTGTGTTATTTACATTAGCCAGCTTTTCTCTGCTCTCTTATCTTTTACAAGCTGGATAAATCCTCTGTTGTGAAAGGAGTCACATACTGAGGAATTACAGAAACGGGCAGAGCTGTCTGCAGGAAGAAACAATCAGCCTGTAACTCTTCAGTGGATGAGAGCTGCAGGGGGAAAGAAACACACAAATTATCTCTTGAGATTCAAAAGGAAAGCTGTATACAGCCTGCTTGAGTATGAATGTATTTTCTATGTGTGGAGATACTGTACATCAACCTACTTCCTGTTTTGGTGGCCATTTTGGTTGTTTATAAACCAACTTTTTAAAACGGTTTTTGACTACTTTTAATGAGGCGGGGAGCGGCGAAATTGTGACAGAGGGGAATAGGAGATGTCCCCTAACGCACTGGTATGTTTACTTTTGTGCGATTTTAACAATACAGATGCTCTTTAACCTTAGGTACTCCTTTAAAGCACCAATTCCCCCTCCCACATTTTTCATTGTTCATAAAAGGTGAATAGGGAACTATGCCATTATTCACACAATTTTCATACTTGATGCAGCTGTTCCAAAGAAATTCTCTTTGAAAAAGTAAGTCACATGACCCAGAGATCTGTGCACAAAGTATAGCGCTGTCAGCAGAGCCATCACCTAAACATGCACTGGCTGCCCATGGTCCTGCTACTGGTCGATGTGGCGCTGTGGTGAGCGGTGTTCCTCCTTTTTCCAGCATCACCTAAACATTCCATCCATCCTGTGAAGAACAGAGGATGTGGGCAGGGTCAGCCGTATGCTAATAGAAAAAGACTGGTTGCCCCCCCCCTTCCGACTACCACCTGTCGGTGGTTAAGACAGGGGGAAGAGTTTGGAAAGAGCGACCTGCTATTCAGTCTGAGGCCTTGTTCACATTGCGTTCGGTTCGCGTGTTCGTCCGTGTTTTTTTTTTTAGGAGTCTTTTTTCCCCCAATTCCCGGGGCTTGGGTGGGCGATTCGTTTTTGTGCTTAACGGTTGTCTAAGCGTTTTTTCTGAGCGATTTTGTAATTCACTCCTTGACACAAGTCAGGAAGTGAACTCTTTGACCCAGAAAAGAATAAATACAATGTACTTATTCTTAACAACACGAGCGCAATCGCCTTAATGCACTTTTTTTTGTACGTGTGCGCCGATTTTCCTATACCTTCCATTGAGGCGGAATCTCCCCGAAAATGGAACACACACCGCTTTCCTAGCCGCACTGCGCATGACCCACGCTGATATGAACCTTCTCATAGACATTCATTGGCCACACGGTCGGGGGGGCGTTTTGAAAACCGCAGGCGGGCGAAAAAAGACGAAAACGCCTGCAGTGTGAACAAGCCCTAACAAAGCTGCATCTGACTTTTACACAGGGAAACATTTGCAAACCCAGCCAGATAATAATAATGTGCAAATCACAAAGCTGTGCATTTGGTAACTGAAAATTCCACACTAATAGCACTACAAAAAAAACAACAACAAAAAGAACCTGAACCTTATTTTATGGCTTTAATGTGCTTATCAATTAAAGCACCTATAGAGAATACATGTAAGGGTCCGTAGACCACAAATAAATACACAAAGAGGAACTCCAGCCTAAACAAACATACTGTCATTAAGTTACATTAGTAATGTTAATTAAAATAGATGGGTAATATAATCTCTTACTCACCCTGTTTTAAAAGAACAGGCAAATGTTTGATTTCATGAGGGCAGCCATCTTTTTGGTTGAAAGGAGGTGACAGGGAGCATGATACACAATTCCAACTATCCTGTGTGCTGATCACCCCTCCCAGTTGCTAGGCAACGTGAACAACAACATAGGAAATCCCATCATGCTTGGCACAGCATCAGGGAAAAAAAGCCTGGGCAGTTTTCTTTGATGGGTGGAGCTTAGCTAAAAATGCATTTAAAAATGATGCTTTGGTAAGAAAAACAAAGTTCTGATGCTGTGAAACTGTTTAAGACACTCCAAGCTTTTTCAGATCTGCCGAGTATATTTTTACTCCGGAGGTTCAATTTAAGAACTTGCGCACCAAACTGACTGAGCAAAAGCTGAAGAAGCACACACAATTTTAATACACAGAACCTATTCTCACCTGTTTCTTGCCTTCACTGACGAACAACTCGTTAATTCTTTTCTGCTTGTAGACATCATTCTTCTCAAGCAACTTCTTATGCAGCCAGTCTGGGTGTCGAACACGGGGAACAGGATTCTTTACCTATCCCAACACAATGAATTGAGTCAGTGAGCAATGCTTTAGCAGTGATTCTTGTGGGCATTTTATTTTTTTACATAACTGCTTCAAATACCAAGATACAATGCAAAGAAGAAGAAGATCAGATATTAAAGGGAGGCCACACTACTCTACCTTTCATGACACTTTTGGGAATTTTTAAGCACCAATTCCCAGTAGAAAAACTTCTGTGTGCTTATTCTTATGCAATATAAATTGGTTGCACTCCTATCAATAATAGCAGGCAAACTGCTGTACCAAATAGTGCAGATTATACTGTATTTGTTGGTGTAATGTACATTAGGCCAGATGGACTTTTTTTTTCTTAATGTATGCTTATTTTAAGGCAGATTTTAAGAATGAACATTTTTCATCTATGTATTGAAGAGGATCATCAAGAAAGTGTTAGGTTATTTAACAAAGACAGCAACAACATTTTTTTGCATTGATTTATTTTAATAACAGAAGACAGAGCTGGTACATTCAAAATTCATCTTTATTGGTTCCATGTAAAAGCATATGGCCAACGTTTCAGAGCCCCTCTATCAAGGCAATGTTTGCTCAGAGGAAAAAATCTGCACGCTGCGGTGCAGAAATTCCTGTAGAGGAAGTGGGAGTCTGGCTCCTCTAGACAATCGCACACAGCGATGTGTATTCGTCTGGGATCAGGCTGCTGATTCCAGATGAATACACAACGCTGTTTGCGACTGTCAATACTTTACTCCCACTTCCTATGCAGAAATTTCTGTACAGCAGCACACAGATTTTTGCCTCAGAGCAAACATTGCCTTGATAAAGGGGCTCTACGTGGCTCCGAAACTATGACCAAATGCTTTTACATGGAGCCAATAAAGATTTACTTTGGATGTGCCAACTCTTCTATTAAATACTGCATAAAGGGGGTCTTCTCTCTTTTCCAGCTGTTGCACTCCACTTAACGACAAAGGGGTTTGTAGTGTGTGCAAGACAATACTACAAATATGATTTCTTTTAACAAGTCTGACGTGACACTACTTATCTGTCACACCTGTTGTAATGCGGCAGGAATGGTAATGATCTTCTGAATGGCGCTGCCCAGTCGTTCAATATAGTAATCCCAATCCAGGATCTGGAAATTTAGAAGTATGGGGGGAAAAAAACATACAATTGAGAACCTCATAAATGGGATTTCAGAGAGGAAGAAAAAAACAAACAAAAAAAAAAAAAAAAACAGCACTTAAAATACCAACCGAACGAATATCCAAGTCTTGCATGGATGGATTTTTCAGCCATTTGCGCAGGTAATGTCTCTTCACTCCAATCTCTGCTTGGAAGATTGCAAGTGGGATAGCTCTAGAAAAGGGAGGAATAAACGCACAAAGGAATTGACTTACTAAGAACAGTAGAGACCATAACTATGTAACAGATTCATAAAAGTGTCTATTAGGATTAGGCAGCAATAACTAACAGCAGTCCCCTGGGTCAACCATTGCAACAATTATAGGCAGATTAACAGTTTCTGCTACCACAGTCATGTGTGGTATGCACAGAAAGAAAACATTCTTAATACATGCAGGGCAGCCTATCATTTATAAATGATCCAGGTGAAGTGTAGTAAGCTTTTACCATCTGTTAGATACTTCAAAAGAATGTTTGCACGTTTACACCCGCTTTAATAAATCAACAGGATAGTCGCCACAAGAGTCAAACAAGCGCAATGTCACATTTCTTAGAAGCATGCATTCATAAATGGGGCAGTACTCCAGAACCTGAGAACACACTTCTTGAAAGCTCAGCTTCTGGGCATCAACACACACAGTGTAACATTACTGGGCAGTTGCTCATTATCCTCATGATCAAGAAGAGATTGATATGAATAAAGCAGTAGTGTGTGTGGATAGGTGATGGGGGTGGTGGGGATTTAAATTATCTGCATAGATAATTGGACAACAAGGTTCTGCCACCAGGAGGTAGAGAGACACTTTCTGTTGTAAGGTATTCATTTTACAATAAATCTGGAAGACAGCTTTAGGCCAGAAACCCACTAGGAGCGATTTCTAATCGCTAGCGATTTAAAAAAACTCTTGCTAATGCAATGCTATGGGAGATTTTTATAAAATCAAATCGCTCAAGTGGGATCACACCCATAGCATTACATTAGCAAGAGTTTTCAGATCACAAATCGCTCAGAAAATCGCTCCTAGTGGGTTTCTGGCCTTAGAGTATCATCTCCCTGCAAAAACTAAAGTGGACTTTGGAGACGGGAAAGAAATGGGGAGCAGAGAGACAACCAGGGAAACTTTCTTACTGGTTTAAAAGCTAATCTGACTCGTAAAGGAGAGAGCCAGCACTTGATTTAAACTGAACTCTTTAAAAAGGTACCCATACATTAATCTTATTTCTATCAAGCAATTAAACAATCTAATTTATTGGGCGACCAACAGTAGTGTGGTCAACAGACTTAGTGGCCCCTTTACACAGAGGTAGACAATTCAAGTACAGGTTGAATAAATAAACGTATACAATTAGTGTGGTCTATGACAGAGAATGCCTAAACACAAGGTAGAAAATGGATCTGAACCTAAGGAGGGATCCCAAGAGAAAGGAAAGGAGGGGGAGGGAAACAATGGGCCAGATTTATCAAAGCATTACCGACAGTTTTTTCTTCTTAAAGAGAACCTGAGGCGAGGTTCTAACAATGAAATCCCCATACAGAGGCTGGGTCTGCTTATAGAGCCCAGCCTCTGTTGCTATTTAGATTCCCCCCAACTTCCCCCTGCGCTCAGTGAGATCTCATAATTCACAGCCGCACTGTGCGGCTGTGTTTACTTTGTAACGCAAGTCTCCGTTCTCCTTCGCCTCCTGCAGAGCTCCAGTCTCCGCCCGCGACCCTTCCCTCCAATCAGCGTGGAGGGAAGGGACGTGGGCGGGGACCGGAGCGATGCAGGAGGCGGGGGAGAGCGGAGACTGGCATTACAAAGGTAAACACAGCCGCTGCTGACACGCTCAGTGTCGGCAGCGCGGCTGTGAATTATCGGGTCTCGCTGAGCGCAGGGGGAAGTTAGGGGGAATCTAAATAGCAACAGAGACTGGGCTCTATAAGCAGACCCAGCCTCTGTATGGGGATCTCATTGTTAGAATCCCGCCTCGTGTTCTCTTTAAACTGTCCTTACCAGCAGGGCGGAGTGTTCTGCACGTTTGGAAGAAGCTTCCCAATGCTTACTTGAGTGAAGGGAAACTGAGGCAGTTCTGAGAGTTTTCCTTAGATTAATAATGGCCGCAGAACTGTCCCTGAATAAGAAGTGGCTAATATCACTTAACCCCGCAGAGCAGGTTTATGCTGACACCTCATAGCTTCCTTTTTGGTTTACTGCCATCTACCCACACTCATTTGTTACTGAGGTGAACTCCCCTTCACCCTGGTGATGTTTATTTGTTTAAGAAAAGTCAGGGGAATTGCAGATGAGTGTGTGGAGAATTGACTGCTGTTAAAAAAAAGTGTGTAAAAGACAGAGCAGACATGGGGATTATTTGAGAACTAAAGTTTAGGAGAGTAATTACAGCCTGGGATGCTCATGTCCCAGATGGATAAACAAACAAGTCATACACTGTTGTGTTCCTTTGTCTGAGACACTGTTCTAGCTCCTCCTCTCTTAGAACAGTTTAGGAAGGAAACAGCACCATCTAGTGGCTTCCTAAGGTGCCTGAGACAGGTCTGCACGGAGTTCTACAAGCCTACCAGCGTTTTGTCTCAGACACTCTTGATAGATCTCAGGGCCCCCAACCACCCCGTTTCGGCGGGACGGTCCCGATTTTGGGGGGCCGTCCCGCTGTCCCGCGCTGCCCCCCCCTGGTCCCGCCCGCTGGGGAGTGAGGGGGAAAAAAGCCGATCGAGGCACTAGCCCGATATGCGGCATGGATAGCCGCCGCCATTAACCTTCTCTTTCCCTCCCTCCCTCCTAATATGCCCCCCAGTGTGTGTCCCCTTCCCCCCGCAGTGTAAAATGGGCAGCGAGCGGGCAGTAACTCTTACCATTGCCGTACCGGGATCCCATCTGGTCTTCTCGCTTCCTGTGACGTCACAGGAAGCAAGAAGACCAGATGGGATCCCGGTACGGCAATGGTAAGAGTTACTGCCCGCTCGCTGCCCATTTTACACTGCGGGGGGAAGGGGACACACACTGGGGGGCATATTAGGAGGGAGGGAGGGAAGGAGAAGGTTAATGGCGGCGGCGGCTATCCATGCCGCATTTCGGGCTGGTGCCTCGATCGGCTTTTTTCCCCCTCTCTCTGCCCACCCACGGCCACCCTCAACCTCCTACCCACCCACCGGCACCCTCACAGCGCCTCCCCTTTGGGAGTAAAACAATATTTTTTTAAAAAAAATAAAAAAATTTCCCGTGGGGTGGACGTAGCTAGGGGTTGGGGGTGTGGCCAAGGGGTGTGGCTTAAGTGTCCCGTTTTGAGCCATTCAAAAGTTGGGAGGTATGAGATCTGGCCCAATGTGTATTGCTTACAACAATCAGGAAAAAACACGAATATTAAAGCAGTGTTCTCCCCAGAGCATATTAGCAGGGCGCACCGCCCGGGTAAGATCCGCGGCCGCCCGGGTAAAATTTGGCCACCCATGTGGTATAATCAGCCAGCGTCCAAGCTGCAAAGAGCGTCCGAGCAGCAAAGAGATTAGATCCGTCCTGAGACCAGAGATGCCTGCCTGCTGCTCGGAGGAGACGCCCGCCCCCGGAAACTGTCAGAGTCTAAAACTGACGGGGGAGGAAGACGAAGAGCTCTGAGGCATGCCTGAAGTGAGCCGGAGGCAGAGACGCAGTTGAGACTGAGAGTGGAGAGGAAAGTGGGAACAGACGGTGGGTGAGGAATGTAGCTCGATAAGAGGATGCAGGATTAGAGACACTGCTTGTCATGTGTACTTGGCTCTTTGCTCCTGTTGAACTGGAATCTCTTTTTTTTTTTACCGAGTTGGAACCTCTGGTGAATTTGTAAACGGCTTTATACAAAGTGCAGTGCTGCTTTCTGCATTAGCTTTCAGCGTAGCACTACAGTACTCATCTCTGACGATTTCTGCAGTTATCGAGAATTTGCTGACATTTTTTTAAAGTATACTTCTGAGTGTTTGTGAAGATTTCTGAGCTCTTGTAATTATCTTCCTACTTTATTGAAATGCAGTCGCTGCTTTTCTTAGGACAGTTACAGAATCTGTTGGATTTTATAGTTCTGCTGTGGGTGATTGGTTTTTGTCCCTAGCATTGTTGGAATTTGCAGCACAGTCACATTTTTTTTTTGTCACAGAAAATGTCAGTGTGTCATATCACCTCATCCTATGTGGGAATATTTGGTGTTTGTACAGGGATGCTGGGAGCTGCCACTGTTCCTGTGGGGCATGCAATGCATTTCCCCTCCTCACCTACTTTGTTTGAAAATTTGTTTTAAAACAGAACTCTCATCACACTGTGTTTACACCCAGTGTGTACCCTCTGATCGATAAGTAAATTTAAGAGGTAGTTTCATTATAGCTTTACCTTAAAAGCTACCCGAGGTGACATGTTATAATATAGGAGATTGAAATATGTATGTACCATGCCAAACACACAAATAACTATGCTGTGTTCCTTTTTTTTTCTTTCTGTGTCTGAAAGTGTTAAAAATAAATGGTAAACTCATTTTTTTCAGAATGGCAATCGTCGGGCGATTGTGATCGTTTGTGAACCATTCCCGGCAGCTATATAGCGCAATCACATATAGTGGAAATTGTAGGTTGTGTGATCGCAGCGCGATTGCGCTTCCTAGTGGAAAAGGGCCCTTACTTCCCCACCCGGCTACTTTTTCATACCACCCGGCTGAAAAAAATTTCTGGGGAGAACACTGTTAAAGTGTACCTACCTGAGGCTTCTTCCAGCCCCATCCGCACGTATCGCTCCCATGCCGCCATCCTCCGCTGTCTGCTGCTACGGTACTGGGTCGCGTCACTTCTGTCAGTCGGGGCCAGTCTGACGTAAAGGTGGCCATACACTTATAGATTTGCAGCAGATTCGATGCCTGTCAAGTCCAATCTGACAGGAATCTGATGTGTGCCACACACTAGGAACAGATTTCCAATAGATTTCAGAATGGAATCTATTGGAAATCGATCTAAATGCATTATTGGACCATTAGATCCAATGCAACTCTATGGGCCATCAATCTTCTGCCAGCAGCAGATCAACCTAGATTTTCCATCCTGATAGATCAAATCGACGTGAACAAAAAAAGCCTAGTCTAAAGTACACCATCATAATAAGTGCCCCAGCAAACGTGAACTACACAGATGTATCCAAAGAGAAAAGATCATTTGCATGAGGACCATAATAAACCTTCCGCAGATAGCCAGATAAAGCTTAAATACATGAAAAACTTTCATAGGTACACCAGTAACAAAAAATATTAAAAACACTTAAAAATGAACAAAAGACACTCGGGAGGTACTGACATAAGGATGCCAAACATCACTCAAAAAATATATTCAAAGAACAGGTAGATATATTAAACAGGCTAACAGATAAGCATGCCTGGTAAGACGGTGAATACAAGAATCCTATCTGGACAGTATATACGACTGGAGAAAGCCCCAGGTGAATAAAGTTTTTTTTTTTTTAAATTTTAACCTGATGACTACTTTAAGAGAAGTACACTCTTTGCGTATCTCTCCAGCAGCCACTAGAGATATAAGTAGAGGGTGCACTTCTCCTGCATACACTGGCCCCGAATGGCTGAAGTGACGGGACCCGACACCGAAGCTGCAGACAGCGGCATGGAAGCGATCCATGTGGATAGGGCTGGAGGAAGACCCATGTATGTATAAAACGTTTAGTAAGTAGCAGCTCTGGTTTCCTTTCACATATGCCACATGTTTTTACACTTGCATAACCTAGACACTGGAGGTTTTCCTGATGATGTGGTTTTGAATTCTGGAATCTTTATAATTTCTACAGAGACTGTAAATTGGCATAGAACACCACACAGTCTAAACAAATCAATTCAATCTTCCTGGATTTTTTAATTAAGATTACATCTCGAAGGACTAAAATAAGACCAGACAATTGAAATTGCTGAACTGCCTCTTCAATCTTACCAGTACTCTTTGAGTCACTGAGAAGACCGGGCGGAAACAATTGCTCTAGGTCTTTGAAACTACAGTAATAATACTTTAGGCTGTACAGTCGTATTAAATAAGCCCTTATTCCCCTGTTATAAGTGGTAGAATCAAGAGGATGTAAAACAAAAGCACATTTCTTACGCCTGATGCTAAGGTAAGTGTGTGAAATGCAGGATAGGTTCTTTAAAGTGTACCCAAGACGACATGGGACATGATGAGATAGACGTGTGTATACAGTGGCAGGAACACACGGCGCCTATGCAGAGCTCCTTTTCTTTTTTTTCCCTGCCTGAAGGAATGAATATCTAGCTATGGAACTGACAGATTTTCTTCAGTCCGGACTAAGTTGGGCTATAGCCTTCCTCACTGATAACAAATTACAGCTATGAAACACTTTCCTAAGCAGATAGCTGGGCTTCTGACTGGAAGATATAGATAAAAAGGTTAATAGTTCATATATTATCGCTCTAGGATGCCTCAGACACTGCAATTGAGCATAGACCTTAAAACATTAAAGGGGAACTGAAGAGAGAGGTATATGGAGGCTGTCATGTTTATTTCCTTTTAATCAATACCAGTTGCCTGGCAGCCCTGCTGGTCTATTTCTCTGCAGTAGTATCTGATCAAAACCAGAAACAAGCATGCAGCTAGTCTTGTCAGATCAGACTTATAAGTCTGAACCACTGAAACACCTGATCTGCTGCATGCTTGTTCAGGGGCTATGGCTAATAGTTTTAGAGGCAGAGGATCAGCAGGGCTGCCAGGCAACTGGTATTGCTTAAAAGGAAATAAACATGACAGCCTCCATATACCTCTCTCTTCAGTTCCCCTTTAAAGGAACACTATCGATTACCATTTTTCAATTGAGATAGGATTTTTTTGGAAAATGCTGCTAAGTACTGGTGTATACATTTCACTGGCAACCTCTTTGTTTACGGTTATCAAAATACTTTCACACTTTACTGACGCCAAACCTGACAGCAGAATGAACCATGAGGGGAGGGGGAATTCCCCTCACACTTCATCTGTTAACCCTGTGTGTGAGAGAAAGCTCTCAACAGCTGCAGCTGCTGTGTCTTGTGTCTCTAACTGAAGTGTCTGAAGAGAGCAGAGAAAATGGAACTTGTTATAAACATTTGTAATCGTCTGTGACACCGCAGCTTTTCATACTTTTTTTGCTTTCAGAGAAGAATACTCTGTAGTCCGATATGCAACTCTGGCTGTGCATTGAAGCAGATACCCCTTCTGTAATTGATTTGTCCCAATATAGCTAAATCCTACACTCAAATTAAAGCTTTTGCCTCTGATATTTAACTTGCAAAGTAGGAAAATGTTTACACTGCTACTTAGACATTTGTAAATTGTCATTTTAGAACACTTGGGTATTGATAGTGTTCCTTTAAATTTACTTTGCAAATGTTTATACATAAAACTATGAGGTATCTAGAAAAGTCATTTCTAGTAGTAGGAGAATAGATTTAATTGTATATCTCATCAGTTTATTTTCGTCTCGGGTTCACTTTAAGCTGTGAAATGTCTGTGTAAGAATGTAGTGGACCTGAATAGAAAAGGACAGATGTAGACAGCATATCTAGCATTCCTATAGTAACCGCTCTTCTCTGTGTTGGTAGATGGTAACGAGTGGATGCATTAGGTATGCATAAATGGAAGAATGTCTAACATATTGCATGATTCAATATAAATCCCTTTAACATCCTGTGAAACCGTGGTTGACCTCAACATAATGCTTTCATTTTCAGATTATGAATAAACGCTTAGGAGGGGAGACTAACAGCTTATAACACTTTTCTTGAAGTTTCCCATTAATCTTCATATAATAATGGACAGGCAAAATTAAATTAAGCTTCATAATCTGAAGGAGTAAAGCAACTGGACAACACATACAATTAATTATGTCATAAGGTTATTTTCACTTCAGGTTAACTAACTTCAGTTAAAGAGACTCCGTAACAAAAATTACATCCTGTTTTTTTATCATCCTACAAGTTCCAAAAGCTATTCTAATGTGTTCTGGCTTACTGCAGCACGTTCTACTATCACCATCTTTGTAATAAATCAACTTATCTCTCTCTTGTCAGACTTGTCAGCCTGTGTCTGGAAGGCTGCCAAGTTCTTCAGTGTTGTGGTTCTGTGATGCATCTCCCCCCTCCAGGCCCCTCTCTGCACACTGCCTGTGTATTATTTAGATTAGGGCAGCTTCTCTCTTATCTTTTACAAGCTGGATAAATCCTCCGCTGAGCTGGCTGGGCTTTCACATACTGAGGAATTACATACAGGCAGAGCTGTCTGCACTCTGCAGGAAGAAACAGCCTGACACTTCAGTGGAAGATAACTGCAGGGGGAAATAAACTATCTCTTGAGATTCAAAAGGAAGGGTGTATACAGCCTGCTTGTGTATGAATGTATTTTCTATGTGTGGACATACTGTACATCAACCTACTTCCTGTTTTGGTGGCCATTTTGTTTGTTTATAAACAAACTTTTAAAAACTGTTTTTAACCACTTTTAATGCGGCGGGGAGCAGCGAAATTGTGACAGAGGGTAATAGGAGATGTCCCCTAACGCACTGGTATGTTTACTTTTGTGCGATTTTAACAATACAGATTCTCTTTAAGTGATTTTTATTGCTTACATTTTTGGACAGGGCCAGTATTTTGCAGAAATTGCATATTATAGCACCATTATCAGTGTTTTGGTCACGTTTGTTCCCTTTTTCTGTTATTTTACAGGACAAATCATATAATTATCTCTGAAGAGGAGCTCACAATGCGCTACCATAATCTAGAGACAATTTTGGGGAGGGAGGTTTGTGTGAGAAACCAGGATGCCCGGTTTAAAGCCAAGCAAACAACAAACACATACATTAGCAGAGATCACCTCATTTATGCAAATCTTATGAGCATTTCCAGGCCATTAATTGAATTTGGAAGATTGCCCCAAATGTACATATAATTAACGATAAACTTGTACAAAATATCAAACCTTGCCATTCTTAAACATTAAAAACCAAAGATTTAAAAACCTTAAAAAATAAACTCATGCAATGCAACACTCAAACTCCATTCAAACAGTAATCTGTCTGGGGGAATCAAGCTGGGGGCAGGAACTCTGCAAGGTGAGTGATAAGACACACAGACACAGAACATTTATATCGCACTTTTCTCGTGGTGAATTGGAGGCCACTAGGGCACGCTTAGTAGGCAGTAGCAGTGTTAGAGAGTCTTGCCCAAGGTCTCATACTGAATAGGTCCAGGCTTACTGAAAAGGAAGAGCCGAGATTGGAACCCAGATCATCTGTGTCAGAGGCAGAGCCCTTAACCAGTACATTATCCAGCCATCCACCATGTCACCATAGCCAAGCACTTGAGCACTGTCAAAATCAGGACTATTGTAAGGAATGCCAAAATCATTACTGAAGCAGCCCAGCCACCAGTTACAGACAAGCATTAAATGTCTCACCTTTCAGTAACAGGAGACCCCTCAGGTTTGCGGGATATAACATAACGACAACTGAGTCCAGCATCCTTCACCATCTGGTCACCTAAAAACTCAGCTAGACGTTTAGCAGTGCTGATAGAGGTGGATTTTTGCTCTCCATAATCCTCCAACCGTCTAGACATAGAGCGATTTTCTGAAATGAGCTCAAACAACTCAGAGTCCGGCATGTTGGCAGCCTAAGAGCAAAAATGATAATGCATCTCAACACATCATGTGCTGCAAAGTTACATAAAACAAGAAGTAACTCTGGGTAGAACTTACCGGTAGCGGTATTTCTACGAATCCTCCAGGATGGCTGCATAACATGAGAGATAGCCTAGCTCCTCCCCCAAAGGAAACACCCCTGATACAAACTTTTGCATAAGAAGCCCCTGCCTACACACACACCTCAGTTATTGCAGAGTATCACCTTCCGAACAGCCGCTACCTTAATTCCCCTGAATCCGGCCACAATAGACCATCATCGGGTGGGAACTAAGGTAGCCATCCTGGAGGATTCGTAGAAATACCGCTACCGGTAAGTTCTACCCAGAGTTCTCTCCTCATCCTCCAGGATGGCTGCATAACATGAGAGACCAGCGAGAAATAAATTACCTTAGGGAGGGATGATGTTCTGAAGAACTTTTCTACCAAATGACAAATCCTGGCTGGATAGTAGGTCCACTCTGTAATGCTTGACAAATGTGTGTTGGTCCTTCCATATTGCCGCTTTACAAATTTGCTCTAGTGATGCACCAGACCTTTCAGCCCACGAGGTCGAAAGTGATCTAACCGAATGAGCCTTGATGCCCTTAGGCACACTCTGTCCTTCCTGCACATAGGCTGAAGCTATTACCTCTCTGAGCCATCTGGCAATCGTGTCCTTCGACACCGCTAAACCCTTCTTTGTGTTTGAAAAGGAAACAAATAAATGATTTGATCTCCTAAAAGATCTTGTCCTGTCAAGATATTGTATTACCGCTCTCCTGACGTCTAAACTGTGCCATTCTGTTTCTCTATCATTCTTTGGTGGATCACAAAAGGAAGGTATAATAATCTCTTGAGACCTATGATAGCGTGAACTAACTTTAGGTAAGTATGCTGGATCTGTCCTGAATATGATCCTATCTGGAAATATCTGCATATACGGATCCTTTATTGATAAATTTTGAATGTCACCAACCCTCCTAGCTGATGTGACAGAGACTAAAAAAGTAGTTTTTAACGTCAGAGCCTTTAGAGAAGCCTTACTCAGGGGTTCATAAGGATCTCTTGCTAAAGCCCTTAAGACCAAATTTAGGTCCCATGGGGGAACAAATTTTGTCGGTATCGGTCTAGCCCTAGATACCGCCTTTAAGAAATCAATGATAGCCGAATCTCTGGCAATCTTAATATTCAAAAATAAGGAAAGGGCCGAAACCTGAACCCTTAATGTACTAGGTGATAGACCTAAATCCACTCCATCCTGTAAGAATTCCAAAATCGTAGCAATATCGTTCCCTACTAAATTTTTTCTCATTTTCCAGGAACAATAAACTTTCCAAAATTTACAGTAAATCTTTCTCGTAGTAATCTTTCTACATGAAACCATCGTGGATATCACTCTGTTCGAAAAACCCCTTTTCTTTAACGCCCTCCATTCAAGAGCCAGGCTGCCAGGGAAAACTTCTCTGGACTCTGATGGAATCTTCCCTGTTGTATTAACAAATCCTTCCTGTGAGGTAGAAACCAAGGACCCTGTGCTGCCAGGATACACAAATCTGGGAACCATATCCTTCGTGGCCAAAAGGGCGCTACGAATATAACTCTGGCCTTCTCTTTCTTTATCTTCCAGATTGAACGAGAAATCAGTGAAAACGGGGGGAAGGCATAAAGGAGAGTCCTGGGCCATGGCAATGCTAGAGCATCCAGCCTTTCCATGGGACACGCTGGATCTAGGGAAAAGAAAAACTCTGTCTTTGCATTGTTGGGGGACGCAAAGAGGTCCACACTCGGGCTCCCCCACATTTGTACTATCTGGTGGAACACCTCCGAGTTTAATGCCCATTCTGTTTCCAGCAACTTGGGTCGGCTTAATTGGTCTGCCAAAAAATTTAGAGAGCCCTTTATATGAACTGAAGTTAGAGATTTTAGATTGTGCTCTGCCCAAGCTGCAATCTCCAAGGCCAAGTCTCTGAGCCTCTTTACCCTGGTTCCCCCTTGTTTCCGAATGTAAGAGACTGTCACAATGTTGTCCGAGAGAATTACAACGTGTGTCTCTTTTATGTGGGGGGCTAATTGGGCCAAGGCCAGCTTTACCGCCATGAGCTCCCTGAAATTCGAAGATTCCCTGCACATGCCCTGACTCCAGACTCCCTGAGCGTGCCATAGATCTGAGTGCGCTCCCCATCCCCACAGACTGGCATCTGTGAATATTCGGATGGTAGAAGGAGGATGCCACATCCTGCCCTGATTGAGATTGCTCTGGTCCTCCCACCACAATAGGGAGTCCTTGACTACTTGCGATAGGGTGAACCTCTTGTCGAGATGCACTCTTCCCTGCTTCCAATGTTGCAGGAACCATTCCTGTAATGTTCTCGTATGTGCTTGTGCCCATACCACTCCCGGTATGGTCGAGGTCATAAGGCCCAACAAGGAAGTTGCGTCTCTTAACGATACCCTGCTTTTTATTCTGAAAGAATATGCCCTCTGTCTTATTTTTTCCTGTTTCTCTGCTGGCAGAAAAGTCATTTCCTGAACCGAATCTACCCTGAACCCCAGATACCGCACTGTCTGACTGGGATTCAGCATTGATTTTTCTATGTTTAATAGCCAACCCAGGTCTGACAATACCTGACATGTCAGGTGCAAATCGGCCAATAACTTTTCTTTTGAATCTGCCAGAATCAACAGGTCGTCCAAGTATGGAATGATTCGGATCTGCAGACGGTGTAACTGTGCCATCACCTCTGCTATGATCTTTGTAAAAATTCTCGGTGCAGTTGCTATACCAAACGGGAGTGCCCGATATTGTAAATGGTATATTTTGTCTCCCAGAGCTACTGCAAATCTTAAATAACTTTGGTAAGCTGGATTGATGGGCACGTGAAGGTAAGCATCTCTTAAGTCGAGAGTTACCATAAACGCGTCCTTGGGGATCAAGGCCTGAATGGTAAATATACTCTCCATTCTGAACTTCTCCACCTGAATGAACGGGTTTAGATTCTTTAAATTTAAAATCATGCGATATTTCCCCGAGGGTTTTTTGATTAGAAATACCCTGGAGTAGTAACCCTGGTAAAACTGCTCTTCTGGCACGCTGCAAATCACATCCTGCTTCAATAAGGTGAGAACTGATTCTTTCAGAGCTCTGGCTCTTTCCGGCTCTCTTGGGGTCCCTGTAAGAACAACGTTTTTTGGAGGGGGGGAGGCGAATAATATTTTGTAACCTGTCTTTAGAAGATCTAATATTAACAGGTTCTGGGTAATGAGACCCCACTGATTGACGAAGTGGAGTAACCTTCCCCCCACCTGTATCTCGTCATTTTTCCTGTCTTGCCCCAGAGGGAGGGGGCTTATTGAACATGAAAGAGGATTTACCTTTTTCACCTGTATAGACCCATCTTTTCTTCTGGGGTTGTGGTCTCTGATTTTTGTTAAAGAAAGGCTTTTTCCCACGAAAGGACCTTCGTGGAAGTGGCTTGCCCCTCTTATTAGGGAATTTTTTACCTTTCCCTGATGACCTCTCCAAAATACTGTCCAGATCCTTGCCGAATAAAAGGTCACCCTCAAATCTCATGGCACACAGCTTTTGTTTTGAGCTTACATCTCCTTCCCAAGTGTTTAGCCATACTGCTCTTCTGGCTGTATTTATGAGGGCAGCAACTCTGGCAGTAGATCTTAAGAATTCCGTTGCCGCATCCGCTAGGAACGCGACGGATCGGGCTAAGACTGGGAAGGACTCCAGGATCTCCGCCTGTGGCGTACCTGCTACTAAATGGTCTCTTAGACCCGACAACCATTTAATTAAATTTCTTGCAATGCAAATGGAAGCCATTGCTGGTTTAAATGCAAATGCCATGGCCTCCCAGGCCCTTTTGAGCATAGTCTCCGCCTTACGGTCCATGGGGTCTCTCAGTGCCCCCGAATCCTCAAAGGATAGATCCGTATCCTTAGAATACTGTGAGAGTGCCGCGTCCAACTTTGGACACTTTGCCCATAAGGCTATATCTTCCTCCTTAAAAGGAAATCTGCGTTTAAATGACTTTGGTATGTATAACCTCTTTTCTGGATCAATCCACTGGTCTGTAACTATCTTCTTAATTGCTGGGTGAATGGGGAAAGTCTTACCTTCACTACCCTGTAATCCCATATAAATATCGTCCTGTGCAGAGGAGATCGTGACCTGGTCAGGAATTTGCTCCGCATCATAGACTGCTCTCAAAAGCTCTGACGTTTCCTCTGCACTAAATAGGTACTTTGCTGATTTCATATCCTTTGCAATGGAATCTGATCCTGAATCTGCTCTAGATTCAATCTCCTCAACCGAGTCTTCCGCTGAAGTAGAAACAACATAACCCTGAACCTCCTGGGCCGCAGCCCCTGCCCCTCTCTGCGATCGAGACTCCTGACTCGAAGCGGGTACAGGAAACTCTACATGGGCCGACACAGGGGGCAGTTGCGGTGGCACTGGGTTTGTCATTACTGAGCGCAAGGCCTGAAAAGTTGAAGTAAATTCTTTCTGCATTGACTCCATGAAACTTAGCATCACAATCGATGGATCAGGCTTATCCTTTGCAATACAATTTTGGCATACTGATTTCGACCAGGAGGCTGAAAGTTTTGCATCACACTTAGAGCATCTCCTGGATTTTTCTCTATGCTTTGTAGCTGGCTGTACCGGCAATGCCTAGAGAAACAAAACATTTCTTTTAGTCTCCAGCCTGCCCCTTTGCTACAGCATCCCATTATTTTTTCCCCTTGTGTTTCCAGCCACTAGAAACCACTAGGAAGCCATGGCTGGACACATAGACGCATGTCAGTAGGTAACACCTGGAGTAATAATCCCACACAGCCCCTTCAGGCTAACATTACACCAGTGTCACTGTCTACCGACAGCGATACCACCGCCGACAAACAGCCTACCTTCTCTGCTGTGTCACTGGAGGTTTTGCGGCCTTCCACGGAGGAGCCTTCTGCCTGCTCCATGCTCCCCCGGACAGTCCTGTGGCTGGACTCAAATGGCGCTGAGACGCCGCCGCCTTCCCACTTAAAAAGCGGAAGTCACATGACCCGATGACCTGACCCGGAAGTAGCTTGTTTTGTACTTCCGGGTGTCGTCCTGACACGCAGGACACTCCTCTGCCACCACCTCCCTAAACGAGCGGCAGACCACCGCTCCCACGGATCCCGACCCGCCCCTCCAATCCCAAAAGGAGGAGCAGGCGCAAGCGACCGACAGTACGCCTCCGCTTGTCGCCAGCGCAAGCAACGCTAGCTCACATGCAGGCATCCAGGGAGAGAGGAGTCCACGAACGTTCGTATCCGGATGTTTCCAAGGAGGGAAACACAGCAAAACTGAGGTGTGTGTGTAGGCAGGGGCTTCTTATGCAAAAGTTTGTATCAGGGGTGTTTCCTTTGGGGGAGGAGCTAGGCTATCTCTCATGTTATGCAGCCATCCTGGAGGATGAGGAGAGAAAAAGCTTTTGCATTAAAGAACTAAACACTCTTTAATTCAATTAGATAAAAAATTGCATTTTGTTCCCAATATCACTATACATATAGACCACGTGTCAAACTCCAGGCCTAGAGGGCCAGATCCATGCCAGTGTTTAGGATGGACTGAGAGAGAGAGGAATGTGTTCTTCCTGATGGACCACACCTTTCCTGATTCAGACCAATCAATTAATTCGAGCTGTATAAAAAATGTGTGAGGACCTCGGCCCTTGAACGACCAGTTTGACACCCCTGATATAGACTAATAACTTTGCATATAAAAAGATATTACAACAAATTAAAAAAAATATATATTACCGGGCAGCTATAATGCTGCTTTAATACCAACGTGCAAAGCTTACTGCAGTTATTGTTATAGCTGTATCAAAAAAAAAAAAAAAAAAAAAAAAGACCGGCACCGCTTTAAAGTTTTTTAACCGAAAAAGCAGTCTGTCACTGCTGCCACTGATTGATAATAAAGAGCTATAACTACAGACAACGGTGCCGGTCTTTTTTGTTTTGATGGGCCGTGCTCCCCAGGAGGCACTGGGGTGAGATCGTGGCACGCTGCTTTCTCTTCTTGGACATGTGCTCCCTTACTTCTGTTTTTTTTATTGTTATAGCTGTATACACAAACAAAAAAAATATACATTTTTAAGCTTACATATAAAGCGGTATTGAAGTAAGTGTAAGACAGTACTTTATGCTAGGCCTACCAAACAGAGTTGGGTCTCATTCACACCCAAGAGCCGCTTTCATGGCCGCGATGCACACTTTTCTTATCTTTGGCAATCAGCAAAGCTCTTCTGCACAAGAGCTTAAACTATATGTGATCCTATGGGATCACTCACACTGCAGCAATTGCGGTATGTGAAGATAATGGTCCGCACCACATCCAAGTATAAATCAGCTTTATTGAAGATCCATAAAATGCTGCGTAGTAGCATTATGCTTGGATGTGGTTCGGTCCATTATCTTCAAACAAGACAGATCTTCACCGTGTTGGTACAAGGGGTTGGTTCCCGCACACCCACAGAGGATTGCCAAGGTGCTGTTCCATCTCTCTTAAAGCAATTGCAGTATGTTTGCAATTTCTGCCCATCACATTTTCCTGGCGATTGCATTGCAATTCTCATTCAGTAGAACTAGAATAACATAACAATTGCCTTAAAATAGTAATGTAAAATCACAACTGCAATTTTGCCAATCTTTATGCATAGGTGAGTTGAAAAAGAATTTAACTTTTCCGATAAGTAGTAGATTTTTTGTCTTCATACTTAACTGTTAAAAAAAAAACAAAAAAAAACATGTGGTCTTATGCATACAATCATATTCTCTGTTTTCATGTAGTTTAAAGATAGGGAAAATCATTTCTAAACTGTAGAGTTTGCAGCAAAACAGTGAAGAAATAAAGCCTATAGAAAAGCAAACACCACAAAGAGAAAACTGGCAACTTCTCAAAGCAGTCTTGCATGCTGAAGTCGACTGTATAGAATGGCTAAGGAATTCATGTGAGTCTAAAAATGGCTTCCATGGCTGCTTCTATTAAACATTGGTAACCAGTCAAAAAATTGTAGAATTTGAAAAATGTGTAGGGCTGTCAGCTCCACACACTTCTACATCAAGAAAACTGGTTGTGAAATGCCAAAAAAGGAGAAAAACCCGCTAAACTTACAATAGTACTGAGATTGTTAAGAGTACAGGTGAAGAGGGGATACAGCGCAGTACCAGTAATAACGAAAAGAGATTAGGAGTCTGAGAAGTTCTCCTCTGGAGTAAAGGACTACTTTATAAGCTCTTCCAGAAAAGGAGCATTTTGGATTTTCAGAAGTCACAGAATCTTGCAGTTCCTCCATATCTTGCCTAGGAACTAAACTGCACAACAAACTGAGATACAGCAGCCTTTTTTTTGGAAATGAGTCTCCATTTTGAGGACTCATTTGCTTTTGTTGATGTCAGTGTTTCAGCCTGATGTGAGCATGTTTTTTTTAAATGCAGAGTGTTAATGATTGTTTGCATAATAGTGACCACATGCCTCAGCACCTGCTTTTCCCTTAGGTCCTGGCAGGATGAACATAGTTACCCTTGTTTGTGTATGTGTTACGCAGCCATTGTCGTATGGTGGTAGGATGTACCTCTCTCCCCTGTATAACAGCACAAGCCATTCATTAAAAAGTGTGCTTGTGGTACAATTTGTCACTCCCTGGAGAAGGAGTTATGCATGATTGAGCTCCCTTTGCAATGGACAAACCAAAATTGCCTCAGCTTGAAACTCAAGTTCTAGAGTGCGAGGTGTTAGCTTGGAGGCTGGCTGGTATTAGTAGAGCAGGAACCTGTTCTAAGGAGAGAACTGTAAAGGGAAGTTTTATATGGCTGTCAGAAAGAAGTCCAGAAAAGTGGCAATATAAAGACTAGAAAAACATGTGTATTTGAGAAAAAAATGTGCTAAGGGTAATAATAACACTTTCAAAGCAGCAGGAGCTTTCCTTAGCTGATCCTTCAGATCTAGCAGTCCACAGTAGCTGGAAAGAAAGGGGCAGCAACAAATGCTAATAAGCAACAACTAGCCAGACATGCGGCAACTGTAAGGTCTGTCAGAAAGAGGAAAAAAAGTGAAAAAGTACACCAAGAACTGACCCACAAAAGCTGCTTGGCATCGATCCCCAGGAGACACTATGGGCTCATTCACACTATGTCCTGCGCCATCATGACATAGTATGCACCGCACAGTGTGCGATCCCCATGGTAACATGAAAGCACTGACTTTTATGATACCAATCACAGTACAGCTGTGCATTCCAGCACATTGCGCTGTAACACAGCTGGGAACATTTTATCGAACATGGTTTTCCGTCGGGTTCTATTGTGTTGCGGCCAACATCTGCACTACAACCCAGCGTGATGGGCATGTCGTATGTCAGGAACGCGTACACGAAATTGCGTAGTGTGAGGAATCCCTAAGGGATACCTGGTCAGTACATTATGCCGAGACACCCTACAAAGGGAGGAGCAGCTTTCTTTAATACAACATCCTTTGAATGAGACAGGGCTTCCTCGAGCAATAAACTGTCCATTTTAAGAGATGTCTTCTAAATTGACATTTCATTTCCTTTTTAAAAAATGTACTACATAGTACATTTAATAGCTTTAGCCATTTTAAGCACCTGCCATGACCCATAACCCTATGAATTGAGAATCTACACAAAAAAGCACACTTTTTATAGTCAAGGTTTTTTGCAGCATGCTGAAACATCTGAAGTATTAAAAGCTTCAACACTTCTCAATAGCTATATCTCATGTCACTCACCTTGCTGTAGAGAACATCCAGCCAGTAATCTGCAACTTTAGCTACTGATGCATAAACCTCTTCTAATGTACTGCCCTTCAGGAAAGCCTCAAACACAGAGGACTGGAAGATCTTGATCAGCTGAAGCTCACCTCGACGCTTCACCTCAAACCCTTTCAGTTCAGCAAGTGAGCCATCTTCATTAAATACAGCATATCTATCGAAAAGCAAAAACGGTCATTTGTTAGTCACACATACAAAAATCCGAAGGGTGTGCTTAGTAAGTAAAGGACAGCTGTGTAACACAAACATATGTGTAAGATTCAATCCAGGAAAACCGTGTAAATTATTTTTGCTATAAACTAGTAGTTCTGAGTGTAAGGTTGGCCATTACACCGTCTGCATGGAGTTTGTGTTTTATACTCATGTCTCCAACAGTTTCATCTCACACACCAAAACCATTTTGCCAGGCCGAATGGTTCTTTCTTAGAATGGTTCTCCCCCCCCCCCCCCCCCTCTAACCCCCCGAAAAAGCCTTAAAGGCCCGTACTAGGAATAATTCTTTACAGCTTCAGGGTGGCCTTTTCCTAGTACAAAACATGCTGTTTGACCCTCTCTGCATGTTCTGTGGAAGTTGCCACCACAGTGATTAAGATTGCTTTAAAGCCATGCCCAGTTGCCAACAAGCTGTCATTGGACACCGCGGGACACTTAAAGGACCACTGTAATGAGAGGGATATGGAGGCTGCCATATTTTTTTCCTTTTAAATAATACCAGTTACCTGGCTATCCTTCTGATCTCTAATACTTTTAGCCATAGACCCTGAACAGCATATGAGGTGTTTATGATATTGTCAGATCTGACAAGATTAGCGCATGCTTGTTTCTGGTGTCATTCAGACTCTACTGAAGCAAAATGGACCAGCAAGGTAGCCAGGCAACCGGTATTGTTTAAAAGAAAATAAACATGGCAACCTCCATATACCTCTCACTGCAGTTGTCCTTTAAAGATACAGTACTTGGAAAAAGAAAAGTGATCGAAAGTTGCAAGTATTTACAGGCCTTTGTCCCTCTGAGGGATTGTTACTGTAGTAACAAATTATTCAACATACTGAAAAATGATTAAAAAAAGATGAATAAAAGAAAAACGACAGACAATACCAACTGCCATTAACTATAACCACACCCTCTAACAATGCAATAGGCTAAAATGTTTTTGTTTGTTTTTTATATACATATTCAGAGGGTGATACTGCTTGCTTAGAAGTTGGAAAAAGCTGTAATTTCCCACAATGCAACAAGGCTCACAGACCGGAAACTGTCAGGACCTAGGTCCTGACATGCCACTGTAGGAGGGGTTTCACTACAATATCAGCCATACAGACCCCCCTGAACTTCTATTTGAGAAAATGTAAAAAGATTTCCCATGGGAAAAGGTGGTCTCAGCCTCTGATTTGGATGAAGTTCAATCCTCGGTTACAGTTCCTCTTTAATTTACACTTTAGTTCTGGATATACGGTAAGTCAGGCCTACAAGAGCTTAGCAAAATTATTTACACTCAGCCACTCACTTTCCTGAAGCACGGTAATATAGGCCTTGCGTTTTGCCCACAAAGAACCCCCGGGCCAGAAAATATATTTTTAACAAAATAGCGTTTTTAATTGGGGAACCTTCCTCACTACCAATAAGGCAATGCTTCTATTCAGTACCTCTTCTTTAGTTTCTTCCCCTCTTCTTTTGATGCTGGAAGAATCATAGCTAGATATGGCCCATCAACCTCAAAGAAAATGCTGTTTTCAGAGCGAGTAATGTAAGTAAGAGTAGCTGGGTCAACTAGTTCCTGATACTGATGGTTTGTAAATCCTTCCTGGAAAAGAAGACAGCAACGTATATTTATGCAAATCAGTCCTGAGCACTTTTAAAATTGTATCAAAAAGAAAAAAATTATCCCACCTTCACCAAGATATTGAGCATTGCTCCGGGATAGGATATGGTCACTTTCGGCTTTTTGGCATTGGTTGATCGGATGACAAAATTCTCAGGGAAGCTGTTTGGGAGAACACACCAGATTCCATCCGTATCGAGCTCTAGAGGCCTCCTGAATGAATAGCAGAAGAATTACAACATGAGCAATTTCAAAATTGTCAGAACATTAACACCACCCCAAATTCAACAAGGATCACTTTCAGTGTACTGAATGCCTCACATCAAACTTCTAGCATGTGATGCAACAAGTATAGTGTGTAAGGACCCCTTAGGTGCCCATTAACAATCCAATTTCCTGAGCAATTGACAGCGCTGTACTAGCATCTCCTGGAAAACATCTCCATGCATGCATTGGGGAGGTTTTTTTTTTTTAAATGAAGAAAAAAGCTACACAGGTCACGTTAACGGTGAAACTAGTGATCTCTATTGGATGGCATAAATTTTCCATGGCATAGGGAAATAAAGTTTACTGAGTCATAAGAATTTGTCAATTTCCACAATAGAGGTCAATGAATTAATAAGTTACACTTTATTATGAGATGTATACACAGAAAAGGGCAGTCAGCTTGGCATGTTCCTCACACAACATACATGATGCAAACCTTACTGGGGAAACTATTTCATATGAACAGAATTAAGAAATAATAATATATAAATAAGATGATCCAAACTCACCCTATCTGTTCAACCAGCTCTCGAGCTTGCGTGATGATATTAGCACCAGTGTAGCACACAATGCCAGCCATTTCCATAGAGTACCACCGAGCACTGTGGAAGTAATAGATGGCAAGTCACACACATTTCTTGCAGAACTGCTGAATCTATTTCTGAAACCTTTTTTTTTTTTTTGCCAGGCACAAAATATATATAATACAGAACAATCATAAATGTGTGCATGCATTCAACCCCAAGACAAGGGCATGCAGTATGAAGTGGGATGTCAGGCTGAACTTACCCCTTGCGCATAACATATCCATAGAAAGAATTTAAGATACACTTGTGAGCCAGCTGTAGAGATTCATACAGAATCTCCATGTTCTTGCAGCGCTTCACTTCTGCAGCATCTCCACTCTCACACGCAGCAGACAGTTTCTTCTTCCACACCTTCATAGGACATGAGAAGAGATTACACGGAACAGTACAATTTTACTCAATTTTACTCAGGTCAGAGGTGGCAATTTGCTATGCAGGAGTTGTAACAAACAATGCATTGGTTTCTAAAATGAATAAAAATGTGAAATGCATGCTGCTTGGAGTAGTCATTCTATACAGATGGCATGGGGCTGAACACAGATTAAACTAGTTGACAAGATTGCACTCTGCAGCTCTGGAATGCTTTGCTAGGAGAAAGGACAGGTGAATAAGCTCTTGACCATGTATTTAGAAGTGATTTGTTATCGAATTTAAGAGCTTAAAGAGGAACTGTAGTGTAAATAACAATTAATGAAACTGCTTGATGATTTATTTGAGAAAAGGTAAAGATTTCTCATGGGAAAGGGGGTATCAGCTACTAATTGGGATGAAGTTCAATCCTTGGTTACAGTTCATCTTTAAAAACAAGACCTGCCTGCCTATGCAGATATAGGAAAATCTTTGTGTCAGGAGTTGGTCTTTAAAATATCACCTGAAGGCAAATCATTAATCATACCCACCTTGTGCAGTCCCTTAAACTCATATCTTCGGTCTCTGAAAGCTCGTACAGTATCAACATAGAAGGAATTCTCACGCTGGCAGATGGTGGTGACACGGTCCTCCAGTCTGGTGACATGAATCTTCTTGTAGGCTTTTCTGCAGTAGTCTGGTAAAAATCCACTAAGTGAATAATTCAAGTAACTTGCAGGATAAATACAATGATGCATATTCAGTTGTCCATGCTAAAAGTAAGAGGTCTGAAGCTTAACTGACCTGCCAGGCGTTTCTTCTCATACTTGGCCTGCTCCTCTCTCGTCAGCACATGGAACGCTCTAGGAGGGTTTCCGGGGAACAGTGGGGGGAATTTCTCAGATTCCAGCTGCTGCTGTATGCGATGGTACTCACTGCGACTAGCTGGCACTGTAAGACAGAGCAATGAATATCCCACATTGCACCTAATTCATACAACAGCTGTACATCTTGGCTGAGTCACTGCACTGCTTTAAAAAATATATATTTTACATGAGTGAATATACAGGTACTGAATAATGTTGAAAGGACCCCTGAATTGATATATAAAACATGAGAAAAACTTCTCTCGTGTCTCTCTCTCTCTCTCTCTCTCTCTCTCTCTCTCTCTCTCTCTATATATATATATATATATATATATATATATATATATAGCATCCAAGTACAGCCGAGTCCCCAGTATCCAGCACCTGCGGGATCGCCTGATGCTGGATACACATGCTTGCTAGTTGCTTGAGCAACTGGCCAAAAAAGCATAAACCTCCCCCCTAAATACTCACCAAGCATCCAGAGACATCTCGTCTCCCTGCAGCTCCTAGCAGCTTTCCGGCTTTTTCCATGCACATAAGCCGGCGTGTCACCTGACCCTTCTCAGGTCAGATGACACACTGGCTTACGTGCACGGAGTATGCCGGATGCCCGGAAACTGTTTTAGTGCATCCAAACCCGCCCAAAACCCTTCAAAAAACAGTCCCAGCTATCCATCAGGCATGCCAGTTAGTTGAGAATTCCTGTTGCCCGAGTTCCGGATAACAGGGCCTTTGCTGTACTCACAAGGTCAAGTTGCTCTAATTAGGTGCCCACTAATGATACAATATTATGGTGCAGTCTTACCAATTCAATGTAGTAGAAGGGTAAACTGAGTTTGAATGAATGTTTTAGGTAGTCCCTCATATTACCGTACATGGTAAGATTGGGCAAAAAAGATTACATCATTAGTGGACAGCTTAAACAAGCACCGAAACAATGGATAAGCCAACAACGACTTTTAAGTAGATGTGGCAATAGGGTAAGTTATGGCAGTGGAGGGCATACATGTCTACCCAGTGGCGGCTCCAGGAATTTTTTTTAGAGGGTGCTATGCAGGTGCTGGACCAATTTTCGGGGTAGCCGATGACCTGCGCCGGCAAAAAATGGGAGCGCCGCGGCAAAAAATGGGCGTGGTCATGACCGGATGAGGGCGGGGCTAACTGTAATTTAACGTGAACCCAGGGTGAGAGTGATATGGAGGGTGCCATATTTATTTCCTTTTAAACAATTCTAGTTGCCTGCCAGCCCTGCTGATCTATTTGGCTGCAGTAGTGAACTGAATTACACCAGAAACAAGCATGCAGCTAATCTTGTCAGTTCTGACAATATTGTCAGAAACCCCTGACCTGCTGCATGCTTGTTCAGGGTCTATGGTTGAAAGAATTAAAGGCAGAGGACCAACACGGCAGCCAGGCAGCTGGTATTGCTTAAAAGGAGATAAATATGGCAGCCTCAATAATATTCTCACCTCGGGTTCCCTTTAAAAGTTCAACGCAAAGACAGAGGGCCCAAGTTTTGGTGACCCTTTCCCCAGAAAATTCACATAATTGTGCAGGTTTATTCAAAAAGACACACGTAATGTGAGCAGATTTGAACAAAAAACACGTTCACTAACCCCAATATGCACAAAATCGTTATCAGATATGACCACAATATGCACAATCGTTATCAGATAGGACCCCAATATGCACAATCGTTAGCAGATATGACCACAATATGCACAATCCTCAGCAGATATGACCCCAATATGCACAATCCTCAGCAGATCTGACCCCAATATGCATAATCCTCAGCAGATCTGACCACAATTTGCACAATCCTCAGCAGATCTGACCACAATATGCACAATCCTCAGCAGTTCTGACCACAATCAGCAGCACCACCTGAAAAAGAAAAGAAAAACCCATTTACTCACCTACAGTCAGAAGACCTCCTGTCCCGACCTCCTCCTGTCCCGACCTCCTTGTGGCGCGCAGCTCCCACGATCCTCTTCCTTCACGCGACTTCCTGCCTGCAGCCTGCATTACCCGGCGAGCAGGGCTATGGGAAAATGGCTGCCCGAAGCCCTGCTCTGCAGACTTCAAGTCTGCAGAGCAGGGCTTCGGGCGGCCATCTTACCGTAGCCCTGCTCTGCTGCTTCGGGGCTGCCGCTGTGAACTGACTCGGCGTCTCTTAGACGCCTGAAGTCAGTTCACACCAGGGGGTGCTTTGGGGGTGCTTGGACAATTCTAGGCGGTGATTGAGCACCCCCTTGCACCACCACATGTCTAGTACATGTCTGCATGTATAATTAACTGTCCGGGATGATTTAGGACTGCAGAGGAGATTCACATGCACTAATCAGAAAACTGACACAGTAATACCCACTGTACTGACAGGAAGGCTGAGCTAAGCATGTGGCAGTCATTGCTGATACAACCACACTAATAAAATTGGAAATACTGTTTGCAAAATCCCTTGTGATCTACAGATCTGGAGAAGAAAGAACTTGCGCTCAAACAAAATAGCACTGGCCCTTTAAAAATGCATACGGTGCTGCCCTCTTAAACTGGTTGGTGCCAGCAACTGTAAGAGACAAGAGGGTAGGGAGACAAGAGAGCACTCCGTAGTGCATTAAATGGGGTTTGCTATTTAGGCAAAAATTAAAATCATAACACTCATTTGGTGATAATATCTGTTTCTGTGCCTCTAGCCCGTCCGGTGGGTCGCCTCGTACCATGTACCAGAGGTCTGTGCACTGCTCGCCCTGGAAGGACATCCTCCTTTACTCCAGCTACACCATTAGCCCTGGCCAGGCTGTACATGGTACGAGGCGACCCACCAGACGGGCTAGAGGCACAGAAACAGATATCACCAAATGTGAGTGTTATGATTTTAATTTTTGCCTAAATAGCAAACCCCATTTAATGCACTACGGAGCGCTCTCTTGTCTCCCTACCCTCTGATCTACAGATCTGAACAGAGGAGTGCTCCCATTTGTATGTGTGTTGTTTTTTCACTTTATACACAGAAAAGATCTTTCTAAAACCACATGGCAGTTGTCGTTTTTGAAGCTCAATTATCCCGCCCGATCGATTCCCCGCTCAATTTAGCGCACGATTCGCTTATCTTCCATTCGTTTTTCTTATCATTTCCCATTGTTCCCCATACAGAATCGAGCGCAGAAACGATCAGGCGTGAGATCGGACATGTCGGAAATTATCGAGCCATCTAAATGGTTTGAAATCTTACCGTGTATTCCCAGCATTAGGATGTTCCAGAACAGATATAAAACATTAACATGGAAAAGGCAGAGCATGGATACGGTCATAATGCGATAATCATCTGAAATCCAAGTCTCTAATAGCCTGTTTATTTGATAGAGATTTACGTCACCAGCCTCCAGACACTGCTAATTGCTTCTGCTAAGGAAGCCAAAAGTAAATCCTAAACTAAAATTTTCATTTGTAGAAAGATCGTGGCAGTGTTATGACCAATTACAAGCTTAATAAAATTGCCAATTAGGTTCTTACATCTGGGAAAACAACACCCGCTGATAGTACTGATCCATTTATGTCTTATTATAAAATTTACCAAAACAAAATTAACAATGATCGGTGGAATGCCCTTTGCCATTTACACAAGTTATTCTTCAAGTGCTTCTGTGGAAAAAGGTACATGCAGGGACTGAAAATATTCATGCAGGATAATGGAAAAACAAAGAAGTCTCAAAAACTGAGATCTGTGATAATACTTGTAAGGAGTGTGAAAAAGTGTAATTTACAGCCCTGGTTTCTTAAAGGGACTCCGAGCAGTGCAGAAACTATTGAAAGATGCATATCATTTTAAAGCTCTCTTTCTCCTCTTTCCAATGCTATATAAACCGCCGCCCTACGCCTTTTAGTTTTCGCTATTTTCGCCATTGAAATTGCCGCGGCCGCAATTTCAATCGTGAAAATAGAGAAAACTAAAAGGCGTAGGGCGACGATTTAGGTGTCGCCAGAAAGAGGAGAAAGAGAGCTTTAAAATGATATCCATCTTTCCATAGTTACATTGTATTACACAGGGCGACTTTTTCTGCTGATTGGAGCTGCTGACACTGGGGAAAGTGTCGTCCTGTGTAATACATGTAACTATGGAAAGATGGATATCATTTTAAAGCTCTCTTTCTCCTCTTTCTGGCGACACCTAAATCGTCGCCTTACGCCTTTTAGTTTTCTTTATTTTCGCAATTGAAATCATGGCCGCGGCAATTTCAATCGCGAAAATAGCGAAAACTAAAAGGCGTAGGGCGGCGGTTTATATATCATTGGAAAGAGGAGAAAGAGAGCTTTAAAATGATATGCATCTTTCCATAGTTTCTGCACTGCTCGGAGTCCCTTTAAAGAGGACCCGTAGTAAAAATGGCATAATAAAATAGCTTGTTTTTTTACAATATTAATTTATATATTTAGTCAGTGTTTGCCCATTGTAAAAGCTCTCCTCTCCCCGATTTACATGCTGACATTTATCTCTGGCTGTGACATATTTAGTCCTGCCAGGTAATCTGTACAGAATGTTCATTACTGAGCGTTCTATGCACAGAGGAAGATACTGGTTCTCTGGCAGTTGAAAAAAGTTATTTCCCACAATGCGATGTGGTTAACAGAGCGCAAACTTTCAGGACAATGGACAAGATATCACATTGTGCGAGGGGTTTCATCACAATATCAGCCAAAGAGGCCCCCCTGATGATCTATTCAAGAAAAGGTTAAGATCTCTCATGGGAAACGGGATATCACCTACTGATTGGAATGGTTCAAGCCTTAGTTTAATTCCCACTTTAACCACTATGGACAGTAAAAAAAAAAAAAAAAAAAAAAAAAAAAAAAAAAAATAAGCAAAGCAACAGCAGTTTTCTAGGCGGGCTTTTAACAGCACATAGACATTTGTCTCATGCTACATATCACTTCAGGTACCCTATAGTCATAACCTGGTGTGCCGATCTTCTTTGGAAGCAGATCTTTTGCAACAAAATGCTCCAAGATTTTTCTACTGGACTTCTTTTAACAGATGGAGATTTGGACACTTGGTAGACAGATTTTAAATCCCAGCGTTCTGCAGAATTGCAGACCAAGTTTAGGTCACTTTGAAACTAGGTTTGATAAAAGCATATATGTATGTATATGTATAGAGGTCCATGGGGTACACATCCTGCCTTTTCCACAGCCCCAGATGGAGACAAGCGTAGGCTGGGGCACAGGATGCCCCCATCGACGTGCCCCTGATCTGGCGGTAAAATCGGCCATCAAAACTGAAGCAATTATACTCCAAGATCAACTGCAGAGCTTCAATTAAAAACTCATTATGCAGTCCCGACTCCGGGTAATGCTCACGGAGGAAGAAGGACGTCGCAGCCAGTCCCACTTCGTGGGGAATAGAAGTATAAAGGCCCTCAACGTCCACACTTACAATCAAATCCTCTCCATTTACAGGGACCCCCTCCAGGACAGCCAACACGTCACCAGCCTACGCTTGTCTCCATCTGGGGCTGTGGGAAAGGCAGGATGTGTACCCCATGGACCTCTTCCAGAGGCATGTACGCCTCTGGCTGAGGTTCATTGATGACGTGCTCCTGGTCTGGCGAGGAACCAGGGAACAATTGAACTGTTTTATGGAGAGATTGAAAGAAAATGAGAGGAATTTGAAATTCACTCATGAGTGGAATGAGAGGGAGCTCTCATTCCTAGACTTAAAAATTCAGAAGGAAGGAGAGAGGTTAATAACTTCCACCTATAGAAAGCCCACAGCAGGGAATACAATGTTGCATTATTCGAGTTTCCATTTGGAGTCACAAAAAAGAGCTGTCCCTAGAGGACAGTTTTATAGGCACAGAAGAAACTGTACCCGGGATGAGGATTTTGTGAGGGAAGGGCAGGAACTAAGTACAAGATTAAGGGAGAGAGGTTATCCAGATGAACTGGTGGAACAGGAGTATCCAAGAATGATGGAGACAAAAAGAGAGGAGAGGATTTGAGAAAGGGTCGATCTCCCCGTAAAAAAAAATGGGGGTTGGTCCAGATGGAAAAAACCCTATCAGATTTATCACAGCCTATGGGGCTCATTGGTACCCATTACAAAAGGTATTGCAGAAACACTGGGGTGTTCTGTTATTGGATAGGAGGATAAGAAATTTGGTGGGGGAAAGACCCTATATGACGGCCAGAAAAGCACCCAATTTAAAGAACAAATTGGTAAGATCGGAGTTTGTGAGTAAAAAAAAGGAGACATGGTTAAATAAGTTCCCACAAAAGTTTGGAATGTTTAGTTGTGGAGATTGCAATGTGTGTGGCCTAGTGGAGAGAACGAAAACGTTTATGAATGCAAAAGGCACTAGGACCTTTGAAATTAGGGACAATATAAATTGTAATTCGGAAAGAGTCGTGTATTGTATCAGATGTCCGTGCAATTTATTGTACATAGGAAAAACGAAACGACGGTTGGGTACACGAATAGGAGAACATGTAAAAAATATTGAAAAGGCGGAGAAGGATAGTCCGCTGGGGACACATTTTGCACGTTACCACAATGGAGATCCAACCTTGTTGCGTTTTAAGGGAATAATAAAACAGAAGGTGTCACATAGGGGAGGAGATATCGAAAATGAACTGTACAAAATTGAGGCAACCTGGATCTACCGTCTGGGTACTCGAATCCCTGAAGGCTTGAATTCCGATCTGAATATGGTATATTTTCTAAAATAGCAATGGGGGTACAGTGAAGAGTGAAGGAAGAAAGGACTCAATTTAATATGGTGTTTTAGCCAAAAGTGAGTTGTGTGTGGAAGAAGTTGAAAAAAGAAAAGAGGTTAGCTATATCTTGCCCTCAGACTGACAGTAACAAAGATGGAGGCTCGCAACCTGGGAGGAGCTGGGAGCGGAGACTGATGATGCTAAAAGGAGATCACGCTGCAGCAATGGCCAACCCCACGCACTTTGAGAAAGCCCCGTGGGCGGGCGAAACGCGTCAGTGGGCGGGGTGAGGTGGACCACGCTAGCGCTCACCATCCCGGGACGCCGGGCTGCACCATGCGCCGCTGCAAGTTCACTGAAAGAAAGACCGGAGCAGCCAGCTGGATTAGCGCGAGGAGGTGACACACAGTGTCGGGCTAAAGGACTGGAACGAGCCCTGAGCGAATAGCTCCCTCAAGACGATGTATCTGATGGCAGCAAGGTCGTGAGTAAACAACAGCAGCAGCAGACACACAGAGTTTGTATATGCTTGGAGCCTATGAGATAGATGGAAATCTGGAGACACACATCCTTTGGGAACTATGGACATAATGGGCTATAACATACACACGGAATACAGGAATACTGTGGATGGTAGAGGTATATGATTTAGCTGTACCCCCATATAAGATCCAAGAAGTTTTCCTAGATTACACAAGGGGAAGATGAATATAACTAGTCCAGTGATCCCAGTATGAAGCTTCTAGGTGACAGTGCACTGTCGGATTGTGTGTGAGTGAGGAGGCCTCATGGTGTGCGCCGGGTGGAGGGCCCACAGATGTCCAGATATGATCGGTTAACCGATTGATTTGCATAGGCTGCGGCTGGGTGATCAATCTGGTAATATACCGTCATGGGGACAGTGGGTGAAAATTAATCCTAGCAAACGTGGTCCAGATTGGTTTTAGGGATTTTAATATGGTGTGAATCATGTTTTGTTATACATTTTGGAGACTAATATTAAAATGTATACAAGCACAAGTAGACACTTTGGTTTTTTGGTTTTGATTGAAACTCATTTAATTCAGTTAACCTTTTAAAACTAGTCACAAACATGCCATTTAATTGAGAGGTGTATCTTGTTAGTGAATCTCTCAATTAAAGGGCCACAATCACAAATTTATAGTCAATTATGTAGAGGCATAATAAGAAAAACAGCACTTAAATATGCATGGCTGAACATTTTCTTTCTTTTTTCAAATTCAGTATCCTTAGCTAACTTCCAGTCTTGTCAGCTGAGCAGTAGTAGACAACATATTTATAGGTAAACAGAAGTCTGTACAGAACAGGAAAGCCATTTGCTGCTCTTCCTTCAGCCCCATAAAGCCGTTAGTTAATAAATCCTGTACAGAACAGGAAAGAAGCAGTTTGCTACTGTTCCTTTAGCCCCATATATAGAGGTTAATGAATGGGTTAAAAGCCTCAAACACACAACAGGATTGCTGTTGCCGTCAGGGTCTGGGGAACGATCTGTTGCTTGCATGGGTATCCGGGATCACCAAAGATCCAGCAAACCAGATCTTAGGAAGATACAGGGAGTGCAGAATTATTAGGCAAGTTTTGAGGAATAATTTTAATATTGAACAACAACCATGTTCTCAATGAACCCAAAAAACTCATTAATATCAAAGCTGAATATTTTTGAAAGTTGTTTTTAGTTTGTTTTTAGTTTTAGCTATTTTAGGGAGATATCTGTGTGTGCAGGTGACTATTACTGTGTATAATTATTAGGCAACTTAACAAAAAACAAATATATACCCATTTCAATTATTTATTTTTACCAGTGAAACCAATATCTCAACATTCACAAATATACATTTCTGACATTCAAAAAACAAAACAAAAACAAATCAGTGACCAATATAGCCACCTTTCTTTGCAAGGACACTCAAAAGCCTGCCATCCATGGATTCTGTCAGTGTTTTGCTCTGTTCACCATCAACATTGCGTGCAGCAGCAACCACAGCCTCCCAGACACTGTTCAGAGAGGTGTACTGTTTTCCCTCCTTGTAAATCTCACATTTTATGATTGACAACAGGTTCTCAATGGGGTTCAGATCAGGTGAACGAGGAGGCCATGTCATTCGTTTTTCTTCTTTTATACCCTTTCTTGCCAGCCACGCTGTGGAGTACTTGGACGGGTGTGATGGAGAATTGTCCTGCATTAAAATCATGTTTTTCTTGAAGGATGCAGACTTCTTCCTATACCACTGCTTGAAGAAGGTGTCTTCCAGAAACTGGCAGTAGGACTGGGAGTTGAGCTTGACTCCATCCTCAACCCGAAAAGGCCCCACAATCTCATCTTTGATGATACCAGCCCAAACCAGTACTCCACCTCCATCTTGCTGGCGTCTGAGTCGGACTGGAGCTCTCTGCCCTTTACCAATCCAGCCACGGGCGCATCCATCTGGCCCATCAAGACTCACTCTCATTTCATCAGTCCATAAAACCTTAGAAAAATCAGTCTTGAGATATTTCTTGGCCCAGTCTTGACGTTTCAGCTTGTGTGTCTTGTTCAGTGGTGGTCGTCTTTCAGCCTCTTACCTTGGCCATGTCTCTGAGTATTGCACACCTTGTGCTTTTGGGCACTCCAGTGATGTTGCAGCTCTGAAATATTGCCAAACTGGTGGCAAGTGGCATCTTGGCAGCTGCACGCTTGACTTTTCTCAGTTCATGGGCAGTTATTTTGCGCCTTGGTTTTTCCACATGCTTCTTGCGACCCTGTTGACTATTTTGAATGAAACGCTTGATTGATGATCACACTTCAGAAGCTTTGCAATTTTAAGAGTGCTGCATCCCTCTGCAAGATATCTCACTATTTTTGACTTTTCTGAGCCTGTCAAGTCCTTCTTTTGACCCATTTTGCCAAAGGAAAGGAAGTTGCCTAATAATTATGCACACCTGATATAGGGTGTTGATGTCATTAGACCACACCTCTTCTCATTACAGAGATGCACATCACCTAATATGCTTAATTGGGAGTATGCTTTCGAGCCTATACAGCTTGGAGTAAGACAACGTGCATAAAGAGGATGATGTGGTCAAAATACTCATTTGCCTAATAATTCTGCACTCCCTGTATTGAGCGGCTGCTGTACACCCGGTTGTTTCACTCAAGATTCTTACATGAGGCGGTCTTCATCATCTGCCCACACAGGGTTCAAGCCAGCCTCTGTACATAGCTTTACATTTTTGTTTTTCTTAGTAGCTAATTATTAGACGATAGCATAACAGAGAGGAATACAGGGAGAGGAGATAAATTCCCTTAGCACCCCAATTTAAATACTGAGTGACTTACTCCCAGAAGAGGTACACAGGTATACATACACACACACATAAAACAGGCTGAAATCTGAAATATCTGTTTACAGAATCCAGCAGGGCCTTCACCCTGCAAGGCAGCTGCTGTTCACCCCTATTCCTTCTTACATGGACTGTTCCTGGTTGCCTGTGAGGTACCTTTATTGTAGTGATATGTACATCAGAATTTCAAATAAATCAGCTTTTCTAAATAAAAAGCAAACAAAAAAAATAACCAACCAACCAACCACACCAATATGGCGCCCATGTTAATAGTGACTTTACTGAAATACCATTAAAAAATGATCTTATTAGAATACCTTACAGAAACTTGGTTTAAAGTGGAACCAAGTTTCTGTAAGGTATTCTAATAAGATCACAGACCAAATACATGTAAGGGTACATTATGAGTCAAGACTGTGTGAGGAAGTGTAATTTGGTTTTAAAGTGAACCAGAGACGAAGCACCCTCATGTATTTTGCCATATATATCAGTGGGAACATTAGAGAAAACACCCACCCTGCTCTCTGTTTAATATTTCACTGCTCAGCCTGCTTCTAATCAGCCCTGATAAAATCCCCGGCTGAGCATTCAGTCTGGCTTTGCTCAGGAATCATTATAGCTGAGTGTCTTCTCTGATGTCTTTTCAAGCCCAAGCCTGCCACCTTCTGGCTCTGCCATAATGATTCCTGAGCAAAGCCAGACTGAATGCTCTGCCGGAGATTTTATCAGGGCTGATTAGAAGCAGGCTGAGCAGTGAAAAATAAAACCGAGACCCGAATAGGTGTTCTCTCTAATGTTCACACTGATATACAGTATATGGTAAAATACAGGAGGGTGCTTTGTCTCTGGTTCACTTTAAGGCCTCTTCAAGTTTGCACTAAATACCTTTAGGACAACTGATGCCTCCCCTGTACAGACACAAGAAATTGCTCTGCTGTAACTTGCCGATTTAATTAAAAGACAAGCCGAGATGACAATACACAGCTGAAAAAACAAAGCCATGAATTTTCCCCATTACATGCATAGTGCCAACATCACCAGCAGACTCTTCTCTCTCACACAGGCAAAAACTAGGCAGCACAACTTAGCTATAGAAAAGCAGCAACAGGGAAGCATTCAAAAGTTGTAGTGTTGTGAGCTTTGTTCAAAATGCACATGACATCATTTGAAATATGCTATTAATAAAGGTTTTTATTAAGGTTATGCTTCCGGAAATGGGAAGTTGGGGCAGTGTAAGGTTCAAAACCATGTAAGGAGGTGGGGTTAATACAGTCCCATCATGTCCTACTACAGTATGATATTGTGGGCTTAATTTCTCTCTTCATGTCTAACTCCTAAAGGGGAATGAGACCAGGTCTCTCCTGCTGAAAATATATTGGTGTTCAGGAGTATAAGAGATATTCTGGGACTCAACTTCTGCAGTTGGTTCCTGCACAGTGCTTCTATTAGCATGTTTCCAAAGCCCACCTGCCCCCTCATCCCTGCTTAGACAGGAACATCAAGCAAACTGCCATTATACATTGCAGTGAAATCCAAAGAGTGCTCCACTGAATCAGTAGTGTATACCGGGTACCAGGGCTTTATGGAGTAGTGTGGTACTTGGCTGAGGAAATGTCTTCGTAAGAACACCAATTAAGAGTTTACATGCAGTTGTGCAGGAGACCTAGGGCACCTATGATACAACTGAAATCCAGTATACAGAAAAAGTAGAGGGAAGGTTCAACAGCTGGCAGGCTGCAGAAGGTGGGCTTGGAGAAGGCTACCAGCTGCACCAAGTTATTATTTAAATGGACACAATGAAAATTCAAGACAGACAGATCACTTACTAAACTCTCCTCTCCACTGCCATGTCATCTGACGCTGACATGTAGCTCCTGGCTTGTTGAAATCACAAGCTGCACAAGTCACTTCATCCACCATAGCAGAAGGCTGTAAAAATGGAAACAATTCTGCTTCAAGCTCAAAGAAAACAAAATAGCCTTGAAGAGTTCGCTCTATATAAAAAGCATGAAACAATTGTGTTTCTCCCAACCTGCAGACGATTGGTCAGGATGATGTTTGGATACATGGCTCCCACATCCAGATGGTAGATAAGAGGGCATTCTATTCTATTGGGCACCTCCTTCAGAGAGGTAAGCTTCTTTTTTATTTCATCGCAGATCTAAATATATATAACAAAATAATCTAAGCTAGAGAATAAAGGAAACAAATGAATTACTGCGCATAAGTAAAAAACATACCTCCTGGAAATTGGTGACCTCCTCAAGAGGAACTTTCTCTTCCTCTTCAATAGCATGCCGCAGTGTCAGCTCCACCCGCTGAAGCAGGAAGTCAAATGCAGCTGGATTCTTCAGGAGAGACGAAAAACTGATATGTTAAAGTGGATCCGAGATAAACTTTTACTCATTGCATAATTGTGTTCCTTTCATATAGTTTATAGGGCATTACTGAAGCCAAATACTTTATTTTAATACTCTAATTCCTTATAAACTAAACAAGCCTCACCCACAGCTTTGCAGAGTGCCTTGGCATTTTCTGACAGTAGCAATGGCTTATGGGAGCTTAGTCTGGGCAGGAGGAGGTTTTACTAGCCACAGATTTTAGAGGCAGAGGGGGGGAGGGAGGAGGGGGAATTAGGTTTTCACAGGCTGAGGGCTGGAGATGCAGATCAACTTGCCTGTGTGTAATGTTTACAAACAGAACATGGCCGCTGTCATTCTATCACAGGAAGAAATAATCATATTCTGTTGAAGGTGTTTGCAGCTAGATTTGCTGTGTAAACTAAACTTTAGATTATTATTAGATTAGTCAAGTTACTTGTTATAGTTAGTTTTTCATCTCGGATCCGCTATAACAATATAGAAACACCATTCCTTGGGTATCAAATTTTTCATTCTACAAATTTCTCAATACAAATGACTTTTTAAATTCTACAGCCTAAAAATTCATAATTAAAACACCACTTCATAAACCAATAATTGCATTTTTTATTATGATCATTATTTATTATAGCGCTGACATCTTCCACAGCGCTGTACAGAGCATATAGTCTTGTCACTTAACTGTCCCTCAGCAATGTCAGGTTTTGGATAGGCACACCTTGCCGTGTTTCTGTAGTCGGGTGCTCAGCCTTGATGCAGAAGCGGCATCAGTCCAATACAAGCAATTCAAGGTCGGCTGGCACACCAGTTCAAAGTTCCAAACAGTTTTATTGTATGCACAACATGACAATTGTTTTGGGGCCACGGAGGGTCCCCTTCATCAGATAAAGTGCAGGTCTGCACTTTATCTGATGAAGGGGACCCTCCGTGGCCCCGAAACAATTGTCATGTTGTGCATACAATAAAACTGCTTGGAACTTTGAACTGGTGTGCCAGCCGACCTTGAATTGCTTAACTGTCCCTCAGAGGAGCTCACAATCTAATCCCTACCATGGTCATATGTCAATGTATGTATCGTGCAGTGTATGTATGTATAGTAGATTAGGGTCAATTTTTTTAAGGGGAAGCCAATAAACTTATCTGAATTTTTTGGGGAGGAAGTGGAGGAAACCGGAGTGCCCAGAGGAAACCTATGCAGACACGGGAAGAACATACAAAGTCACTGCAGGTAGTGCCCTGGCTGGGATTTGAACCGGGGACCCAGTGCTGCAAGGTGAAACTGCTAACCAGTGCGCCACCGCGATTTATCATACCACTGAATGTCTGTATAACTCAACCTGTGTTCTAGTGCCCATAATAGGTTATTAGGCATGTACAACTTTAATGTGACACTGCATAATATAGTACCCAGCCTATAGCCCCGTAGTGTGTAGAGCTGCATACTGGACCCGCCAGTGAGCTATTGGCCAGAGACCCTGTAACGAGGTAAGAAATGCAGAGGAGAGAACCACAGAGACATGCAAGGGCAATGTACCCCGGTGACTTCACCAAAAAGCTTATGGTACATCTGCAGCTATAGGTGGCTTCTATCTGGTGAGCAGTCACTGTGTAGGGGAGTGGGACATGGATTCATTTTGTGAGTCATCACCTGCACTTACTTCAGAGGGCATTGTGGTGGCAGCAGGAGATTTTCTTAAAACAGTATTAACCTATGTGGGAAGTTTTACTTATTGCAGAAACGTGCACGTGAGATACAGAGGAGATGATCCTTGATTTCTTATAAGCGCATGGCCCACCTAAAACTCGAGGTGATACAATCGAAGTGTAGAGGTGGCACACCTTGCCCTGGTGTGGGTGCTGTAACCTGTAGATGCTGAGCCCAAACATCCAAAGTCATAACAAGCAAGGAAAGTCCAGGTTAGCACACCATTGGAAGATTCAAAATTTCTTCAATTTATTGCTTCATAAGCACATAGATATGACAATTGTTTCGGGGCCAACAACGGATCCCCTTCTTCAGATAGTGCAAACAAACAATACACCCATTGTGCACATTAGATATATACTCTATGAGGTGGAGAGCCACCTACGACAATCAAAGCAATAGCCCCTCCCATCATTTCTGCTTCAGATGTAAACAAACAATGCTGCACATCTCAATGCATACAATCAACAGGTGTCATAGCAATGTAGCACCAATGTCAAAAAGGTTATCAATATTTACACCGGCTTCACATGGTCAATATTCCAATTTCCTGCAATATTGTTGCTAGGTGGTTGAAGCCAGAGTAACGCTTACTTACCCCCATGTGTCAATCACTGTCTATCAGGGTGGGAATCCATTCCCATTCAAACCTGATAGGTTCCTGCTTCGCGCCACGGCCGCTGCAGCCGTTACCGAGCGCTTTGCATATTCTCCGTAAGGGAATGCATCACTTCCGCACTGTGTGATGCTCCCATGACGCAGCTTCCACATCGGGTGTTGCCATGGCCGCCACTACGCGTCCCAGACGCAATGCGCCGTCTCCATGGCAACCCAGAGGTCGGCCTATCCCGCGCGCCATGGACGTCACCACGGACGTCACTAGAGGGAAATCCCAGCCCATCCCACAGCGCGAACTCCGTCACACTGTGGGTATGGGCCTGGGAGTCACCGGCCAATCATGGCTCTCTATTGCATGCCAATGCTCCGGGTGCATCGCTGAGGTCACCATGGCAACCAACAGCGTGCACCCCGCAAGCATAGGCTGCTACCTTCGCGCACTAGGAAGGCATGGGGATGCCCTAAAGTATAATTGACACAAAGGGGAAAAGCGCCACTCCATGGCTCCACAGATATACACATTCAAACCATTAAACAGCGCATAGGCTCTGGTGAATTAAACCTTACTGACATACAATTCTGGTCGGCGCCAGACATACATCACTGCAGAAATTAAAGAGGGGGAAGAAGACAGAGAAAAAACGCAGTAAAAAAGGGGGGGGGGGGGGAAAGGATTAAGGCAAAAGGGCTGGGGGTGGGGTAGGATAGAGGGGGTAGGGGAAAGCGGGAAACGGGGGGGGGGGGGGGGGGGGGGAAGAGGGAAAAGAAAGAGGGAAAAGGAGAAAAGGAAACAAAGAGAAGTCAAAAGAAGATTGCCAATAACAAGTGACAACAATCCCAAAAATGCTGTGACATGATTATTGCAGCAAGGGAAATCCCCCTTAATACTCTGTGAGGTGAGACAGTCCCAGCATCGCTCCCACCATGAGTCAGTCATATAGGCAATATCTCATTGACCGGATAGGTCACATCAAGTTAAATTAGAATATACCTAAATTATCTCTCACTCAGGTAACAGTTCAATGAATTGTATTGGTTAAGTCCTCTCGGAGAGACCGTATCTAAAGTATGTATCCAATACGCTTCCCTCTGCAAGAGTAGTTTATCCCGGTCCCCACCTCTTCGAGGTTTTTTAACACAGTCAATGACCAGCCCTTTCAGATCACTAGCACAGTGTCCCATATTGGCAAAGTGAACTGCCACTGGTTTAGTGACGTCCAGGGTTTTACCTTTCTTGAGTGCATCAAGGGCCAAACGGATATCACTCCTATGATGCTGAAACCGCACTTTGAAGGCATTTGTAGTTTTCCCCACGTATGCCAGTCCACAAGGACACCGCAACATATATGTACAGTATTCTGTGTTACAATTATAGTAATCCCTGAGATAGTGTTTCCTCCCGTTCCTAGGATCAGAAAAGTATTTGCCAGTGATCAATGAATTACATACATTGCATTTGTAACATTTATAACAGCCCTTTCTGTCTGAAAACGTAAAGGTAGATCTTTCATATTTATGCACTGGATCAGCCTGTACTAAAATCTCCCGCAGGCTTTGACTAGCCCTGTATGAAAATAGGGGGGATTCATGCAAAATTGGATTCAAGGTTACATCAGATTGTAATATGGCTAGGTTTTTACCCACCGATTTTTTGATCACAGTGGCCATCGGGTTGTAGTCATGGACAAATGCTAAGTTATTTTTAGCTGGTTTATCCTCCTTCCCCTCCATAATTTCTTTGGCCCGACAAAGAGCCTCAGTCAGTGTGCCCTCAGGGTATCCTCTTTCGAGAAACCGTTCTTTCATAACCTCTAATTCCCTGGAGGTTTCATCTTTTTCATTGCAAATCCTAAGTACCCTCAGGAATTGTGATATTGGAAGGCTACTGATTAAATGTTTTGGATGGGCACTATCATAATGCAGGAGAAACCGACAGACCGGAACACCCTCCTGCATTATGATAGTGCCCATCCAAAACATTTAATCAGTAGCCTTCCAATATCACAATTCCTGAGGGTACTTAGGATTTGCAATGAAAAAGATGAAACCTCCAGGGAATTAGAGGTTATGAAAGAACGGTTTCTCGAAAGAGGATACCCTGAGGGCACACTGACTGAGGCTCTTTGTCGGGCCAAAGAAATTATGGAGGGGAAGGAGGATAAACCAGCTAAAAATAACTTAGCATTTGTCCATGACTACAACCCGATGGCCACTGTGATCAAAAAATCGGTGGGTAAAAACCTAGCCATATTACAATCTGATGTAACCTTGAATCCAATTTTGCATGAATCCCCCCTATTTTCATACAGGGCTAGTAAAAGCCTGCGGGAGATTTTAGTACAGGCTGATCCAGTGCATAAATATGAAAGATCTACCTTTACGTTTTCAGACAGAAAGGGCTGTTATAAATGTTACAAATGCAATGTATGTAATTCATTGATCACTGGCAAATACTTTTCTGATCCTAGGAACGGGAGGAAACACTATCTCAGGGATTACTATAATTGTAACACAGAATACTGTACATATATGTTGCGGTGTCCTTGTGGACTGGCATACGTGGGGAAAACTACAAATGCCTTCAAAGTGCGGTTTCAGCATCATAGGAGTGATATCCGTTTGGCCCTTGATGCACTCAAGAAAGGTAAAACCCTGGACGTCACTAAACCAGTGGCAGTTCACTTTGCCAATATGGGACACTGTGCTAGTGATCTGAAAGGGCTGGTCATTGACTGTGTTAAAAAACCTCGAAGAGGTGGGGACCGGGATAAACTACTCTTGCAGAGGGAAGCGTATTGGATACATACTTTAGATACGGTCTCTCCGAGAGGACTTAACCAATACAATTCATTGAACTGTTACCTGAGTGAGAGATAATTTAGGTATATTCTAATTTAACTTGATGTGACCTATCCGGTCAATGAGATATTGCCTATATGACTGACTCATGGTGGGAGCGATGCTGGGACTGTCTCACCTCACAGAGTATTAAGGGGGATTTCCCTTGCTGCAATAATCATGTCACAGCATTTTTGGGATTGTTGTCACTTGTTATTGGCAATCTTCTTTTGACTTCTCTTTGTTTCCTTTTCTCCTTTTCCCTCTTCCCCCCCCCCCCCCCCCCCGTTTCCCGCTTTCCCCTACCCCCTCTATCCTACCCCACCCCCAGCCCTTTTGCCTTAATCCTTCCCCCCCCCCCCCTTTTTTACTGCGTTTTTTCTCTGTCTTCTTCCCCCTCTTTAATTTCTGCAGTGATGTATGTCTGGCGCCGACCAGAATTGTATGTCAGTAAGGTTTAATTCACCAGAGCCTATGCGCTGTTTAATGGTTTGAATGTGTATATCTGTGGAGCCATGGAGTGGCGCTTTTCCCCTTTGTGTCAATTATACTTTAGGGCATCCCCATGCCTTCCTAGTGCGCGAAGGTAGCAGCCTATGCTTGCGGGGTGCACGCTGTTGGTTGCCATGGTGACCTCAGCGATGCACCCGGAGCATTGGCATGCAATAGAGAGCCATGATTGGCCGGTGACTCCCAGGCCCATACCCACAGTGTGACGGAGTTCGCGCTGTGGGATGGGCTGGGATTTCCCTCTAGTGACGTCCGTGGTGACGTCCATGGCGCGCGGGATAGGCCGACCTCTGGGTTGCCATGGAGACGGCGCATTGCGTCTGGGACGCGTAGTGGCGGCCATGGCAACACCCGATGTGGAAGCTGCGTCATGGGAGCATCACACAGTGCGGAAGTGATGCATTCCCTTACGGAGAATATGCAAAGCGCTCGGTAACGGCTGCAGCGGCCGTGGCGCGAAGCAGGAACCTATCAGGTTTGAATGGGAATGGATTCCCACCCTGATAGACAGTGATTGACACATGGGGGTAAGTAAGCGTTACTCTGGCTTCAACCACCTAGCAACAATATTGCAGGAAATTGGAATATTGACCATGTGAAGCCGGTGTAAATATTGATAACCTTTTTGACATTGGTGCTACATTGCTATGACACCTGTTGATTGTATGCATTGAGATGTGCAGCATTGTTTGTTTACATCTGAAGCAGAAATGATGGGAGGGGCTATTGCTTTGATTGTCGTAGGTGGCTCTCCACCTCATAGAGTATATATCTAATGTGCACAATGGGTGTATTGTTTGTTTGCACTATCTGAAGAAGGGGATCCGTTGTTGGCCCCGAAACAATTGTCATATCTATGTGCTTATGAAGCAATAAATTGAAGAAATTTTGAATCTTCCAATGGTGTGCTAACCTGGACTTTCCTTGCTTGTTAAAACTCGAGGTGGTGATGATCTGATGAGCATTACATTTAAAGGGGAAGACTTTGGTGTGACGAATATTACGGAAAGTTGTGCGCAAAATCGCCATCGATTTTCGCATGGTCGTGCACAGTCACTGTCAGCCCTGGGTAGGATAACAAATACCTTTCTTTGCTCTTCTTCTGAGAGCATTGCAGGAGTACAGTAGCCTCCCCCACATCCTGTGTCAGGTCAGGAAAGAATGTCACACCTAGCAGGACCTCCCGCTGGGCCAGTTGCTGGCACAGCCTTCCCCAAGGAAACTAGATCCAACCAGTAAGATAAAAAAATTCCCTCCAAACTCAGAGGCTCAAACAAAGGAATCATTAATGTATTAATAATTCAAAATAGGTTTGGCACAGCAAGACCAAAATTACATTTCCTGATACCTAGGAAACAGGTCTATAATTCACATGAATTATCATTCTCTAGCTATCAGGGATCCATATAGAAACCACTTTATCCGGCCTGCGTAGAGCGAGTGCGACACACTAGGCGTGTATAGCCTCATTTAATACAGAGCAACATGCTGCTTATGAATATGGTCTCGGATTTGCGATGCACCAATCTGGGGCGGAATTACACAAATTATTAATAATTGGTACATTCCTTGCTCCGAGTCTGTGGGTGGCAACCTGACTGCCAGGAGGTAACCCTGCCTCAAACACACCTACTCTCCAGGTAGTGACCGCCCCAAAACTGAGGTCAGTAAAAAGTGTTTGCGAGGAACTCCGCCTCAGTTCTTCAATTTCCATCGAGCAGGGAAGTCTAGACATGTGCTCACAGAGAACCGGGCGCATGTTGTGTACAAAGGACTTTTAACCTGAATGCCTACCTTTAAACTGGACTATTTTCTTCATTCTTCAAATGGACTGCTCAGCTAACTAAGTAAGAATTTTCTGATTTTATTCCTTTTTATTTTTAAGCTCTGTGTTTTATATGTTAATAGGTGTATATAACTGTATGTAATGCATTTGTGTTATTAAACGTTTAAAAATCGTTTAGCGGTTATGACCTGTTGCTGAACATACACAATCGTACCTATTCTCCTGAACTCGCTACCCTGTGTTTAATAGAAGTGTGCCTTTATAACCCGTATGCGTGAATCCGGCTCAGATAGTCAGATCTGACCCAGGTTCCTGCATACTGCTAAGGGTTAATAGAGCGTTCTCCAAATCCTAGTATAATTACAGTAGCAGGCTGTGTAACTCGCTTGGTGGCAGATCTTTGAATTGTATATGTGTGTGGTGAGTCGGTTGGTATCAGCACGCTCCCTTCGCGAGTCAGTTCATCAAATTGCGAACGCGGGTTACCCTTCGTGATGAACAAATGACCGTGTGAGAGGATTTCTGACGCTGATCGACTGACCCACCCGCAGACCGGCCTAGCGGTCTGTGACATTTGGCATTTTACCAAGAGTGGCACTATATTCTCACTGGCACGGGTGGTGCAATTTAAGAGTGCTTATATTCATTTGTTGACTTTTGTGCAGTGTGTTTGTATATAAAAGTGTCATTTTAACTACCTGCGGACCGAGCGAGTAGAAATCTACGGCGGGCAGGGGGCGCTACGGTCCTGACCCGACGTAAGCTCTACGTCCCATTGACTGCGTGTCCCCGCTCGCTCGGTCCACTCTGCCCCCGCCGCAATGTGATGCCCTGCCGCCTCTGACGGCAGAGCACTGTGAGCCGGGCAGGAGCCGTTTTCATTGGCTCCTGGCCCTGTCATTCATGTAAGCCGTTCCCATTGGCTTACATGGAGTGACAGGGTCAGGAGCCAATGAAAGCTGCTCCTGACCGGCGCACAGCGCTCTGCCGTCATAGCGACGGCAGAGAGAGCAGCCTGCGGCGGGGACGGAGCGACGGTAACTTGCGACAGTTTGCTGGACCAGCACCCTCTGGTCCTTAAGGGGGCAGAGGGTGCTGGTCCAGAAAGGGTTAAAATCAATTGTACTGAATCCCGAGAACTTTGGCAGTTTACCCTGCCAGCTGATAAACTGTGTGGCATATTGAGAGAATTTCCTACCCAAGAATAGAGAACCTGGAATACACTTTTGAAGACAGTAGGATTGAAGTGTGACCAAGTTCAAGGAGAAGAGGCATTTTAAAATGAAATGGTGTGGGGTTTATGACTGACTGGTGTGGAGCTAGAGGGCATATAGATGGATTTATAGGAAAAGTCAATGGAATAATAAATCTGTATAAATTATTTTCCAGGTTTATGAAGTGGGCTTGTAATTATGAATGTTGTCCTTTTGAATTAAAGAAGTAATTTGCATTAGTGGACTAATCATTGCATTTGATACTTATTGACAGTTGTAAGCAGGGGATGGTGGTACACTCTTTTGTGGGTGTGTGAAGGTGTTCAGTAGATCTGCAGTGCCATCTTGTGGACATTTTTGTAAACAACCGATTTGTACATTTTCCACAACAGTAACCTTAATTTTTTTTTTTTATACTAGATTTTATTTTTTTCCTTTAGAACGTGCAAACCAAGCTTAGGTTGACCAGTCCTGTGATACAGTTGTGACTGCTGTCCCCAGATATAGCAGGCCTACACTCAACCCTTCAGCTTCCCTTTATCAAGCCTTCCCCTACAGCTTCCTCTCCTCCACACTCCCCCACCCATTGACCTGTTCCACATAATATGCATCAACAGAACACAAACCTGAAGTGGAGTTTTCAGTTTTTGGAGGCAACAGGTTAAGTTAAAAAACCAAGAACACGCCTATCTAATGAACTCTAGGTTTGTATATTTTGTTATGGCAGGCAACACCCATGCATAAATAAAGGATGTATTTACCATTTTAAATCGACATGGAATGTCACTGCGGAATACTCCAGACTCAAGAGCCTCCACATGGCCACCCACGTAGGTTTCAGAGTCTAAAACATGGCCGTCACTGGTCAGCTTATTGAATACAGACTCTTGTTTGTTAGGGAAGATAATGTTGGCATGGTAAGCCTGCACCATCAGCAATGCTTCACAGAGGGTTCCGGAACCCTTCCTCAGCACCTGTGGGAAAAGATATCAAAGTCTTGCTCTGTTTTCCTAATGCTTAGCACCCAGTGCATAGTCTTGTTACATAAAGACCACACAGTAAAATGGACACAGATGCAAGCACAAACCTCATCAGGCTCCATTGGAATAATGGTACATAAAGCAAAGATAAATGGATGGACATATTTCATGTACATGTAATATGTGGCAACAGCATCGGATACAGAGTATGTAGCCAACACCTAAAAAAATAAGAATAATTTCAGTTAGTTTTAAAGTTACTTAATCAGACAGCTATCTCAATATGGAAAAAGGGTAAAAAATAAATAAATCAATACATTGAAAAGCGAGAAGTTAAAAGACAGGAGATCAAGAAATTATTGATATTCACCATGCAATCTATTCATATTGTTCAATCCACAATCTGCCTGCACATCATCATCTTTACAACTGTTAGGGCCTTTTTCCACTACACGCAGATTTGATGCAGATTGGATGCAGAAAAACTGACTCCAATGAATGCCTCTGGGAAAATCTGCATCAGAAAAATCACGTTAAGTGGAAACAGGCCCATAGGCTTTCATTGGAGTCAGTTTTTCTGCATCCATTCTGCATCCAATCTGCGTGTAGTGGAAACAGGCCCTTAGGCAATACAAAAAAAATAGACAGCACCAACTGCTATTGTTTATAACCACACCCATTAATACCGTGATAAGCTAAAAGGTTTTTTTTTTTTTTGTTTTTTTTTTTAAGCTATACAGATGCACAGAGGGAGACACTGCTTTCTTGGCAGTTGGAAACAGCTGTTATTTCCCACAATACAACAAGGTTCACAGACCGGAAACTGTCAGAACCTAGGTCCTGACATCACACTGTGGGAGGGGTTTCACCACTATTTTAGCCACACTGACCCCCATCATGATCTATTCAAGAAAAAAAAAAAAAAAAAGAAAAAAAAAAAAAGATTTCTCATGAGAAAGAGGTATCAGCTAATCATTGGGATAAAGTTCAATCCAGGGTTATAGTGCCTTTTTAAAAGGGTAGTTATAGCTTTTTACACAAACAATAGCGCATTACTGGGACAAATTTCACTTAGTACGCATAAAAAAATAAATAAATAAATAAAAATACCTGTGGCTCCTCTGTTGCCATTCGACACATCTCCTCTGGGTCCAGTTCAACTGGATCATAGCCCAACTTTGCTTTGGCAGCTGCCTTTAGATTATGACTTCCAACCGGCAGGTAACTGTCTCTTTTCACCCACCTATGAGGACAAATATTTTAAATAAAAAAGCCACAAAATGATTTCCCCTTCTGAATAATGTCCGCTCTGTGTTGTACAGTGTGGTTGTATAAAACATTATCAGCAACACTAACCGTCACTGCTACAGAAAAACAAGGTAGTACCGCTACAGTAAAACTGTGCCCAACGTGTTAAAAGCACAAAACTATGCCTGACTTTATTCTACATTTCTGCTATTGTATTACTGAAGATATTCCAGAACAAAATGAGTAAAAGGTAAACTGATAACAGAATAATGCCTCTCGTCCTTGATCCTTCATGACAAAAATAATTAGAAGACATTGTATAAAGTATGCATTAGAGAGGGGAAAATTTTCTTGGTTTAAAAGGACACCTGACCAGAGACAGTGCTACCTATGGTAAGCCCAGAGGTATGATCATGCTGGATCCACATACAGCAAAATCCCCGCTATTCGGAACTCAGTTAAAAAGAATTCTCAAGCAATCAGAAAAAAAAATCCTGGCCTTGCGGGGTGTATATATCTACTTTGACACTTCCTTTTACAGTAATAAATGTTTGTTACATTAAAGAGGAACTCCAGTGAAAATAATGTAATAAAAAAGTGCTTCATTTTTACAATAATTACGTATAAATGATTTAGTCAGTGTTTGCCCATTGTAAAATCTTTTAAATCCCTGATTTACATTCTGACATTTATTACATGGTGACATTTTTACTGTTGGCAGGTGATGTAGCTGCTGCATGCTTTTTTGGCAGTTGAAAACAGCTGTAAACAGCTCTTTCCCACAATGCAGCAAGGTTCACAGACAGGAAACTGCCAGGAGTACATACTCAGAATTTCTTGTGGGAGGGGTTTCACCACAATATCAGCCATACAGAGCTGACATTGTGGTGAAAGGGGGATGGTCTGTTTGTGAAAAGGAATAGATTTCTCATGTAAAAGAGGGTATCAGCTACTGATTGGGATAAAGTTAAATTCTTGGTCGGAGTTTCTCTTTAAGGGCTCGTTTCCACTACAGCGAATCTGCATGCGTTTTATGCATGCAGATTCGCACAAGCAATAGAAGTGGATGGGCCCGTTTCCACTTGTGCGGGATTCTGTGCGGTTTGTTGGGCAGAAAAAAATCTGCACGACAGACCCATCAGAATTCGCACACCGCACGCGAATCGTCGGTAATGTAACTAAATAGGAAAACCGCAAGCATTTTAGTCTTGCGGTTTTCCCGGCGTTTCCGCGTGCGTTTTCGCTTAAAAACCCATGTCAATGCATGCTGGCATTGACATGGTTAAAATCGCGTTGCGCAAACCGCGAGCAATTCCACCTGAAAATCCGTATAGAAACACCAACGGCATGCGGATTCGTTGCCACGATTTTCCCATCGAACTCTTGCCACAGTAGTGGAAACGGGCCCTTAGTCTAACCTTTGTCTCAATTTGTTTTTATTCTAGTTCAACATAAATACAGAGTTATGGCAAGTATGCAGCGTGGGATATGGTACTATTTTTTAGCTAGGCCTATTTTTAACATTGACCCTCAAGCAAGCAGAAACTACCCTTACCCAGCAACAGCCAATTCCTGTGAAGGATAATGGGGGTTTTACTGTACCACAGTGCATTCGTTCCTCTTCTCGTTCTCCCCGATCCTCATAGTCACTCCTTGAAAATGTTGACTTTTGGCTAAAGTCTACTTTTCAGACAGTAATGAGGCAGGCTTGAGCGATGTTCCCTCCTCTCACCCTCCGCTTCCCCACTAACTCTCCTTAACCTCCCTGGCGTTATGAATCATGCGGCTGCGCGGCCGCAGGATGGTTTTTCTCACCTTTTCTTTTTTTTTTAGCATGAAGCTAGCCTAGCGCTAGCTACACACTTCCCCCCTCCCTGCGGCGTCCCCACGTACCTTCAGATCGCCGCCGGCGCCGCTTGCCCATAAGGAAATCCCGTTCTGAACAGGATTTCCTTGAGGGCTTCCCCCGTTGCCACGGCGACGAACGGAGTGCCGTCATCGACGTCGTGACGTCACAGGGAATCCCGATCCACCCCATAGTGCAGCCTGGCGGCAATTGGCCGGGCTGCGCAAGGGGTATGCGGGGGGGTAGTATCGCGGCGGGTAGCGGCGCATCGGCGGCGATCGCAACAAACACGCAGCTAGCAAAGTGCTAGCTGCGTGTTTGAAAAAAGAAATGATGCAAATCGGCCCAGCGGGGCCTGAGGGGGTACCCCCTCTGGCGGGTTACCCCGTGTCCAACTCGGGGTTACCGCTAAGGAGGTTAAAGGACAACAAAGATATTTATTTCCTTTAAAGGAGTTATCGGCCAAAAATAAAAAAAATTAGCATTACTCACCTTGGGCTTTTTCCAGCCCCTTGCTGCGGACTGTCCCACGCCAACCTCTCTGCCCACCGCGGGGTCGGCCTTACTGCGCCTGTGCGAATTGCCGCTGTCAATCATCGCCACATGATCCGCAGCACATTGCGCAGGCGCAGAACTAGAGAGCGCCACGGACCACGTGGCGATGATTGACAGCAGCGGTTCGCGCAAGCGCAGTAAGGCCGACCCCGCGGCCGGCCTCTGCACCATGCGGCGAGCCCGGGACGGCGGCGGAGAGGTCGGCGTGGGACAGTCGGCAGCAAGGGGTTGGAGAAAGCCCAAGGTGAGTAATGCTAATTTTTTTTATTTTTGGCCGATAACTCCTTTAACCACCCTGGCGGTCTATTAAAACCACCAGGGGGCAGCGCAAACAGGAAATCCCTTTCAGAACGGGATTTCCTGTTTGGCTTCCCCCGTTGCCATGCCGACGATCGTCATGGACGTCACCGACGCCGTGATGTCATCGGGAGTCCCGATCCACCCCTCAGCGCTGCATGGCACTTATAGGCCAGGCTGCGTGTACAAAAAAAAAAAAAAAAAATTATGCAAATCGGCCCAGCAGGGCCTAAGAAATCCTCCAGCGCGGCATAGCCCGTGCTCAGCATGGGCTTACCGCCAGGGAGGTTAAGCAATACCAGTTGCCTGGCTATCCTGCTGATCCTCTGCCTCTAATACTTTTAGCCATAGACCCTGAACAAGCATATGCAGTCATTATGGTCAGATTTGAAAAAGATTAGCTGCATGTTTTTTTTCTGGTGTAATTCAGACACTACTGCAACCAAATAGATCAGCAGGACTGCCAGGCAACTAGTATTGTTTAAAAGGAAATAAATATGACAGCCTCCATATTCCTCTCACTACAGTTGCCCTTTAAGGAACAAGGAGAGGACTGTACAACACTGATAGGTAATATGGATCCAGCTTGAATATACCTCTGTGCATACCCTAGGTAAGCTTTGCCTTGGGTAAGTTTACTTCAAAGTGGTAGGTAACTCAGCATTTCTTTGCACTAAAAGATTCTTTATAGCATAAAACCTACTACCAGAAAAAAATAGTAGCAGAACACAATTCAAATAGTTAAACACAGCAATTTCTTATACAGTGGGAAGCTTAGATCCGAAGCGGAAACTTATACCCGAAGTTGAGAAAAGGATTACATTATCTTGTTTAGATTTACTTATCACTCACTATTAGTAAACATTCCTGGCAGTGCTTCTGCTCAACACAAGCAGGCAGTGAAACAAGACAAATTCTTTCTGGATACATTACACTGTAATATATAAATACAGCAGCTATGCAATAAATTACAATGGCAGCTTTCAGAACAGATAACCAGTACTTTGGGAACTTGTAATTTGTAAACAGACAAAAGCAAACTATCTGGGTAACAAATTGTAGGAAAACACTTTTTTTATGTCACAGTTTAATCCCACTTTTACCTCCTTAGGGGCAATCCTGAAGGTGGCCACACACGATACAATAAAATGATCCAATTTTACGGAAATTCGATAAAAACGATCGTATCTCCCGAAAAAATGGAAAGCTTTTTTTTTCCATTCAACTGAAAAATCCGATCGGATTTCCCGTTTTCTTCGATTTTTATCGATCCGGAATGCCAGATATTTTTCTTCAATCTTTCTAAAGATTGTATGGTGTGTGTTAGATTGTCAATTTATTAATTATACACACCCTAGCAATTTTGTCAGAGTTTCCAATCATTTTTTATCATAAATGGGGAAAAATTGAACATAGGTGTGTGGTACATTGGTCATATTTTTGAAATGTTACAATCAGTCAGAAAAATTGATTGCAATTCTTAAATTGAACAGATATTTAAAAAATTGTATGGTGTGTGGCCACCTTTAGTCAGGCTCGGGACGGAGATCTGCAGCTCAGCGAGGTAATCGCATGCCTGAGTGAGCTACATGCAGGAGCTGCTCAGCGCTCTCTGTGGTAGGTGTTTATTTTTTCTTGTTTTTAGGGTCTAAAATCTCGTGGAAGAAAAAAAATTGCACGGCTGTTAGACCCTAAATCTGGAAATAATAACGCCCGGGAGGTTAAGCGGCTTATTAACCATATATCCGTCCAGATAGACTGTGCTGCTGCTGCGGCGACGCGCGATCCCGCTGCTTGCCATGAGCCCCTAGATCAATGAATGGCAATATAGTTCCCATTCATTGATCTATATCCCCGGCAGAAAAACCGGACGGCCTCATCAGATGCTGCGGTCTTTCTACATTAAAAAAAAAAAAAAAAAAAAGAGTTTCTCGCCCTCCTATTTCTTCCTGGAAGCGAGATCGTTCGCTTCCAGGACTTTTTGACTGTGGCCATCTTGTGGCCAAATAGTAAAACTACACCCACATATAATCATTTAATAAAAAATGTATTACATTTAAAATTAACTGTTTACCTCCCACACCAAAAAAATACCCTAATAAATTTTTTATTTAAAAAAATAATAAAAAAATTAGAATTAAAAAAACAAACATAAATAAACCTAAGGGTCTGAACTTTTTGAATATGCATGTCAAGAGAGTATACCACTATATATTTTTTTAAATTATAAGCTTGTAAATAGTGATGGACGCAAATTGTAAAAATGTACCTTTATTTCCAAATTAAATATCGCGCCATAAATTGTGATAGGGACATAATTTAAAAGGTGTAATAACCGGGACAAATGGGCAAATAAAATACATGGTTTTCATTTATTTCTTAAACTTTCTGTTAAAATGGATTTAGGATAAAAATAATTCTTAGCAAACTGTACCACCCAAAGAAAGCCTAAATGGTGGCGGAAAAACAAGACATAGATTATTTCAGTGTGATAAGTAGTGATGAAGTTATTGGCGAATGAATGGGAGGTGATAGTTGCTCAGATGCATAAAATGAACAACACTGTAGGCTGAAGTGGTTAAAGACTCTCCTAATAAAAATGTAAAATCTGAGTCAGGATTTGCTATACCTTAGACAATCCATGTGGATACATGATGGGGACTTGTACTCCCCCTGATTATCTTTCTGGAATCCTGTCTCTTGATGCATGCTCATCCCATGAACTGTAGCTCGAGTTTCCACAAAAGGCCTGTAAGAAAGTACAACACACAGCCACTGAAGAAAAAGAAACTGCACTCAAGATACAAAACGGAAAGAAAAAAGCAGATTTACCAGTCAAAGAAGTCTCCATTGTAAGTTACAATTATACTTGGCTTTGTTTCCTGAATGTGCTCAAACCAGCGCTGTATCAGATGTGCCTGGAAGAGATTAGACCTATTAAAATCTAAATTTCAGTGTTCTCTGAATCAGTATGGTTTATCAAGTTAAGATCAGAAACAATGGGGTCATGTGACCCTGAAGATTATGTCCTTCAGAAGTCAGTATAGTGGTAGTTTTTCCTTGAAATTGAGTAGTCAGGAGGAGGAGGGGCAAACTATCGATGGGCACACAGCTTTATAGTCGAGCGATACAGAGCAGAAGTAGCAGGTTAAGTAAGCTCTAGATCATATTTACTGTATGTTAACAACAAAGATAAAGTGATACGGTAGGGCAAGTTTATACTTCAATTTCTACTACTATTTCTACTACTCAGTTCATTTCCAGTCATGCAAGATTAGACAGGTATCGACACCCAGTTTCAGCATATGTAAAGTTTGACAGTTTTATGGGTGTGTTTCATCATAAGCTTGCTGGTTAGTCTGTATCATTAATGAGCCAAACTTTTTTCTACTCTCAGAGAACACACACAAAACAACCAGGTAAAATGTCACTGCCAGGCCTGTTTTCAGTGCAGGGTCCTACATTACTATGTACCTTTATGCAAAAAGAACATTGTGGTACACAGGAATATTCTGTGAAACAAATTAATGAAAGGAAATGCAGTGGCCATCTAGCAAGCCAAAACCAACAAATACCTTAAACTACTCTAAACCTGCTTTCTTGTTATATTACTTGTCAGTCTGACTTGGCCATTCAAGATACACATGTTTATTCACCTGGACACATTATAGATATAGTTTTACATAAGTGAATTGTAAGTGCAACTCATGCACTCAATATTGGGTGTGGGGGTAGATCTAGAAGTCAATGACAAGTGCATCTACAGCAGGAGGACAGGCTCACGGGAATATCCAATGTATGCCAAATATCTGTGCACAAGTTTAGATTCAAAAAAGCAGAGTACACATATACAGTATATCTGACCTATGTTACATACTTTTTCATTTGAATGTGGATTATAAGTCCATTTTATGTAATTGTTGAATATTATTTGTATACAACTACAAGAACACATTTTATACAAAGCAAGAAGTTTTAAATCAGGATGATACCATTTATTGGCTAACTAAAAATAAATAAAATAAGCAAGCTTTCGGCCTTGCAGCCTTCGTCTGGCTTATATCCTGTTAGTTTGCAAACTGGTGGTACAGACAGCTTATATACATTCAACATCAAAAGGGAAAACAGATATTTTTTTCAAGCATATGTCATTAAGATGCCTTAATTCACACAGACCATCGACCTGGGGTTAGAGGTTGTAAGCCAAGATAAGAATCCTTGTTTACTCCCTGCTCACATACCTGGGAGTTGGACTGACACAGAGGTATCGTAAATTCTTAGTTCACAAGTTCAGCTATAATGGCTGAGAAAAGTTCAAATGTCATCAGTCTCATACCAATATAGAAAGTTGTTGTCCTTATTCAAACCCTTCTGCACAGCTTTGAACCAATTTATAAATTTTGTTTCTGCTATTAATTGATCATTTGACGTTTTGAAGCCACCCTTTAGGGCAGTGACACGAAGATCATCCATGCTGTGTCCGTTGGACCGAAAGTGTGTAGCAACTGGGAGCCCAGATTTGGTATCTTTAATAGTGTGCCTGTGTCCATTCATACGTTTGCGCAGAGTTTGTCCAGTTTCTCCCACGTACATAACATTGGGGCATTTAGCACACATGATCAGATACACCAGATTGGTGGAACCACAGGAAAATGTACCTTGTACTCTATACTCCTGTTGTGAACCTGGTATCGTTACCCTGTCAGTGGAGTAAATGTGTCCGCAGGTCCCACATATTTTTTGTCGGCAGGGTGATGTTCCGTCTTGTTGAGGCCTATTCAAAGAACTCCTGACAATCATCTGTTTTAGATTGTGTTGTTGCCGATATGACAAGAGTGGAGGTTTAGGGAATATCGTTCTCAGTCTGTGATCCTTGTGTAATATGGGATGTAGTTCCTTAGCAATCCTCCTTAAGATTTCCAGGTGTGGGTTGTAGGTGACAACCAAAGGGACACGTTCCTCTTTCTGGTTTTGCTTATATTTCAGGAGTTCAGTCCTGGGGATGTTGCTGGCTTTCCTGATTTGGGCCTCAGCCATGGGAGGACTGTAACCTTGTTTAATGAAAGTGTTCTTAAGGCGATCCAGGTGCTTGTCTCTGTCCATCCTGTCAGAACAAATCCGGTTGTACCTTATTGCTTGGCTGTAAATTATAGAGTTCTTAATGTGCTTAGGATGAAAACTGTCATATCTTAGGTATGTGGGACGGTCTGTAGGTTTGCGATACACAGAGGTTTGTATGTTGTTACCCCTGATGTATATGGTGGTGTCCAGAAAGTTAATCTCTGTGTGAGAGTAGGTAAGTTTCAATTTGATTGTAGGATGGAAGGCATTGAAGTTCCTGTGGAACTGGAGAAGATCATCCTCACTTGCGGACCGGATGATTAAAATATCATCAATGAAGCGGAAGTAGGCCAAGGGTTTTATGCCACATGCATTGAGGTATTCCTCTTCGATTTTGGCCATGAAGAGATTTGCAAACTGTGGTGCGAATCGCGAACCCATAGCCACGCCCATCTGCTGTAAATAGAGGTCCTGTCCAAAAGTGAAATAATTATGAGTGAGAATGAATTTGATCAGTCCAGCAATAGGCTTTACAGGTATGCCCTGACCCTGAAGATATTTACGGCAGGCCGCAATACCATCATCATGGGGAATGTTACAAGGTTACAGTCCTCCTATGGCTGAGGCCCAAATCAGGAAAGCCAGCAACATCCCCAGGACTGAACTCCTGAAATATAAGCAAAACCAGAAAGAGGAACGTGTCCCTTTGGTTGTCACCTACAACCCACACCTGGAAATCTTAAGGAGGATTGCTAAGGAACTACATCCCCTTTTACACAAGGATCACAGACTGAGAACGATATTCCCTAAACCTCCACTCTTGTCATATCGGCAACCACACAATCTAAAACAGATGATTGTCAGGAGTTCTTTGAATAGGCCCTCAACAAAACGGAACATGACCCTGCCGACAAAAAATATGTGGGACCTGCGGACACATTTACTCCACTGACAGGGTAACGATACCAGGTTCACAACAGGAGTACAGATTACAAGGTACATTTTCCTGTGGTTCCACCAATCTGGTGTATCTGATCATGTGTGCTAAATGCCCCAATGTTATGTACGTGGGAGAAACTGGACAAACTCTGCGCAAACGTATGAATGGACACAGGCACACTATTAAAGATACCAAATCTGGGCTCCCAGTTGCTACACACTTTCGGTCCAACGGACACAGCATGGATGATCTTCGTGTCACTGCCCTAAAGGGTGGCTTCAAAACGTCAAATGATCAATTAATAGCAGAAACAAAATTTATAAATTGGTTCAAAGCTGTGCAGAAGGGTTTGAATAAGGACAACAACTTTCTATATTGGTATGAGACTGATGACATTTGAACTTTTCTCAGCCATTATAGCTGAACTTGTGAACTAAGAATTTACGATACCTCTGTGTCAGTCCAACTCCCAGGTATGTGAGCAGGGAGTAAAGGTAGCCATACACTGGCCGATTTGCCATCAGATTCGACCAACAGATAGATCCCTCTCTGATCGAATCTGATCAGAGAGGGATCGTATGGCTACCTTTACTGCAAACAGATTGTGAACCGATTTCAGCCTGAAACCATTCACAATCTGTTGAGGTGGTGGTGGTGCTGCTGCCGCCGCCGCTCCCCCCGCCCGCATGCCCTCATACATTACCTGCTCCGCCGGCGCGAGTCCTCCCGGTCACCGCTGCTCTGTCTGCGCTCTGGTCTCCAGGTCCGGCATGCTTTGCTTCTTCCTGCCCGGCAGGAAGTTTAAACAGCAGAGCGCCCTCTACTGTTTAAACTTCCTGCCGGGCAGGAGGAACTGAAGCATGCCGGAGACCAGCGCGGACACGGAGCAACGTTGACCGGGGGTAGTCGCGCCGGCGGAGCAGGTAATGTATTGCCGCTCTATTGCGTCGGTCAATCGAACGCCGCTAGCGACGCGCTCCCCACCCGCGGGCGATCGACGGTAATTTTCCGCACGGAGCGATCGACGGGATCGGACGAAATAGATCGAAATTCGGCGTGTAGCGCGAACGATTGGCAGCAGATTCGATCCCAGTGATCGAATCTGCTGTCGAAATGGCGGCAAATCGGGCCAGTGTATGGCCAGCTTAAACAAGGATTCTTATCTTGGCTTACAACCTCTAACCCCAGGTCGATGGTCTGTGTGAATTAAGGCATCTTAATGACATGTATTTATGCTTGAAAAAAATATCTGTTTTCCCTTTTGATGTTGCATGTATATAAGCTGTCTGTACCACCAGTTTGCAAACTAACAGGATATAAGCCAGACGAAGGCTGCAAGGCCGAAAGCTTGCTTATTTTATTTATTTTTAGTTAGCCAATAAATGGTATCATCCTGATTTAAAACTTCTTGCTTTTACTGATGGCTAACACGGTACAATACCCTACTGCTACTACCATTTTATACAAAGTATTCTGGTTTAAGACTCGAGTTGTTTCATTAGGGATACAGTATTTGCAAAACTACAAATACATTTAGCTGGCAGGGCTGTAGAGCAATTTTGGGTACCTGGAGTCGGCGGTTTCAATAAACTGAGGAGACTAAGGGTTCGTATAGACGTACGATAAAGATCGTTCGTTACGAACGATTCGTGACGTTTACATGATATTCAAATTAGACGTAAAAGATCGTTCGTAATGAACGATTGTGTACACACGTGAACGATATAAGTATAAAGTACTGAACGACGAACGATTAAAAAATGCGTGCGCAAACGGAAGTGACGTTATGACAGGCAATAAGAACATGCGTTATCGGATGATCTCTGTACACACTGCAACGATTGAACGATTATCTTTCGAAAAAATCCGCCGGGTTGGATCAGTTGGATTGAACGATAACGGTCGTTATCGTCCCAAAAAACGATCGTTGGAAAATTTGGAGCGCACGATTATCGGCCCAATTGTCGTTATCGTTCGTTTTTGAACGATCGTTATCGTACGTGTGTACTCAGCTTTAGTCAGATGATTTTTGAACCAAATCCATAGCCTTTGTAAATATTAGACTAAGGAGTCAGAGCAATTTTGGGTCCTCGGAGTCGGTGGTTTCATAAACTGAGGAGACTGAGTCGGATGATTTTTGTACTGACTCCACAGTCTCCGGTTAGCTGGTATGACAGAGGCTGAGAATCCATGTAATAGCCCTTTAGGCCAACTGATGCTTAGTTGAGTTTACAATGCTCTACAGTTTGATCACCTATTTCATATATGCACATTACGTACATTTATCTGGAAGAAAAAAAAAACAAAAAAAACAAAAAAAAAAAACTTAACAGAAGAAAGCTACCTCATCAGGCTCATTGAAGATACAGAATGGACCCTCATATTCTGGTTTTGGTGTGAATTCAAAGTCTTCGATATCTTCAGATACAATCTCCCTGTTTGTTATTAGATACCCCTAGATAAGAGTATAAAAAGCTGTTAAAATACCAACTATATTTACATGTTATAGTTTCTAGTGTAGGGGGTGGGGGTAAGGGAGTAAAAATACTTATTGCCCTAGTCCATAACCACGGCAAAGTAAACTCAATTAAGACACACCTGCCCATCAATCATATAGGAGATCATCATAATCTGATCACTTTCAGCATCAGGAAACTTGAGAGGTAGCTTTGTGGTTTCAATGTCAAATGCCATGACTACGGGATCCTAAAATAAGACACAAATATATTATGGGATTCCTAAAACATGCAATTTTTTCCATGCAAATCTTTTACTTTAGGGGAGCAGGGGAAGGGAATAAAGAACTATATCGCTCACAAAAACGTACCGGTCTTTCTACAAGATCATCCCGCCTTGTGATCTCAGGAGGTGCTGTGCTTCCACGATACCGTATATTGTACCAATGAGCCTGGAGAAAAGAAAGTGAACGGATACAATAGATACTGTGATATACAGCATAAGCTGCAGAATAGGATCATGTAAATCTTGGTAATAAACTGGGGTCTAATTACACACTGCATTGTGCCTTTTCAGAAAATGCCTAAAAGGCCCAGCTGCCACTTGGTCTTTGCAAGCATGTTCACAAGCTGACACACCATGAGGTACAAGAGCAATGTCTACCCTACAAAAAGATGGCAAGACAAAGTTAGAAGAAGTCTGTATAGACCCCAGCAGCTGGGTGACCAATTGTAATAAACAAAATACAGCTGGCTCTCTGGCTGCTATTCGTAGAGCTTGCTACTAAAAATGCCTGACCCACAACAGGGGGAACACTGTAGGCACTGTAGTTAAAAAGGAGGGCATGCTGTAATAATGTTGACAACTTGAAGATGACGCTGCCCAGCTGTATACCACTGGCATTTGGTAATTAGCAGATCAAACATATGGTATTTGGTAGCTGCTTTCTTACCACATGAATTTTCAGATCAATTGAAAGGCGCACATGGTATGGGACATCATATTCCCGCATATCAATTATGTTCTCCATCTGATCAGATATCTTCTTCGATGGCCCTTCCTCCTCAGGTGCCAAATTGTTGCCAGTCAAAGCACTGTAAAGGAACGAGAGAGAGAGAGAGAGAGAGAGAGAGAGAGAGTAAGAGAGAGAGAGAGAGAGAGAGAGAGAGAGAGAGAATGGGCAGGTGCTATATAAAATAACTAAAAACATGAAGTTTCAAGTAAAACAAGTAAAAACCTGCTTACAGTGGTTGTCCCTGTCTCACCCTGCATACAAAGACAGTACATTACAGAAAAGATATAAAAAGAAAAAAAAAACTGCCAACATAATAGAGCACATTATAAAATACAAATGCTTAAACAAGTGAAATAATACTCTGACTTCTTGAAGTGTATGGGTGGTTTGCAAATTTTGTCTACTTCTGATTTACAGATCTCCGCCTCCCCCATCCTAACTATTAAAATTTAAGCACAGCACAAAAATACTACTAGTAAGATTTCCTGTTACTCATCCCCAACATGATCTTAAAGGATACATCCAGGCTCCAAAAAAAAAAAAAAAAAAAAAAAAAAAAAAAATCTAAAAAATCCACTTACCTAGGGCTTCCTCCAGCCCCTGGCAGCTGTCCTGTGGCCTCGCCGCAGCTCCCGGTCTTCTCCGCTGCAGAAGCGGACCTTGCCAGGTCGGGTTCCGGGTAGGCTGCTTCTGCGTTCCACGGTGTGGGTCACGTGTTCCGGCTGACGTCATCAGGATTGTACTCCGCAGGCGCAGAACTACTGTGCCTGCGCAGTAAAATGCAGATAACGTCGGCCGGACTATGTGACCCGCGCGGTGGAGTGCAGAAAAAGCGGACCCGGCAAGGTCGGCTTCTGCAGCGTAGAAGACCGGGTGCCACCGGAGCTGCGGCAAAAGCACAGGACGGCTGCCAGGGGCTGGAGGAAGCCCCAGGTAAGTGAATTTTGTTTTGTTTTTTTGAGCCTGGTCCTTCCCTTTAAGGTTAACTGAAGCAAGAAGTTTTGAATTAGGATGATACATTTATTGGCCAACTTAAAAGAAAAAGCCTTCATCAGATTAAATGCCATAAAATGCTACTGCTACTAGTAAACTGAAGCAAGAGTGATCTGAGTTTTATCCATCCATCTTCACTATTACTAGCTGTTCATTCCAGCTTAATTTATTGACTAAATTTCAGGAACAGATACTGAGAATCTATCAGACTCATATCATGAGAAGCAATCAGACTTGAAAAGACACTTATGCCTGATAAACACCTTGCAATTTCCCATCAGATCAACCGGTCAAATTGATCATTTCCGACAGGTCCGATCTGATTTCTGTTCGAATTAGTATAGTGATCGAAAAATCGATCAGAAATCAGATCAGACCTGTCTGAAAAAGTTGTTTCAACCCATCGATCTGATGGGAAATTGCATTGTGTGTACCAGGCATTAGATGTAAGTTTAGAAATGTATTTGTGTGACTCAGCCCAAAAGGAGGTTAAAAGAAAGAAAAAAAATGCTGGTCAGACAGAAAAAGATAAAGGACACTCATACACAGTAAATCTGTGCATAAAAGTTTAACAATATTATGAATACAATTGCTTATAGGCTATTTGATTTCAGCCTGGCTGTATGGAAAGCAATAATGCCCATTTTTTATTCAAGTCAGGAAGGGCTGCCCTTCTTGGCTTCAATTTGGCATTAGGATCCTTGATCCAACAGCAGCAACCTGACAGAGGAGTATGCATTGCATATCTGCACTCTGCTCCATCCATGCTGCCAAACCTCGCTAGGTGTTCAATCCGCAATGGCTATAGAAGACATCTGTACATGTTAAACTGGCTATAGGTGCTTGACAAATAAAAGTTCAATGTCCATACCAATATGTACAATCTGAGTGCAGGGTTCTACCAGAAGGCGCACACGCACGCACGCACACACACGCACGCACACACACACGCACGCACGCACACACACGAAAGGGAGGGTGGGGGAAAAAAATACCCCATTATCCATATTTCTTGTGTGCTATAAGAATCAGAGAAATTTGTGGCAGACAGAATAATCATGCATTTACCTGGACAGCATAGACGTGTATGTGTCACTGGCATTATCCCGCTCTTTGTTCTTCCTCACAGCAGGCGAGATATCTTTTCTGACTTTTATCAGATCATCAACAGAATGAAATGATAACTTGATATAGTTTCTTTTCAATCCTACCAGGTGATTTGGCTGCAAAGACAGTAAACATCTAAGGTCAGCATCCCCATGTTATGAAACATGTTCAGGGCTCTTTTACACTGCATGCAATAGGCCTGAAAGATAAATCGAATTTAAATCGAAATCGTGATCACCAAGATTACAATTTCGGAATCGTCAAAGCGGCAATTATCGCGATCACGTCATTTTCACATGAGGGAAGTTTGAAGAAGTGTGCTTGGCAAAACTCCGGGTTCCTGTATGTCACATGACATACAGGAAGTATTCCATGCATTAGAAGCTATGTCCAGAACTGATGCAGCTTGGGGGACAGAGGAGGCACAGAGGTACACAGAGAGAAAGAGCGGGCACAGACACAAAGGGGGCAAGAGAGAGACCCAGAGGAGGCATAAAGAGGCAAAGGGGGCACAAAGAGAGACAGAGGAGGGAACAACTAGGCAAAGAGGGGGATCAAAGCTTGATTGGAAGGAAACAGTGCATCGAATCGAAATCGCAATTTCAGACAGAAATCGCTCAATTCAATTTTTTTCCTAAAATCGTTCAGGCCTAGCATGCAATTCAGATTCCAATTTTGATGTGATTCAGATTTTTGATGCAGTCCTGCATGCTGCATTTTTGTCCCATCTTGCCAGCATCCATTGAAAATTGTAAATTGTGATTTACAGTGTAAAAGAAGCCTCAACTAGGTTTTCAGGACTGATCTGAAAGTCAGTTTTTTTCGGGGGAACATCGATGGAAAATGTTAAAGGGTTCACAAACTTTCAAGAACTACTGTGTATGGAACTACCTAGAAACAGACGTTGACAACTTAACCCCTCCCCTTTCCATGGGGAGAGATGAGGACATTTCGACCCCTGTCGGGTGTGTGACTGGAGGAAGCTAGCATCAGGCTGTTAGGATGGAGATGGGGGGGTGGAGGATTGGCAAAGCTGACATCAGGATTACTGGACATGCCGTGTGGGTCATAAAGCCATAAGCCATTAAAGCAGAACTGAAAACTGATTTAAAAAAAAAATAAAAAAAATAAAGGAGTTTCACTTACCTGGTGCTTCTGCCAGTGCCCAGCAGCCAACCTGTCCCCTCGCAGTCCTGGACCAATCCACTGTTCTGCTGCGGCTCACTTTTTCCCCCGTAATGGAGGTCGACTTCTAAGTCGATCTCCATTGCACCCTGGCCACGCATATTCTAGTACACGTTTCTGAAGCCAGGAGCGCTCTGCGCAGGCGCCTTACGAGAAAATCTCTACTGCGCCTGCACAGTACGCGTCCGGCTACAGGTACGTGAACCAGGAGGTGCACGGCCAGGGGCGCACAGGTGCATTTCCCCTGAACTGCGTGACGTGAAAGAGAGCCGCGACGTGAGACCAGAGCATCGGCGAGTGGCTGCGTGGCAATAGGTCGGCTGCAGGGGGGCTGGCAGAAGACCCAGGTAAGTAAAACTCTTATTTTTTTAAAATATGTTTTCAGTTCCGCTTTAAGTGCACACCAACTTAGGCCATTCCCCCTTTGACCTCTCTGGCTAAGTTGTACTCCTACTAGATAACCTAAACACATACTGCCTGCATGAATACTGCATACTAACCCACCTCGTTCCCCCCATTCCTTTACATTGTAAGATCGCAAGGTCAGGGCTCTCTCACCCTTTTGTGTCTTGGAATTTATAACTCATTTTGTGTCTTGCACTGTTACTTTGGTCACTGTAATTACCAGTTCTGTATTTTGTGCCAATTCTGTATTTGGTATATTGGTATAAACCATTGTCTGTATTAGTTTGTACTCAATGTTTGTTTCTTGGCGCTACGGAATATGTTGGCACTTTATAAGGCAATAATAATGGATTTCAGCAAAAACACATGATTTGCTTTATGTGCAACTGTAACAAAGTCCACAAACAAACACAAGCTGATGCCTTCATTTTATTTTTAAATGCATAGGTGTGCTTTATTTAAAAAGAAGAATAAGGAATAGAAATATTTTACGAACCAGATCCAGATCTTCCTTGGCAATGGTTTCCATTTTTGCCAACTTTCCCTGGAACTTCTTAGACAGAAATGAAGAAACTTCCCTCTCACAACCCTAACAGAGTAAAATAAAGTTAGTATGAACGGCAGTGTGAAAATGCTTGAGGCAAATCCTGTCAAGTGAGAATAGAATATGCTAACCTCCTTCCTGGTAAACCCAATAATCTCAAGGTCGTTTGATGTTAGAAATGATCAATTTATAGATAGAAACAATAGAAGCTATGAAGAAGAATGTGACCGATTTCACCAAAAATTCGATCCTACACAGGAGGCAGAAGACAGAAATGGTCACGTATTGATTTTTACTAGCAGATTTGATCTCATCTGCCACGCAGCAAGCCGCGTCAATCGTTATTTTGATAAATTCTCAGCAAAAATCGATTGAGATTAACTTTTGAGCACTTTGCCCACATCTCTAGATTGAATATTAATATAGCAAAGTCTAGAGGTTTAGGCATCTCCTTAACTTTGCAACTTTCTGTACAGCTAAAGAGAACCAGAGGTAGATCTTCGGGGGGGGGGGGGGGGGGATGGGGGGCAGATTCGACACGGAGGCATGTCCTCTGTCTAATGACATGGCTCTGTGCCCTCCCACTGCTGCGATATAGCCCCCCCTCCCCCACCCGAGTTTAGCGACAAGATTTGCCGCTAACTCGGAGGTAAACACAGGGGAGAGAAATTCCCTGTTCAAAACGCTCGCTAGGGGCGTTCCTGCAGGGTTTCCTGAGCTGCCATTGGGCAGCTCTCTCCCCTGGCTGTGCCTCCTGCCGCTCCCCTGCATGCTATGCATGGCCCGGATTTAGGCCATGCCCTAGGGTACCATAGGAGCAAAGGCACCAAAGCACAGGCTAAAAACTTATGCAGCATTTGCAAGCTTGCAATGCAGGGAAATCAGGTGAGCGCCTGACCATGGTACTCTGCTGCCAGCGGCCTGTGCAGTGGCCACCATGCTCTCGGTGCACATTTGCATTGTAGCGGGCGGGTATGGACTTGGGCAGCATTGGAGACAGAGGGGAAGTGGAAGTTACTGCACTGGAGGCGAGCTGAGAAATGAGTCACACTGCTGGCTGCTGTGGTGTGAAGGCAAGCGGGCTACCTATACTGAAAGGGGGAAGTGAAAAAAGGAGGGATTAAGGGAGTCATCTTTCCACTGGAGGGTAAGGAAGGGGGGGGGGGGGGGAAGAGGTCATCTAACTACCTATACTGGAGGGGGGTCATCAAGTTAACTATACTAGAGGGAAGGGGTCATCTGGCTACCTATACTGAAGGAGAGCGTCTGGTGACAGAGGCCTTGGGCAGTAAAGAGTACAAGTCCGGCCCTGATGCTATGAGAGACACACAGGCCCATATGCAATTCACTTTTTCTCTTTAGTTTTCTCCAAGTTGATAATTTTAAACTCGTCAATAAAATGCCTTTTAAGCCACCAGAAAGCACTAAAATTCTCAAAATAATTTTGATAGTACCTTTTCACCTACTTTTTGGTACTTTTTTAGTTGAAAAGTGCTGGAAAGTTATTTTAAATAGAAGATGAAAAATTATCTCCTAGGTGAAAAAGTGAATTGCATATGGCCCACAGTCCCTCAGCGCAGCATCGTGACCTATAGGTCACCAAAGTGTAAGTGGGCCAATGCAGCCCACGGGAGCGGCGGTTTTTGCAGCTACCTGATCCGCTCAGCCCTGCAGATCAGGTAGCCTACTTTTTTTGTCATTTTTTGAGCCCACTTCGGGCTCTCTTTAAGGAATCTTGCTCCTTTAAGTTGGTCCAGTCCCTACCCTACCTGGGTATTACTCTAAATCCCAATTACGCTTCCCTTTTTGCAGTCAACTACCCTCAGTTGCTAAAATCCCTTTCAGCTCTGACAGATGGTCCCATTGTCCTGGCTAGGTAGAATTTATTTTATTAAAATGTCTTTCCTACCCAAACTGCTTTACTACTTCTGCAACCATCCAGTTAATGTGCCCAATCATTATTTACATATTTTTCAAAGCAAAATACTGTCACTTATCTGGTGTCGTAAATGCCCTAGGGTCCACAAATCAACCTTATTCGCTCATACATTTGATGGAGGCCTGGGGGTCCCTCAGATCTGCTCATACTTCCAAGCGGTGACTATCGCCCAGCTAACCCATTTATTTTAAACTCTGGAAACCCTTCTCTGGGTCTTACTTGAGATGCCTGACTGTGCCCCCAAGTTACCTAGCACTCTTCCTTGGCTACCACTTAAAGAGACACTGAAGCGAAAAAAAAATTATGATATTATGATTTGTATGTGTAGTACAGCTTAAAAATAAAACATTAAGATCAGATACATCAGTCTAATTGTTTCCAGTACAGGAAGAGTTGAGAAACTCCAGTTGTTATCTCTATGCAAACAAGCCATTAAGCTCTCCGACTAAGTTAGTCGTGGAGAGGGCTGTTATCTAACTTTTATTATCTCAACTGTAATTGAACTGTTTACTTTTCCTCTGCCAGAGGAGAGTTCATTACTTCACAGACTGCTCTGAAAGACTCATTTTGAATGCTGAGTGTTGTGTATTCTGCACAAATTATAGAATAATGCAATGTTAGAAAAAACACTATATACCTGAAAATAAAAGTATGAGAATATTTTCTTTGCTGCTAATCTTCTAGTAATTATTCATAGTACACAACCAATTCATTATATCATATTTTTTTTTTCGCTTCAGTGTCTCTTTAAGATGAGGCCCTCCTCTCTCAGTCCTCCCATGCTTCATAGCATTCAGGTTTGGAACTCAATTCGATACTCAGCCTACCTACAATCTACTCATATACCCTTGCTGACCGTTATCAATAACCCCATTTCCCCCAGGCAACGATAACCCAGCAGCATTTTCTTGGTGGGGAGACAAAGGCCTTCTTACGGTGACACATTTCCTCACCTCTAGAGGACTTTACACTTGGCCCGAACTACAGGAGAAATTTCAGGATCCCCCAAAAGAATTCTACCACTACTCACAAATAAAACCGTGGAGAACGTCCCTAATTCGGAAAAAAAACCTTCCTCAAAGTTAAAGCATACAAAAGCATTTGCCTCCACTGCCCTAACACTGAGGGGCTAATTACCACGGTCTACACCTTTCTCACACGGCCAGAGCATCCTGTTTCATACGCACAAGCTTCCAGATGGGAAACAGATCTTTCTTGTTCTAAAAACAGGAAAGACTGGATAGACATTTGGAGTAGGATCTACAGCTGTTCATGTAACTTACACACAGTGGAGGTAGCTTACAAGATCATGACCCCCTGGTACTTAGTCCGAGCAAGAGCCAAGGCGTTTCCCTCTGCCAACCCCTTTTGCTTCCGTGGTTGTAGAGCACCAGGCGATTTGCTACATACTTGGTGGACCTGCTCCCGTCTCACCAGATTCTGGTGTCAAGTGTACAAACTGCTTTCCTCCCTATTCCACAAAATTTTTTTAGAGATCCATGACAGGCACTCCTGCACAAGAGAATAGTCATTGACCAAGTCACAAAACAAATGGCTTCTATGATCTTCTCAGCGGCAACCATGACTATAGCGCGAAACTGGAAGAAACCCTCTATCAACATTAACGAAGTAAAATCCAAGATAAACTCTTTAACGAAAATTTAACTAGTATCCTGGACACCCATAAGCAGTTTGAAAGGATTTGGGATCCTTGGATTCAGCTCGAACATTCTTCAATAGAGAATTCCCTGATTACAAGGCTGTGAGATGAGAAGAGATGGGATGGGATGAGATGGGGCGGGATACCCCCCCTCCTCCCCACTTTCTCTCTCTTATCTTATCCTTTCTTCTCCTTCTTTCCTCTTTTTCTCCTAATTCACCTGTTGGGCCAACAGTAGTGAGCCTTCCTCTTCTAGGTTGTCTGTCTATCGCTGGACGATGGACATTCAGAGTCACATTCCTTACTGGTCCCTAGCTTGGTAGGACCTTTTCCCTTTCCCACCTTAAAGCATGCCCCAGAAAAGTTAGGTATAGTCCTCTGGGGCATATTTAAAGTGATTATAAACATGCACTACCCCAGTTGATCACAGTTTCACATTGATAGTTTGTTTACTTTTTGACGCCTTTGAATGCTGTGAATACAGTTTAAATTTCAAATCTTTGTTATGGCTCTGTTGGATTTTTTTCACTGCATTGTTCTTAACAAAAAAATAAAAATCCCAATAAAATCTTTGAAATACAAAAATCGGTTGAGAATACAGTAAGATTGGATAGTAAGGAAAATTTTGGTCAGACGCTTCAGGGATCGGCTGTAGATCAACGGCCCATAGCATTGCACAGTATTGAACAGTGAAAAATTGCACCTCCTGAAAAATATGTTTGCCATGTATGGGGGGGGGGGGGGTAACCGATCCCTCTCTGATCAGGTTAGAGAGGAATCGATCTATTTGCCACATTGGGCAAAAAACATGTATGGCCACCTTTACACTGAGTTAGGCGCATGCAAATCAGTCACTTGATCAAACAGATTACAGTTTTCTTCACATATTCTCCATTTCTGTAGAATAAATTAAATTAACATAACAGTTGTAGAAAATTGTAGAGTGCCAGCCATCAGTTTGAATTATCTCTACATGGCAGCCAGCAGCAGTTAGCAGAATCAGAGACAGACATTGTAAGACCTACCACCATAGATGTTTACAGGGAAGAGGAGAACATCATTTATGTCAACTGACAGGTTTTTGTATTCACTTGAAAAATAGCTTTCAAAAAACAAACAAATAAAAACAACTTAATTGAGAGATGTAAACCAGCATGAACATTTTCCTCATAAAGACTGTAGGCGTGAATTGAAACAGGACAATTTAGGTTTTTTTCCCTTCTTCTGTGCTTTATCCTTAAATGTGGAGAGAAGAGACAACTGAGTACCCTACCAGACAGGAATCCTTCTGGGCTCTTAATTCAGTTATTCTGAATTTAAGATCACGATATATATGCATTTTTCCTCTCACATAAGCTCATTACACAGTTCACACAGGAGTTGGAAAAGCTGTGAGAAAGTGTATACTTTAGGACAGCTCATTTTATGTGCCCAACCATAGGGGAGCAGCTCCTGCAACCAGAGCTGTGCCCCCAGGCTGTGATGGTGACCAAGGGAAATAGGAGGGCCTCATTAACGTTTTGCTGGGAGTCGAATAGTTTGTAGTTATACTCCTGGCTCATTAGCCTCATTTTAGAGGGTGTGTTATCCTGATCACTAATAAATAAACCCCATGACCCTGAGTCCAATCAGCAATAACAAAACAATATGGCTTTAGGTTCCACAACACTAGACTGAATCTGGTTTACCTTCTTTGTGGCCACATAGAAATAAGGTTTGTATGGCAAGGCAACCTGCAAGAAAGCAATATGGATTTAGAACTTTTTCACAGCTATCAACCAGAACACACAAAAAAATGGACAGAAGGTGTTTATTTACAGCAATACTTTGGTTGAAAAGTGCAGTTTCAGTAGTATTTGAGAGATCACCTTAAATCTGCTTCCATCTTCTTGAATGAAGTAGTAGTCCACAGCACTTACTAGACGTTTATCCTCATCCAGTATTTCTGTCTGAATAGAACAGTTAGAGTCAGAAGAAGAATTAAAGATGGTTGCCAAGTTCAGAATACACTTCACTGTAAATGATTAGGCAAGTGATTGTCATTAGGGATGTACAGTGATACTGGAAGGAAATAGGGAGATTTGTGTGACTCACTTCAGGAAATCCAGTTGGTTTGCATCAGGCCAACACTAATAAGTGTATATTAGAGGTAGGTGTAGTAGTGTGTGTGTGTGTGTGTGTGTGTGTGTGTGTGTGTGTGTGTGTGTGTGTGTGTGTGTGTGTGTGTGTGTGTGTGTGTGTGTGTGTGTGTGTGTGTGTGTGTGTGTGTGTGTGTGTGTGTGTGCGTGCACCTACCAGAGCTGGTGTACTGGCAGAGGGTAGAAATTATCCCTGAAAAAGCACTCTTTTTTTTTTTTTAACCTACACCCATGGACCCACAGATCACGCCGTTTTGGAGAGTTGCTGAGGAGGTGGTTGCTCAGAGGAGTGAGATACTTCTGATGGGGATGCCATGACTTTATGCTACAGTGTTCTCCCCAGAATTTTTTTTTTACAGCCGGGTGGGGCGTGATGAGAGAATCAGGGCTGGTGCTTCTGTGTGCAACTCTGCTTAAAGCATAGGAGGAGGTGAGCTGATGACAGCCATGTGCTCACCAAAACTAGCCGGGTGCAGCACCGGGCTAAAACAGCCTGGGGAGAACACTGTGCTATAGATATAATTCTAAAATGGATACAGCAACAGTCCCCTACAGTGTAAACTCAGGACTAGAACCATTAAGAGCCTCCCTTCTGTTATTTGCCAACCTGCTAAACTACCTGCAAAAATTAGTAAAAATATCTGTGGTCCTTAGTTAGAGTATTTAAAGGAGAATGGTATAGAACTTTGAAGTATCTGAAAGGTGGGTGGAAAGATGGACGGCTCAGGAAAGGTGATGAAAAGGGAGGGAAGGTGTTGGGATTAAGTGTACCATGCATAAAATCAATAAATGCCTTTAGTAAACGAAAATCAATAAAATGTATCTGTTAAACAGTACAGCCAGTTCTGTTGCAGACACAGGTTACTTCACACCACTCTTCTCCATTCTGCTAAATTGAAGCCTAGTTCGTTTACCACAGAATGATCTACAAAGAGGTAATCGCATTGCCACTATGTAAACATTATTTAAGTTGAGCACCACTTTCATAAGGGTGTGTACAAACATCCAATTTTAAGCAATTTTTAGCAAAGGTTACTACTTCCATGTAGTATGAGAGCTTATCTACACTATGGGCTCTATTCACATTCGCTAAAGCCAAAAACAGCTGACTTTACAGATCACCTGCCCAAGTTACAATTCACTAAACCCATCACTGCACAGAAAATCACAGTTCCCGACTAGTGGGGTAAATTACCGACTTGTACAGTAATTACCTCGGGAGATGTCAAGAAATGTCAAATCACAAAGATTTCCACATGTCATTTACTGGCCAAAAGTGTAAAGTAATTTTCTCTAGCTCACAGCAGCCGATAACTCGCTCTCCCCGTGCTGTCTCTGTGCGGTGAATTTGACAGACAGCCTTTGGGGAGAGCCAGGCAGCCAATAGGAAGAGCCACACAGCCTGCTTCTCACTGTGATCGGATGCAACAGGGATGCTGGTGGGCCTTTCAGTGTATCAAAGCAAAAGAAGCTGACAATTCTGCTGGCATCCCTTTAGATGTGCATAATTGTATTATAGCACACAGAAGCGCTACCCCTGGTGGCTGCAGCACATCTAAAGGGATAACCGTATGCACAGTCCGGAAAACCTCTGAGTCACACACACAGCTACCTGCCTGTTGCCCTGCTAGAAGGTTGGTAAGTGACACTTACCGTGCAGGGCTTAGTGAATTGAGGCATGTTTGTTCCGTAAATTACCAAACTTCTGCCTCATGGGGGAGAACTTTTGTGAATTTGGAAAAAAAAAAAGTGCACAATACCGCAGGAGGTATTTTACCGTTCAAAATGCTTTTTACCAAACTGCTTATTATTATTATTATTATTTAGTATTTATATAGCACCGACATCTTCCGCAGCGATGTACAGAGTATATTGTCTTGTCACTTAACTGTCCCTCTGAGGAGCTCACAATCTAATCCCTACCATAGTCCTATGTCTATGTATTGTGTAGTGTATGTATCATAGTCTAGGGCCAATTTAGGGGGAAGACAATTAACTTATCTGTATGTTTGTGGGAGGAAAACGGAGTACCCGGAGGAAACCCACACAGACACGGGGAGAACATACAAACTCCTTGCAGATGTTGACCTGGCTGGGATTCGAACTGGGGACCCAGCATTGCAAGGCGAGAGTGCTACCCACTACGCCACCGTGCTGCTCGTGCTTGTTGTGAATAGAGCCCAAACTTTTTATAGTATGCACAATCTGTGGACCAGCATAGTACAGTCCTGGCCAAAAGTTTTGAGAGACTGTCAAAAATATTAGTTTTCACAAAGTTTGCTGCTAAACTGCTTTTAGATCTTTGTTTCAGTTGTTTATGTGATGTACTGAAATACAATTATAAGCACTTCATACGTTTCAAAGGCTTTTATTGACAAGTCAGTATTTGCAGTGTTGACCCTTCTTTTTCAGGACCTCTGCAATTCGACTGGGCATGCTCTCAATCAACTTCTGGGGCAACTCCTGACTGATAGTAACCCATTCTTTCATAATCACTTCTAAAGCTACGTCTACACTTGCCGATGACACTTATCAATCGAGCCGCTGATGCGGCTCGATTGATAAGATCCGACAGGTCGGATCTTGCTACCGCCGATTCCCTGCTTGTTCCCCGCGAGGGGACAATGGCAGGAAATTGAGCAGAAGATAAGCGGTGCCGGCGGGGGACGAGCGGGGAATAGAATCCGACGCGGGCGAGCGGGGATGCGGAAGAGGCGATCCGGCGGCTAATCGAGGCACCGGATCGCCTCGTGTAGACGAGGCTTTTGAGTTTCTCAGAATTAGTTGGTTTTTGTTTGTCCGCCCGCCTCTTGAGGAATGACCACAAGTTCACAATGGGATTAAGATCTGGGGAGTTTCCAGGCCACAGGCCCAAACTTTTAACGTTTTGGTCCCCGAGCCACTTAGTTATCACTTTTGCCTTATGACACGGTGCTCCATCGTGCTGGAAAATGCATTGTTCTTCACCAAACTGTTGTTGGAAGAAGTTGCTGTTGGAGGGTGTTTTGGTACCATTCTTTATTCATGGCTGTGTTTTTTGGCAAAATTGTGAGCGAGCCCATTTCCCTGGATGAGAAGCAACCCCACACGTGTGGGGTTGCTTCTCATCCAGGGAAATGGGCTCGCTCACAATTTTGCCAAAAATTGATGGTAGTGCTCACCTTTTCTTCTCCTGACAAGCCTTTTTCCAGATGCCCCAAACAATCGGAAAGGTGCTTCATCTGAGAATATGACTTTGCCCCAGTCCTCAGCAATCCATTCACCACACTTTCTGCAGAAGATCAATCTGTCCCTGATGTTTTTTGGGAGAGAAGTGGCTTCTTTGCTGCCCTTCTTGACACCAGGCCATCTTCCAAAAGTCTTCGCCTCACTGTGCGTGCAGATGCGCTCACACCTGCCTGTTGCCATTCCTGAGCAACGACTGCACTGGTTGCAATCCAATCCCGCAGCTGAATCCTGAACGATCCTGGCGCTTGCTGGACTTTCTTGGACGCCCTGAAACCTTCTTAACAAGAATTGAACCTCTTTCCTTGAAGTTCTTAAATTGCTGATTTAGGTGCAATCTTAGTAGCCACAATATCCTTGCCTGTGAAGCCATTTATATTCATGATGGCTGCATGCGTTTCTTTGCTGGTCACCATGATTAACAATGAAAGATCAATGATTTCAAGCATCACCCACCTTTTAACATGTCAAGTCTGCCATTCTAACCCAATCAGCCTGACATAATGATCTCCAGCCTTGTGCTTGTCAACACTCTCACTTGAGTTAACAAGACGATTACTGAAATGATCTCAGCAGGTCCTTTAATGACAGCAATGAAATGCAGTGGAAAGGGGTTTTTTTGGGGATTCAGTTAATTTTCATGGAAAAGAAGGACTATGTAAGTCATCTGAACACTCTTCATAACATTCTGGAGTATATACAAATTGCTATTATAAAAACGTAAGCACCAACTTTTCTAATTTCCAATATTTTTGACAGTCTCAAAACTTTTGGCCAGGACTGTACATGGGAATAGTAAAATTGGCCATTTAGACTAATAAGAGAAAGCCTCTACTGGATGCTATTATAAACGATCTGCTATTAGTTTACAAAAAATTGCAAACCTGATGTGTCCTGTCAAATTATCATGAGGACTACTAAAAGGTGAGTGAAATACCTGCAATTATAGTCACATGCAGAAAATGCATTACAATTTTTTATATATAGTTTGTCCAGGTAGTTCAGGGTTTATTACAAGAGGATTTCATTATGGGTGTGTGTATGCTACTGCAACACAAATATGAAGTCAAGGAATTTGTTTTCTATTGTTCTAGAACCAAAGTGGTCTAATTAAAGCGGTTTAACACCCAGCATTACAACTTTGCTTTAAAAGATTGCTTACAGCTTACAAACTATTATGCCAGATTTTTTTTAAGCAGAAATTCACTGAATGGGTTAAACATGACATTTTAGTGTTGGATTTAACTAGGAATCCGCATCAGTTCTTATCTGTAGTTAGAAATGTATCTTTATTTGGTATACAAATCGACCTTTGAAAAGCCTGCTGGGGAAGCCCTCTTTGTTCTCTCAGAGCAGTGTTTGTTTGTTACATTGTAGATAGATACATTTGTAACTAAACAAGCAAGCAGGAGGAGCATTTCTAGCTAAATGCAGCACTAAAATGTCATGTTTAATCCATTCAGTGAATTTCTGCTAAAAAAAAATCTGGCATAATAGTTTATAAGCTGTAAGCAATCTTTTAAAGCAAAGTTGAAATGCTGGGTGTTAGACCACTTTAACTTGAACTGAACAGTTCAAAAGTTTACAACCCTTGTGTCTGACTAGAACACAGGTGTTGAACTCCAGGCCTGGAGGGCCAGATCCATGCCAGTGTTTAGGATGGACTGAGAAAGAGAGGAATGTGTTCTACCTGATGAACCACACCTATCCTGATTTAGACCCAGCAATTCATTTGAGCTGTGTCAAAAATGTGTGAGGACCTCGGCCCTCGCAAGACCGGTTTGACATCCCTGGACTAGAACATAGTAGGGTTGCTGAAAAAAATTATTGCATTAGATTTACTCATTTTTATTGTGTAAAAAATAAAACTCACCATGTTCCAATATGACCCATGTGAAGGTTGCAAATGTTTGCCTCCTGACAACATTTAAAACGTCAGTGCAAGTTTGCTAAATAACGTCTCTTCTCCAGCCTTTAGTAAATTCACCTCATTGCCCCACTAATTGCAACTGCAGTACCCGACAGTATGAGGCCACGTTCACAGTGGTGTGTTGTAATGGCATTTTTGTAACACTGCTTATCGCACTGCAATGCACCACCTATGGGACATTAAGTACGGCGGGTGCACTGTGGTGTAATGTAGTGTGGCATGGTAATGCAAAACGTGTGCATTACAGATTATGGGGAAGCATACTTTTATTTGACTGTATGCTTCACTTTATGTAACACAACATGCAGGTAATGTGTGGCGCAACTTTTCCGATCCACTGAGTAGCGTTCCTGCTGTCACAGGGAACGCATGGCAATGGTCACTGTGAACATGGCCTCACAGCAAGGCCCCATTCTCAGACAGAGTGCCCTCAGATAATTCTTAATCCCACCTGACTGTGTGTATATATGTTTTACTGTACTACAGTACTGATATACAAACATACATATGAAGTGGCAGTATAGGCCATTACAAAGCTAATTATATTTTCTTCAGTTATAACCATTATTTGCCACTTTTGGCAAGTACCGTATATACTCGAGTATAAGCCGAGATTTTGGGCCCAAAAAAGTACCCAAAAGTGGGGGTCTCGGCTTATACTCTAGTACCAAATCACTGTGACCCTCCCTCTGAGTGCCCCTTCCCTCCGCCACCTCCCCCCCATAGGCATAGCGGAGCCGTGTGGGGACAGCGGGAACAGCTGTGCGCCCGTGCTGCCCCCTCTTCCTGACTGAGCGCATGCTAATTTGCATAGTAAGGTGAGGCCTAATGCGCTGCTCTCACCTCCTGTCCAGGCCTCTTTCTGCTTCTTTAGTAGTTTCTCTGCCGCAGCTCTTCCATCCCCTTATGCCGCTCGTTCTCACTGTCAGCAGCACGGAGCTCCAGTCTCGTCGGGACACAGTGCACAGCCAAGAACGCCCATAGTCTCATTGCTATGATGCAAGCAGCACATTGTGGGAGGCGTCACTAGATGGCATCATAGCAATGAGACTATGAGCGTCCCTGGCTGCACACTGCCCTGAAGAGACCGGAGCTCCATGCTGCTGACAGCAAGAACAAGCGGCATAAGGGGATAAAAGAGCTGAAGCAGAGACTACTGGAGAAGTGGAAAGAGGCCCGGACAGGAGGTGAGAGCAGCGCAATAGTCCTCTCCTTACTATGCAAATTAGCATGCACTCAGTCAGGAAGAGGGGGCAGTACGGACACACAGCTATCGCCACTGTGCCCCCACTGCTCTGTTGTGGCTATGGTGGGGGGAGGTGGCACTCAGAGGGGGCCAGTTAGCATGCACTCTGCCATGGAGGGGGCAGCACGGCACAAAGCTCGTACAGTAACACCACTGTACCCCTACTGCTCTGTATTGTGCCTATGGTAGTGGAGGGAGGGGCACTCAGAAGGGGGGGCAATTAGCATGCACTCTGCCACGGAGGGGGGCAGCATGGCACAAAGCCCACACAGCTATCACCACTGTGCCCCCCACTGCTCAGTTGTGGCTATGGTGGGGGGAGGGGGCACTCAGTTGGGTCAGTAGCTGGAGCATTTCCTATCCTCGGCTTATACACGGGTCAATAATTTTTCCCACTTTTTTTATTTTTAGGGAAAAGCTGGGGGGGGGGGGGGGTCGGATTATGCTTGAGTATATACGGTAGATTAATACTTTGAATGGGATTCACTTACAGGGTGCATGTTGAGTAACCAGCCTGTTTTTTCTCCAGGCTCTCGAATCCTTTCAAAGCCATACTGAGTATCAATCTTATCTGTCCACTGACTGCGTTCAAGTCTCTTGGCAGCTGAGCTAGCTGAAGCATCTTCTCTAAAAGAAAACAAACAAAATGCACATAAATGTTAGAAAATGTATTAAAATATCACTCATTTCTTTACCACTGTTTAGAATTCTCACAATAAGCCTGAAGAGACTGGAGAAAAAAATAAAAGCTGACAAACGGCTGAAAAAGCTGAAAAGCCCCAAAGAGACTGGAGGAGGAAAAAAAAAAAAAAAAGCAAAAAAACAGTTCACCCTGCTCCTGCAAAAGTCCTGACTGCGTTATTACCATTCCCCCTCTGGGCTGCCATTAACTCTGGGGGAGAGACGTAATTTGGCTGACAGCCATTGCTGGTGGACGAATTAAGTTGTTTTTAAAGTAATTTGGGCTCCGTCTTGACGGTGCCCAAATTACTGTCTTAACACTGCTATAGCCTTACTTCATTACAAGCCTATGGTGGCACATTAATCGCCCAAATTTCTCAGCGCTGCTTTGCTCGGTTATGATTTTTGGGTCCTTCTTCCTGCCACTGATCCAGCTCTGGGTCCATCCACGCACGAGTGCTTCCCTCTACTGGGATTACACAGACCATACACGTGCTTGCCCAGTGCAGTTATGTTTGTCTAAGGACACACTCATGGCCAGAAGATAAAGAGAGACTCAATGCCAGAACAGTGGCATATAGAAGGACCTGGGAACATCCAAAGGCTTTCCAATACCAATGTGGGTGCCAAGGTAAGTATAAAACTTGTTTTTCTCAACTAGTAACTATAAACATTATGAAGACAAAATTTCTTGACCTTGCACCTCTGAGGATGAGGAAGTGGTGTTGAGTGCAGCGAAAAGGGTACCAGGTAATTCAAGAGATGCACTCTGGCTTCTAATTAAGTAATGTTACATTCTAATTAGCGGGTTTGCAGTGTGGTGCAAGGGACCCGTCGGCATAACGCGATGCATGCAGAGCGATGCGCATTAAAGCACACCTTAACTCAGAACTTCCTCTCTGCTCTAAAAGATACGCAACAGCATAATAACCTTTAGGCTGCTTTCACAGTGGGACGTTAAAGTCCCACGTTACAGCAGCCTGTATCGCAGCCCAACTCACAGCAATGATAAATCAATGGGCTGTTCACAGTGCCCAATGTAACGTCCAACTTCAAAGCTCACATGCGTTGCGTTAGGGGCACATTTTGAGACGCATCTAACGCAACGTCTTGGTGTGAAAGAGCCCTTAGGGTAGGAGCAGCATGTGTTTTTCTTGTGTTTTAATGCATTTGCGGTTCGCATATATAAATCGCATATGCGTTTTTGATATGCATTTTATGCTAATCACTAGGACGTCAACAGGAAGCAGAAATACATCAAACTTAAAAAAAAAAAAAGCACTAAAGCGCAATACCTCTGCATCACCATTGACATTCATTATGTAAGTTTTCGATGCGCTTTGGAAAAATATGCAGCAAGTCCTGCGTTTAAAAAAAAAATGCACATTGCAGAACGTAAACCTATGCGTTTTTCCATGCGGACCATTGACTTGCAATATGTGCGTTTTCTGTAACGTTAGCGTTTCTGCCTACCGTGTTTCTACCCCGAATGAAAAACATTTCTTTGTTACAGCCCATGCAAATCCTGTAATAATTGGCAGTGTGTCTACCTCCTGCTTTCATGGAAGCAGGCATATTGTTAACATCCTGTGTTTACAAATTAGCTGTTCTGCTGTGGCAGGAGGAGATTCCTGAGCTGACACAGCTGAGAGATCAAATTAGTTGCGATTAGTCACAGCTGAGGGGGAATTAGACGGGCTCTTTTCTCTAAATACATACAAGGTGTATTTCTCTCTGTTTTCCTTCTATCCTGTTCTGTTCAGGTCCGCTTCAAAGAACAACTGAAGTCAGAGGCAGGACTGTGGAGTCTAAGTCGAGGAGTCAGAGCAATTTTGGGTACCTGGAGTCGGTGGTCGGTCATAAACTGAGGAGTCAGATGATTTTTGTACCAGCTCCACAGCCCTGGTGAGAGGGATATGGAGGCTGCCATATTTATTTCCTTTTAAGCAATACTAGTTGCCTGGCTATCCTGCTGATCCTCTGCCTCTAATAATTAGTCATAGACCCTGAACAAGCATGCAGCATATCAGGTGTTTCTGGCATTGTCAGATCTGACAAGATTAGTTGCATGCTTGTTTCTGGTGTGATTCAGATACTACTGCAGTCAAATGGACCAGCAGGGCTGCCAGGCAACTGGTACTGTTTAAAAGAAATAAATATGGCAGTCTAAATGTTCTTCTCACTTCAGTTGTCCTTAAACAGTTGTAGCAAAGCATACTTTGTACTGTATACTTCACTGTATGTCACCTCATGCATTACATGAAACCACTTTTTTTGTTTTAAACTCGTTTTATTGAACAAGAACATCACTGAATATATAAGAATACGTCAGAAACCGGATCTAATAAAAATTATCCATAAATATCTTGAAAAGAACATGAAAACACTTTTACCCTCTGTTGCAATACTGTTTTTACAGGGAACGCAACAAAAAGTAGGACAACATCGAATTTGGACGTTAAAGAGTAACTGTAGTGAAAATAAGAATGAAAAAGAATATTTTTTTTTTACTATATGTATAAATGCATTGAGTTTTTGCCCATTGTTAAACCTTTCCTTTCCCCAATTTACATTCTGAAATGTATTACAGGTGGTGACATCTTAAGTCCTGCCAGGTGACCTCTGTGGAATGTTTGTTTACTGAGAGCTCTATGCACAGAGGGAGATACTGCTAGCTTGCCAGTTGGAAGCTGACATTATTTCCAACAATACAATGAGGTTTACAGACCACAAACTGTCAAGGCCATGGCCCTGACATGACTGTGGGAGGGGTTTCTGCATAGTATCAGCCATGCAGATGTTCCTGAGATCTTGACAAAAGGTAAAGATTTCTCGTGAGAAAGGGGGTTATCAGCTACCGATTAACATGAAGTTTAATCCTGGGTTAAAAGCTCTCTTAAATTTGTGGAAAGACCCCTTTCCACAATTGTATCATATTTGTTGTTGAAGTAGTTGATGTATTGCAGAGTTTTGTCAGCTGGATAGTGTACAAGTAAGGGCTGGTTCAGACGGACGTTTGGAGGCGTTGCGTTTGCTGGCGTCGCGTTCAGCAGCGTTCGTGTGCGTTTGGATGCGGTCGCGTTTTTTCTTCCCCTAGGGGGACATTAGCCGTCGCGGTTAACCTCCCCTGGAAGCTACATGTAGCTTCCAGGGGCTCCTTGAACGCCAGGGAAAATCGGGACCCAAACGCCGCGTTTGTGTAAACGCGCTTGAAAGCTTGGTACAAACGCTCCCATTCACTTGAATGGGAGCGTTTAACACCAAGCCCTGAACGCTGGCTGTAAACGCTCTGCAAGCGTCCGTCTGAACCAGCCCTTAGGCTTGTTATATTTGATATATGGTTTGAGCCTTTGACCAGGGTTTAAATCCTAGCTCAAGCCAGTACGTCTTGGGGCCCATCCTAAACCACAGTATTAGCTCATTATTTGTCCTGCGTTGATACTTCTAACTTCTATAGATGCTTGAATGGTAGTGGTCATTAACAGTGTTCCCGATCCACTTCTTATGCTGGGAATACACGAGTCGATCCAGCAGCCGATTAACCGCCTGATCGACCCCAGCCGCATCCCCGCAAATCGATTGCTGCTCGTCCCCGCCGGCTCTTCCTTATCACCGCTCGATTCCCCGCCATTGTCCGCCGGCGGGAATTGAGCGGGCACGGGTCGAGCGGGCATGGGTCGGGCCAGCTGAAAATTATCAGCTGGCCGGATCAGCTGGTCGATACACGGTACAGAAACGTACTGTGCATCTTTCTGTACCGTGTATCCCCAGCATTACACCTCTGACACTGTGGTTGCCCTTGATTGGTTTTGGTGTGCCATATCAATTATGTATGGGGGGGCCCCAATGCAAAACTTGCACTGGGGCCCACAGGTTCTTAACAATGCCACTGATCTGGACCGGAGTGTCTTGTTTTTAGGACGCCCAAACACTATGGATGCCACTACACATCTGGCAGGTCACACTAATGGTGGCCATACACGGTACACATTTTTTCATCCAATCATACCATTTCTATGTAGTAGAAGGGTAAATTAAGTGAATATATTGAGATGATAATTTAGGCAGTTCCCTTATATTACATAGAAATGGTAAGATTGGATGAAAAAAAAAAGTACCATGTATGGTCACCATAACTGATACAAATTAGATATACGTGCAGTGAGCTAGCCCAGGCCATGACGACTATATCCCTGTACAAACACAACTATAAGCAGAGAGGACGGACACATGCATAGACATTATAGAGTGTCCCGGCTACAGCCTGCTAAGTGTACGTACTGCTGGTTGTCACCGTCCCCCCGGGACTCGGCTCGCAGCTTCCCGCTGTTCTGCAGCACCATCCTTATACTCTGTCCTCTTCCCGCGCCACCGAACTCCCGCCAGCACTTCTCCCTAACTCCACTCCGCCCGCCCCCTGACACCCGCCAATCACTTCCACTGAGCTGTACACCATGCAGCCAACCAATAGAGAGAGAGTCTCTGCCCCTATACAGCTGCTTATCGCGATGTTTAGAGCGACTTCCCAGCTAATAACTCCAACCAATTACAGTATGGTCCTGTCTCAGTCTTCAAAGTTAAGTCCTGGTATGCAAATGTCAATTGACAACTTAAAGTTATATTAGTAACACATTCGTTACAATTAAAGCATGTAACAGCGAGTTTAGCGCATCTAAGCAGTCCCAAAAATAAACAGGCTGAAGAATAATGGGCGTGTCAGGGGCACGGCCAGTGTGGGAGGAGCCGAGTTCTGTGCGGTCTCCTCCTCTTTCGCTACAGTAGTTGCAGCAGGTGTACGCTGCAGTGATTGCTAGAGATGCCTGTGCTGTCTAAACCTGTCTCGGAGCCCAGTAATGGGCCGCTGCACATAGTGCTGCTGCTGGCCTACCTGAGGCTTCTGCACAGCCGACCTGTGCTCACCAAGGCGCTCACCAGGTAACCTGAACAATAAGGGCTGCTCCCTGCAAGTGAAGCATGCAATGCCTGTCAGCTCCACTAGACACAAGGATGTTTTGGAAATACCATAACCTGGATTAATGATAACCCCCAATAAGACATGCTGAGTCTTGTGGTTTTATACCAAGAGTGTATTGTCCGATAACTGTGCTGTTAGATGGTTATCAGTTTTTTATAGTGTAAGTTGCTAAAATGTTGCACTTCCAAAGGTGCATAGTGAGGTGGAATAATTCACCCAAAGCTATTGTTGGCAGCTGTTTTGTCTTTATGGCTAACCACTGTGTTTTGTTTTTTTTGTTTGTTTTGTTTTTTAGTAGGAGGGGTTTTTGGTCTCTTTTAGCCTTATATGCTTTTCTAGTGGCTCTGGGTTGCCATGAGCCATCTGGGTATTCTGTCTGTATTCGGAAAGCGCTCTGTGCAGACAAGCTGCTTAGCTATATCAGCCTTTTCTGTTGTATGCAGACCAGGGGAAGGCTGAGCCAAACACAAACCAGAAGATTACTGAATGATGATGTTGTTTGATGTCTAGCACAGCAGCAGATGTGGTGTCTCAGCTAGGTGGATTCCATGTAGCTGAGACACTAATTACCCCACCTGGGTATAGGTGAGGTTGCCTGCAAAACATGCACTGTTAGCAAGTCACGAGGACAGGTTTGAGAAACACTGGTCTATACTGATGTTTATTGTAAAAAGGTGCCTATACAGACAATTTATGGGCAGATCAACAAAGAGACAGATCTCTCTCTCTGATCAAATCTTCCTGCCCATACACCACAGGCCAATTCCTGATCAATTTCATGTTGAAATTGATCTGGAATTGGTCTTGTGACACCACATCTGCTGCTGTGCTGGTCCAACGCTCCCCCCCCCCCCCCCCAATGTGCAATTTGCCCAGTGCACTATACATTATCTGTCCCTGTTTGCCTCTGCCTCCGGCCTCCCCCGACGTGCCCCACGTGGTTTCCGGAATAAAGAGGGCATGTGTGACATCACATACACACCTATGTGGATGCCAGCAAGTGTATGGATAAAGGCTGGATCCCGAAACCATCGGCGGATGCGGACAAGTAATGTATAGTGCACTGGACACGGGGGGGGGGGGGGGAGGAAGCGCACATTAGGGGGGACAGCGTCATGGTTTCATCTCTTGTCCTGATATCGCTCGCCGTTACTGCCCCCCACCTGACCAAACCCAACGGCCTGACATTTTTGCAGCATGTCCAACCAGTTAAACGTCGATCGGGCATTCACTTGGCACCTATTTTCTGTATATCCTGTATAGTTAGCATAGTTGCCCCAGTGCGTGCTCTACCCTCCACCCTGCAGCTGCCTGCTCCCATTACCTTATAAGCTAGCAGCCGCTTCCTCCACAGTCCCCGCCACCCCTCTCCTCCGTGCGTGCATCATATTCTCACAGCAGCGCATCTCGCGGCTGCTGAGTAGTCAGGAAGCAGGAGAGCTGTAACAAACGTTGGAGAAGCAGTTGCGGTGAACAGCGCTACCACCGCAGCTGCCTCCAACTCTCTGCCTAGCAATCTATCCGTGCCTCGGGCGTCTAGCACGCCGAGGACGGGTTTGTCAGCTGCGCATAAAGTCGCCTTATCGCGTGCACTCAGACAGTACCTTTATGAGTCATTGGAAGTATTGTCTCGCACTCACTAATCGATCAAACCCATAGTCTTTAAGGGGAGTGCAACAGCTAAAAAGAGGGATGACGCCCTCTATGCAGTATTCAACAAGGAGGAAAGCTGGCACATCCAAAATCAATCTATTAGTTTCATGTAAAAATATGGCCAACGTTTCGGAGCCGCGCAGGGCCCCTTTGTCAAGGCAATATTTGCTCTGAGGCAAAGATCTGTTTGTTGCTGCAAAAAATTCTACATAGGAATTCGGGAGTCTGGCGCCTCTAAAACACTCGCTATCAGCGATGTGTATCTGTCTGGGGCAGCTGCTGCCCCAGACAGATACACATCGCTGATAGCAAGTGTTTTAGAGGAGCCAGACTCCCGAATTCCTATGTAGAATTTTTTGCAGCAACAAACAGATCTTTGCCTCAGAGCAAATATTGCCTTGACAAAGGGGCCCTACGCGGCTCCGAAACGTTGGCCATATTTTTACATGAAACTAATAAAGATTGATTTTGGATGTGCCAGCTTTCCTCCTTGTTGAGGACCTTTATGAGGGGAGGAGGCACGTCAGCTGACCGGCCGGTCAGCTGACGTCGGAGGAGACACTCGCCGCTCCTCATTGGCTGAGAGGAGTAGGCGTGACGGAGGGGGTCTCCTCTTCTTCATAAGCCAAGCTGAATCACTCGCAACTTGTCTGCTGTTGCGAATACTTGGTGTTAGCGCTCAGACCTTAGTTCCGGTGTGCTTTGATCCAGGAGGAAACCGGGGATTTCACACAAGATAGGAATTGTTTGATAGCTATAAAGATTATTCATTACTGTGTTATTATCTGTGCATGACTCTGGCTCGTTCTGACTACTCTTCTGCTCAGTGATTCTGTACCTCTGCCCATCTGATCTTGCTGCCGACTCTGCCTGTTAAACCTTCTTGTCTCTGCCTTCTGATTTTGTACTGCATCTGTCTGTTGCCAACCCGATTAGTCTGACCACTCTACTCTTATCAGAGGGCCCTTGACTCTGGTGAGGGGCACTGTACTGTTAGTACCCACCAGCTCCTCTGGTGAGGTATAGCTAAACCTATCAGTACTACTGTTGCACCAATCACTATACTTGCTATTGTTGTCACATCAGCTGTCTGATATACCTGCATTATAGGTGATTCTGCAGATCACCTAATAATCAGAACTCTGTTTCTTGCTGACACAAATAGTTACAAGAGCATCTCCCTGTAGCGGCGATGTTCTTTAGGAGTGCAAGTGTTTTGTTAACGCATATGCACTACAGCTGAATCCCACTGGCTCATTTATACTATGGGACAAATGGAATTTGCAAAAAAAAAATAAAAAATGCTGCTTTCAATTTTTTTTCCCTCAGTGAGTGCTTTACATTGAAATTTAATTCAAGAATAACCACACACTTGTGCCCAATGCCATTACTAACAGTTCAGAAATAATAGATTCAAGCTCACCACCTTATAAAAAGTCAGTGATACCATTTATGTTAAATGGTGGCAAAAAAAAAGCTTGACTCCTAGATACTGGAATCTTTGAGAACTGCACCCCACGGTATTAGAGAGCCCCCATCCCCATAGCAAGATGTCCTCATGGTATTAGGCAGCCATCCTCCCCATAGCCAGATGTGCCTACTGTGGGCAGCCCCACCCTCAAAGCCAGTTGTGCTCTTAGTTTGCAGTTCCCCTCCACATAGCCAGATGTGCCTCCAGTTGGCAGTTAGGTGAACAGAAGGATCCACTTAATATAATTCTTGTCTGGGCTTTAAAGTGTAGTACAGTGCTGCATTATTAACCATTATTTTAGGCAGTAGTTTAGGGAACCCAGCAGGAAACCTCATAGGGAAACTCCACTAATGTGATTGGGTAGACAGCACCTTACTCAAACCGCTAGGTTTCAGATAGGTTGTAGTAAAATATGCCTACACTAACACTATTTGGCCAATCATAACCCTTCATGCTGCAGAGGGTGCTGTGGTTGGAAAACTGTTTCCTATAAGGTTTCCCGCTGAGCTCCGTAAAGTAGACTAGCACCCCATTTTATACTGGTATGCAATTTCCCAGTATGTTTAGTAAATTCTGGTTATTTGGGTCTGTGCTAATATTTATCTGCAATGTGTGTGTATAGGTGCTTGTAAAAAAAAAAAAAAATGTAAATCATCCCACTGTTTGTAACTGTAAAGTATCCCTCTGCACTCGGTGATTATGTGCAGATCATTAACCTAACCTGAAGTTCAGAACACACTGCAGCTACTGAGGGCAGAGTACAAGCTAGCCAAGGGTCCGTTTGGGATGTAAACACTGGACTTCACATGCTTGCATTTTAAAATGAGGTTAAAGATAATGGAAGTTTAATAATTAATCAGTTTCATTATAAGACATTAAAGCATACTTAAAATTAAAGCACTAGTACAGGTTTGTGTTTTGGTTTTTTTTGTTTTTTTTTATTAAAATCTTTTTTTTTTTTTTTTTAATTGAAGCAAAAGAGAAAGTATATATCAAACACCACCTCAAATTGAGTGGAAATATCAACAAAACACAGTGTGACAGTGTACCGTTACACAAAACAACTGTATACTGTTTATAACAATGGTATAGCAATACACAGGTATGCATTTTAAATAAGTGATGGCTATTATTTTCTTTACACTGAGGATTATGTTGTGTGAAATAGAATAAGCTTCACCTTCCTCATGCCACGAACACGGACTCTGCCGGCCAACTTCTGTAGTCCTGCAGTTACTACTATAGCATTACGGAAAATGGCCACAGGAGTCCAGATCCAGGAGAGTACAACTGCAGAGTGCATGGTGAGTGAAGTCCATGCCCTTTATATAGAAATGGTGCTGCTTACTTTGGCAGACATTTTCCTGAAGTGCAGAGAGAAGCACCTCTCTGCACATGTATAGCAGCAGTAGCCAGTGATTATCAGCCAGCACTATGTCAGTAGCAGTCACTCATTAGCAAGCACCACTATTCTAGCAGCAGTAATTGCCACTGGTTAGCAGCCACCAATGTGCCAACAGCAGTAACAGACACTGGCTAGCAGGCGCCACTGTGCCAACAAGAATAACAGCCATCAATTAGCAGTCGCCACTGCCAACAGCATTGTGTTACAGCGGTGGGAATATTTGACTTCATCATCAACTGCATTAAAAATGTGGAGGTTGAGTGAGACTATAAAGTCTTAGTTCATCATCATTTTTATTCCATTCCATTTCATAGAGCATTTTAGCTTCAGAGTGGTCCCAAAACAAAATATGGCAATTTACCTTGATCACGTTCGTGCATTACACCACTAATAGCTGGCTCTTTATAGACCCATTGTTTAATCTGTCTTGCGTAACACAGTTATTCAAAGCTCAGTTTTGCAGATTATCACATAAAAAGTAATAAAAGTGTTCTCTTGAGTATTGTTTAGTTTAAAATCTACATCAGGACCATGGCTGTGATATGATTTCTGTGTATGCAAGGAGTGTTATCAGCAGAATGATCATAACAAGTGTTACCTCTTGACCAACCCAAGAACTGCTCTTATTGTCGACTCAGTAACTATTTTGTATCATTATGTGCCCATTTGGAGGTACAAAGACCCAGGTTTGGAACATTTCAGAGGCAGGAAAGGTGCTAGCCTTGGGTACAGCAGTGTGGAGAGGTTCAGGAGGTGCAGGTTGAGAACAATTTCACTTAGTCCAACAGAGCTCTCAAGGCAGTAGCTGTGTTAGGGAGTCTTTCCCAAGATATCCTTATGGATGATGATGCTGTCTTATTGAGCAGGAAGAGCCGAGATTTGAACCCAGGTATTCTGTGTCAGAGACAGAGCCCTTAACCAGTACCCTATTCAGCCACTTTTAAATCCACTATTTCCTTACTTTACGAGCAGGTAAGGGAGGGATCACACTTAAAGGACAACTGAAGTTAGAAGACTATGGAGGCTGCCATGTTTATTTACTTCTAAACAATACCAGTTGCCTGGCAGCCCTGCTGGTCTGTATGGCTACAGTAGTGTCTGAATAACACCAGAAACAATAATGTCATAAACACCTCATCTGCTGCATGCTTGTTCAGGGTCTATGGCTGAGAGTATTAGAGGCAGAGGGTCAGCAGGGCTGCCAGGCAACTGGTATTGCTTGAAAGGAAATAAACATGGCAGCCTCCATATACCTCTCTCTTCAGTTGTCATTTAAGTCTGCGGGAATCACAGATGATTCCCCGCAAAAGTTTTTGCATGTCTTTGGGGTGCATTTTACAACAGCCATTGATTTCAATGAAAAGTGCATGTTGTATATCCTTTTGAATGTTATGCGAAATCGCATATGCATCTGTAAAACGCAGCACCACCATAGACTAGCATTACATGCGATTCTGCATGCTTTTTCCGTATGCAGCCAAAACACTGTGGGTTTTCTCGAGTGTGACCCTGGACTAACAGCTGATAAAAAGCAATCCGAACCTGGAAATTAGCACAAGGGTGTTTATTTCTGAGTCGGTGGTAATAGAGGCAAAATGCTTCCTTTGGTTTTCCTGAAAATATTTGTTTAAATATTTTCTCTATTGTTTTTTTGTGAATTTTGATCAACCTTGAAACACAAAATCTGATTTTTATTTTACAGTGCAAGTTGACTGATATGTATTTGTTACTTGTGTAGCGCAATTCTGTCTGCTTTGGGAAACCTGCTGTCACAGACCATCGAGCGAAGGCGCAAATCTAACTCTTCAGGAGGAAATGTTGACCTTGCCGCGCCTCTTCGCTTTGCTGCATATGGGTGAGCAAGCTATTGAAATGTAAAGCACTGATCTGGAGGTAATATATTGGTAAATATGCATTACTTGAACAAAACCAATCAACTCATTGCAGTTGATTTGTAATTGCCCAAATTCTGATAGGATGTTTAGTGTTGCAGGTTACTACTTGAATGAAAGGAAATATTGCCTCCTTGGATTTTTTTTTTTTTTTTAATATGGAGTAGGAATTAACTGACTCTTCCTCCCTGCATAAATTACAACATCATGCTAGCTTGCAGGTTATTTTGAGAGCGAGTGGACTTAGTTTTACTTTGCTTTGTATGGTTAAAGCAAATACACGTAACCTGTATAACTCTGGCATGGTTTCATGAAGCTACTGCATGCCAGGATGAAAAAAATGTAAACTGGATTAACTGTCGTTTGAAAATATTTTGGCTTGTCTTCAAAAGAGACTACATATGTTAGCTACATACATGTGCACAGAGCAATAGAACCTCTGAAGTTTGCATGTCTTAGCTTTTTCGCCTTAGCCAACCAGTGTGAGTGCAGAGATGAGCAATTAATGCCCTTTAAAGCTCATACTATATAGAATGGATGAGATATGGTTAGTATTTGCTCCTAATAAACCATTGCCATTCTTGTAGCACCCATTGTCATAAAACAGGTATGCCAAGGAAAGGCCATTAACAGTCCACTGCCTGCCAATAATTGCATGGTACAACAAGCTATCAATGGGATGATGCAATAAGGGATAGAAACAGTCCATTCGTAATTGGGCCATTTCCATAGACATGTGGCACATATGAATAGGCAAGCATTAAAAGCCAAAAATAACATTGGTCTTTCCTCAGCATCATTTGTGGTTTAAGAAAAAAAAAAGCCCTTCTTGGTTGGTCAAATGGACCTTAACCCTTTCAATACTGTTGTCCAGCTCCCATAAGGCACCACAAATGGCCAATACAGTATTTCATTTTAATGCCAAGAGATTCCACATAGTCGTCTGTGGTTGAAAATTAATGTTAAGCCAGACCAGAACCAGAAAGATAAGCGGTCATCTTGTCTGACCTCAGATCGTACTTCATGTTAGCTGTTACTTTGTACTGCTACTTTGTACTGCCATTTAAAATCAATGTGTTAAGAATGTAGGAAATGTTACTGATTTCATGCATGCTTTTTCACACTTTCAGTAAGTTGAAATGCTACATGAAGATGGCCAGCTCAGAGCTCACAATTTGGTAGCATATTCCAAATGTCTAATGTTACTTTAATTCTTAAAGCCGCAGGGACAGCCATATTATCCCAGGGAAAAAACACACATATAAGTAGATAACTACTTGTACTACTTACATAACATGTGTATTGTAATGTCCCACATTTTAATTTCAGTGAATCTTCTATAGTAAATAAAGAGAATTCTGTTCCTGGCATTTGACATTTTAAATTCCCTCTGACTGAAGCCAATCCTGATGTAATTTCCTCCCTTACTTTTTTTTTCTCCTAGAAACTGCACTGTCATAGCTAGCTTGCTTTGTAAACACATGTGAGCACAGCATAGATCAACAGCTAACTGAACTGCCCTCAGCCAATAAGTGAAAAGAAGGAATGTGGGCGGGGAGATGACAAGCTTCCCTCTGTCAGCAGTGGCCAGGCTGACTGAGATAAGATTTATTACAGCAGAAATATTTCTGAGTAGATTGGAGTGTTTGCGATGCAGGGTAAGGCTGCAGGATGTATAATAATTACAGAGCAGTGGGTAAATGGAATTTGATTTTGTGGCTGACAATCCCTCTTTAACACGAGGTTTAACATGAAAATGCTTGAATGCTTTGAACCTAGATATGTTTTTGCAGTCATGTTGTGTTACTATTGGATAATTTTAATCTTAAACTGTTGCATAATATTGACAGTCACTTTTGAAGGCAACACTTATTTAACAATTCACACCAGGGCTGTGGAGTCGGTACAAAAATCCTCTGACTCCTCAGTTTAGGATTCCACCGACTTCGACTCCTTTAATTTGCATATTACAATCTTGTTGATTGAAAGTATGTAACATGAAATTCGTCTCTTAACTGCCAACGCTTAGGAATTTTAAAAGACAACTGAAGTGAGAAGGATATGTAGACTGCCATATTTATTCCCTTTAGACTAAAACTAGTCCTTGGTAAGAGTATTTGTAAAAGGTACAGGCCGGAAAAACAAAAAACAAAAACATCTATCAGGCTCTAGGCAATGTAACTGTGGGTACATGTAAGAATGATGTGCAGGTACTCTGCAGAGGAATAAGGAGATTCTTCCTCTATTACACATTCTTCATGCACAATCTGAACCAGGTTTATGGGTGACAGACAACACCTCTGTGTTCAATGTGCACAGCATTCTCAGTGGATTCCCTGCAGCTCTGTGGAGAGTGCATATGTAGAGTATAGTACTACTGTGTAACAAAGGAAACCTGAGAGATGAAATTAAAGTTTTATATATACCTGGGGCTTCCTCCAGTCCCCTTCAGGCTAATCAGTCCCTCGCTATCCACCTCCACCACCTGGATCTTCTGCTATGAGTCCAGGTACTTGAGCCAGTCTGGCAAAGTGCGCATGCACTAGTTGCTTATCTTCAAAGCAGGGCATGTGTAATGTCTCCTAAAAGTTCATTTAAGCTGTGGCAATTAAATAAAATGTTAAGAGAGACTAATAGGCAGATTCAGAGCCGAGCAGAGGCAGTATAACAAACAGTATAGCACAGTATGCACTTCTAAAGGGCTGTCGGGATGCATTGTAATGCCCTCACTGCATGGAGATTTCTCTATTGAAGTGGTAAATTACCACACTTCAATTACACCTCTGAACATTTTTATGCATCAGCATAGCAAAGTCTAAAATACCGAATGCTGTGATTTAACGAGCATTTTACATTCACCGCACACAGCTCTATGAATCGAGGCCATTGTCTTTTGTTGCACTTGTTTTGCTGTACCAGATTATTTGTTTACAATTTATTCTGTATCCTACTCATTTTCAAATTGATGTGCGTCTCTCAGATTCTTTTTTACAGGTCCTCTGTCACACTACTTCTACCTATTCCTGGAAAAGGGAGTCCCTTCTTCTTTGCCAATGGCGGGACTGCGGCGGCTCCTGTTAGAGCGGTTAATAATTGCTCCAGCTTTTCTGCTCCTCTTTTTCTTTGTGATGAACATTCTAGAAGTGAGTGCTGCTGCTTTTGTTGTAAGAGCCTGTTCAGACTACTGCATTCATAATGCGCATGTCCTAATATATAGCTATTTAGTTGCTGATGCTATTTGCTTCAATGCAGTGGTGAAAAAGAACTATACTGGGCTGGATCCAATTCACTTTTTCTCCTCCGTTTTCTTCTAGGAGATAATTTTTCATCTTCTTTTTTAAAATAATTTTTCAGTACTCTGCAATTGAAAAGTGGAAAAAAATACTGTTAAAGGAGTCCTCAAGCAACTTCTGCTACCCATAGTACTATTTACGCAGGGCTTCCTCCAGTCCCTGGCAGCCGCTATGTCATTTGCTGCAGCTCTGCTGGCCTCCATTCCCGATGGTGCGCAGGACGACCTCCAGGTCGTCCTCTACTACTAACACCTGATGAAGGAGGTTAGTCCTCCGTAACATGTAGTGTCTTTTTCGCTAATACACAGCAAGTTATTTGCAGCCATTAGTGTGCCGTCTCTCTTTTTTTCATTTTGATGTCAATGAAAACTGCTCCTGACCAAGTTACGAACCTCCGTTGTCTTTAGGGCAGCGTTAAAACACCAAGTTAGGCTTAGGCAGCCACAAGTGTGGCATAGTTTTAACTACATGTTGTTTCAAACCAGTTAAGTTTTTAAAGATATTTTATTTGTAAGATGTAAAAATATCACCTAGGAGAAAAAATTTGGAAAAAAAAAAGTGAATTGGATCCGGGCCCCACTATGTTAATTTGAAGCTGCTGTCCAGTCAAACTTGCATTTTGTCTGGATGTCTTTTTTCCTCCTAACTATACTGTAACACTGTAAAAATCCCACGAAAAAACGTATTTGTTGTGTGCTCAGCAGTGGTTGTGTGATAACTACTGTTCTCTAAAATTTCTTAGGTCAGAGGCCCCCTTACCCTTCAGTCTTTTGGGAGGGCAGGGGAGGCATAGCCCAATCTGCAACTTGCCGCCTCTCCCAATCAAAATGCAGATGGGAGCCTGTTGCTGTCAGGATTTCCAATATGGCAATTTAGAGATTAATCAAATTGTGTATGATTAAATAAAAATAAGCCTAATATTTTCCTTTCTTTAGGTACAGAAGACAAAGACTTTTGATGTATAATTATTATGGTTTTATGTAGCTGTATTGATTAATAATGTATATGATTTTCCTTTTTATTAAGAAGTGAATAGCCTATGTAATATAGAAATGTAATGAATCAGGCATTTCACCCCAGGAAAGTTTCACAACACCTAGTCTACTGACTTGGAGACCACAATCTGCCTAATATTTAACGCAGTTACCTTGCTTTGCCAATCAACAGAAGATTGAGAAACCATGAACAGAGACGTCTCAGAGGCAGATATATGTGCTGGGTAGATCAACCTCTGTATACAATGCCTACAGCCCAATCTTTGTGCGATTCGATTACGATTCTATTTACAATCCATAACGAGAACAGAGGCGCCAAAAGAGTAAAAGCAGTAGTTAAAAGGTTAAAAAATGCTTAGGAGGCAGTGGTGGACTTACCTCCTGCAAGCAGACACAACAAGCTGTAGTGGGCAGCACGGTGGCGTAGTGGTTAGCTCTCTCGCCTTGCAGCGCTGGGTCCCTGGTTCGAATCCCAGCCAGGGCACGATCTGCAAAGAGTTTGTATGTTCTCTCCGTGTCTGCGTGGGTTTCCTCCGGGCACTCCGGTTTCCTCCCACATTCCAAAAACATACGGATAAGTTAATTGGCTCCCCCTAAAAAAATTGGCCCTAGACCACTGTACTTACACTACATAATATAGACATATGGCAATGGTAGGGATTAGATTGTGAGCTCCTTTGAGGGACAGTTAGTGACAAGATATATATATATATATATATACACTGTACAGCGCTGCGTAATATGTCGGCGCTATATAAATACTAAATAATAATAATAATAATAAAAAATAATTCAGAACAAAATAAATGTATTTTGTTCTGAATACACAGCTTGTTGTGTCTGCTTGCAGGAGGTAAGTCCACCACTGCCTCCTAAGCATTTTTTAACCTTTTAACTACTGCTTTTACTCTTTTGGCGCCTCTGTTCTCGTTACGTTATACTTAATATCCACCCTTGGTGGAGGGGGATACCCCATCTTCTTCCTATCTACAGAGAGCGACTTCTTAATCCTGAGTGAGGACAGGCTAATCTCCTCACCTGCCTATATAGTGGTTGCCTGGAGGTAACCCTGGTTTGTGAGTATATCGTTTGTACTCTTTTTCATTTAACCCAATACCATAACCTACTACACTATATCTGGCTCTCGGTTCTTCTCTTTTCATACTATTTACAATCCAGTTACTGTAAATCCCGACCTGTCCGATCGGGATTTAATTCAATTTCCCATTAGGAAACAATGGCAAATCGAATTGAATCAAATCCTGATTGGGCATGTCTGATTTAATCGGATCGTACAAAGAATCGTATCGTGTAGATGGGGCTTAAAGGGGAACTGAAGAGAGATATATGGAGGCTGCCATGTTTATTTCCTTTTAAGCAATACCAGTTGCCTGGCAGCCCTGCTGATCCTCTGCCTCTAATACTATTAGCCATAGACCCTGAAAAAGCATGCAGCAGATCAGGTGTTTCAGACTTTAAAGTCAGATCTGACAAGACTAGCTGCATGCTTGTTTCTGGTGTTATTCAGATACTACTGCAGAGAAATAGATCAGCAGGGCTGCCAGGCAACTGGTATTGATTAAAAGGAAATAAATATGGCAGCCTCCGTATACCTCTTACTTCAGTTCCCCTTTAAGGCTTGTATATTTTAGAGATTAACTATTGTTTTAGACCAAGACACTTGGTAGCATAGCAAACAAGGTGTAGACACAGCTAAACACGTGACACATGCATCCCTGAATCTAGGTACAAGGTACAAATTGGAAAAGACTGTCTGTGTGTGTATGTATGTATGTATGTATGTATGTATGTATGTATGTATGTATGCAAGCAAAAGAATTTGGCCCCCTTGAAGTTTTCCACATTTTGTCACATTACTGCCACAAACATGAATCAATTTTATTGGAATTACACGTGAAAGACCAATACAAAGTGGTGTACACGTGAGAAGTGGAACAAAATCATACATGATTCCAAACATTTTTTTTACAAATAACTGCAAATGGGGTGTGCATAATTATTCAGCCCCCTGAGTCAATACTTTGTAGAACCACCTTTTGCTGCAGTTACAGCTGCCAGTCTTTTAGGGTATGTCTCTACCAGCTTTGCACATCTAGAGACTGAAATCCTTGCCCATTCTTCTTTGCAAAACAGCTCCAGCTCAGTCAGATTAGATAGACAGTTTGTGAACAGCAGTTTTCAGATCTTGCCACAGATCTCGATTGAATTTAGATCTGGACTTTGACTGGGCCATTCTAACACATGAATATGTTTAGTTTTAAACCATTCCATTGTTGCCCTGGCTTTATGTTTAGGGTCGTTGTCCTGCTGGAAGGTGAACCTCCGCCCCAGTCTCAAGTCTTTTGCAGACTCCAAGAGGTTTTCTTCCAAGATTGTCCTGTATTTGGCTCCATCCATCTTCCCATCAACTCTGACCAGCTTCCCTGTCCCTACTGAAGAGAAGCACCCCCAGAGCATGATGCTGCCACCACCATATTTGACAATGGAGATGGTGCATTCTGAGTGATGTGCAGTGTTAGTTTTCCACCACCCATAGGCTATCATTCATAAAGCATTCCCGCATGCGGAAATGCTGAAAACGGCTGAATTTACCGAGCAATTAGCAAAGTGTTTATTCATAAAGGCTGTTTCCGCATGAAAAGCTGACATTCCTGAGCAGAGCGATAAATTACCGTCGTGCGGTGATTGTTAACAAATGTCACCATATGTCAATTCATAAAGATTAGAGCAAGCGGTGTCAGCATGGAGATTACCGCTCCCTTTGAAGTAGGGATAACCATGCAGAGAACAGCTAAGCTAATTACCGTATATACTCGCAAGCAAGCCGACCCGCATATAAGCCGACCCCCCCCCCCCCAACTTTTTTCTTTCCGGGAAAAAATTATTGACCCTCATATAAGCCGGGGGTAGGAAATGCTGGCCGTGTGATTTCTCCCCCCCCCCCCCCCAGTGTGTCCCGGTATAGCTAGTGAAGTGCCCGGTATAGCTAGTGAAGTGCCCGGTATAGCTAGTGAAGTGCCCGGGTATAGCTAGTGAAGTGCCCGGGTATAGCTAGTGAAGTGCCCGGGTATAGCTAGTGAAGTGCCCAAGTATAGCTAGTGAAGTGCCCAAGTATAGCTAGTGAAGTGCCCAAGTATAGCTGGTATACAGGGAGTGCAGAATTATTAGGCAAATTAGTATTTTGACCACATCATCCTCCTTATGCATGTTGTCTTACTCCAAGCGGTATAGGCTCGAAAGCCTACTACCAATGAAGCATATTAGGTGATGTGCATCTCTGTAATGAGAAGGGGTGCGGTCTAATGACATCAACACCCTATATCAGGTGTGCATAATTATTAGGCAACTTCCTTTCCTTTGGCAAAATGGGTCAAAAGAAGGACTTGACAGGCTCAGAAAAGTAAAAAATAGTGAGATATCTTGCAGAGGGATGTAGCACTCTTAAAATTGCAAAGCTTCTGAAGCGTGATCATCGAACAATCAAGCGTTTCATTCAAAATAGTCAACAGGGTCGCAAGAAGCGTGTGGAAAAACCAAGGCACAAAATAACTGCCCATGAACTGAGAAAAGTCAAGCGTGCAGCTGCCAAGATGCCACTTGCCACCAGTTTGGCCATATTTCAGAGCTGCAACATCACTGGAGTGCCCAAAAGCACAAGGTGTGCAATACTCAGAGACATGGCCAAGGTAAGAAAGGCTGAAAGACGACCACCACTGAACAAGACACACAAGCTGAAATGGCAAGACTGGGCCAAGAAACATCTCAAGACTGATTTTTCTAAGGTTTTATGGACTGATGAAATGAGAGTGAGTCTTGATGGGCCAGATGGATGGGCCCGTGGCTGGATTGGTAAAGGGCAGAGAGCTCTAGTCCGACTCAGACGCCAGCAAGGTGGAGGTGGAGTACTGGTTTGGGCTGGTATCATCAAAGATGAGCTTGTGGGGCCTTTTCGGGTTGAGGATGGAGTTGAGCTTAACTCCCAGTCCTACTTCTAGTTTCTGGAAGACACCTTCTTCAAGCAGTGGTACAGGAAGAAGTCTGCATCCTTCAAGAAAAACATGATTTTCATGCAGGACAATGCTCCATCACACGCGTCCAAGTACTCCACAGCGTGGCTGGCAAGAAAGGGTATAAAAGAAGAAAAACGAATGACATGGCCTCCTCGTTCACCTGATCTGAACCCCATTGAGAACATGTGGTCCATCATAAAATGTGAGATTTACAAGGAGGGAAAAAAGTACACCTCTCTGAACAGTGTCTGGGAGGCTGTGGTTGCTGCTGCACGCAATGTTGATGGTGAACAGATCAAACACTGAAGAATCCATGGATGGCAGGCTTTTGAGTGTCCTTGCAAAGAAAGGTAACTATATTGGTCACTGATTTGTTTTTGTTTTGTTTTTGAATGTCAGAAATGTATATTTGTGAATGTTGAGATGTTATATTGGTTTCACTGGTAAAAATAAATAATTGAAATGGGTATATATTTGTTTTTTGTTAAGTTGCCTAATAATTATGCACAGTAATAGACACCTGCACACACAGATATCACACTAAAATAGCTAAAACTAAAAACAAACTAAAAACTACTTTCAAAGATATTCAGCTTCGATATTAATGAGTTTTTTGGGTTCATTGAGAACATGGTTGTTGTTCAATAATAAAATTTTCCCTCAAAAATACAACTTGCCTAATAATTCTGCACTCCCTGTAGTGCTCAGTATAGCTAGTATAGTGCCCAAGTATAGCTAGTATAGTGCCCAGTATAGCTAGTATAGTGCTCAGTATAGTGCCAGGTATAGCTAGTATAGTGCTCAGTATAGCTAGTATAGTGCTCAGTATAGCTAGTATAGTGCTCAGTATAGCTAGTATAGTGCTCAGTATAGCTAGTATAGTGCTCAGTATAGTGCCAGGTATAGCTAGTATAGTGCTCAGTATAGCTAGTATAGTGCCCAAGTATAGCTAGCATAGTGCTCAGTATAGCTAGTATAGTGCCCAAGTATAGCTAGCATAGTGCTCGGTATAGCTAGTTTAGTGCCCATGTATAGATAGTATCATGCTCGGTATAGTGCTCACCCAAACAACCCCCCCCCCCCTGCGGCCGCCGCTGCTATTAGCTTACTGTGCGGCTTCCAATAGTCCCCTCTCCGTCTCCCGCATGTAAATAGCTCACAGCAGCTCGCTCCACGGCGGCTGCTGTGTGATGGCAGGAAGCTGTAGGCAGAGCGGTTTCCTGTAACGGCGATGTGTATCGCCATTACTATGGAAAAGGCTCTGCCTACAGCTTCCTGCAATCACACAGCAGCCGCCGTGGAGCGAGCTGCTGTGAGCTATTTACATGCGGGAGACGGAGAGGGGACTATTGGAAGCCGCACAGTAAGCTAATAGCAGGGGCGGGGGGTGGGGAGGGGCGGCCTACGACACACGAGACTCGCAAACAAGCAAGCCGACCCCCCCCCCCCCCCCCCAACTTTTGGCCCACTTTTGGGGGGTCAAAAATTCGGCTTGCTTGCGAGTATATACGGTAGACAGACCTCCCAGGCAGCAACTGCAGTGAGAGCAGAGCAAAAAAAGGCATTGGAATACAAAGGCTGTGTTTTATGAACCCCTTGGGTACCTGTTTTCAGATATATTTCACATCAGAAAGCCTGCATGTGTAAAAATGTTTTGAACTTCCTCTAAGTTGTGGCAATTAAATAGATTGTTTAGAAAGACTAATAGACAGATTCCGACAGATTCAGGGCAAGGAGAGGCTGTTTTTAAAAAATGCACGTGTAAAGGGATGCTGGGGCTGCCTCTTCTATAGTAACGCTGTCTCTGGAGGAGAAAATGTATCAACTCAGGCAGCTTCTCATGTTACACAAACATACCGCCAGCCTACCGCCTGCCTAGTCAGGGGAAAATACCGAACTTGTATCGCAACTGTAAACATTTTTATGAATGAGCACACAGCAGTATAAACTACCGAATGTGGTATTTTCCCGCTCAGATTTTTTTTTTACCGCACTGCTTTTATGAATGATAGCCATAGCGTTTTGCATTTTGGCCAAAAAGTTCCATTTTGGTCTCATCTGACCAGAGCACCTTCTTCTACATGTTTGCTGTGTCCCCCACATGGCTTGTGGCAAACTGCAAATGGGACTTCTTCTGCTTTTCTGTTAACAATGGCTTTCTTCTTGCCACTCTTCCATAAAGGCAGGGGCGTAGCAATAGGGGTTGCAGAGGTAGCGACCGCATCGGGGCCCTTGGGCCAGAGGGGCCCCGAAGGGCCCTGCCTCAATTACAGTATTAGCTCTCTATGGGTCCTGTGCTCATAATAATCACTTCTATAGATACTTTGAATAGTGATAATCATTAACAAGCTGTTCCCCATCCCCTTCTTGCACCTCTGACACTGTAGTTGCCATTGGCAGGTTTTGGTGCGCCGTATCAATTGTTATGTATAAAGTGCTTGGGGGGCCCCATTGTAAAACTTGCATCCGGGCCCACTGCTCCTTAGCTACGCCACTGCATAAAGGCCAACTTTGTGCAGTGCATGACTAATAGTTGTCCTATGGACAGAGCTCCCCACCTGAGCTGTAGATCTCTGCAGCTAGTGCAGAATCACCATAGGCCTCTTGACTGCATTTCTGATCAGCACTCTCCTTGTTCGACCTGTGAGTTTAGGTGGACGGCCTTGTCTTGGTAGGTTTACGGTTGTGCCATACTCCTTCCATTTCTGAATGAGCGCTTGAAAAGTGCTCCATGGGATGTTCAAGGCTTTGGAAATCTTTTTGTAACCTAAGCCTGCTTTAAATTTCTCAATAACTTTATCCCTGACCTGTCTGGTGTGTTCTTTGGACTTCATGGTGTTGTTGCTCCCAATATTCTCTTAGACAACCTCTGAGGCCATCACAGAGCAGCTGTATTTGTACTGACATTAGATTACACACAGGTGCATTCTATTTAGTCATTAGCACTCATCAGGCAATGTATATGGGCAACTGACTGCACTCAGACCAAAGGGGGCTGAATAATTATGCACACCCCACTTTGCAGTTATTGATTTGTAAAAAAAAATGTTTGGAATCATGTATGATTTTCGTTCCACTTCTCACGTGTACACCACTTTGTATTGGTCTTTCACGTGTAATTCCAATAAAATTGATTCATGTTTGTGGCAGTAATGTGACAAAATGTGGAAAACTTCAAGGGGGCTGAATACTTTTGCAAGCCACTGTATATATTTGCATATCAATTAAGAATGAGGGATATCGAAAATGTTATGGCTTTATATATTACCTCTGTTCCTTTATAACTAGACATGCTATACTAGGCTAGTTATGTGTCCTAAAGACTTAGACCTCTTGTATATATTACAAACAAACAGGTTTCAATAAGAATCTGTATAAGCCCGTTTTTTGTAGGTTTCATTTTAGGTATATTAGTATCCAAATTCTATGAACAAATGTCTTCAGAATGTTATGTAAAAAAAAAACATACATTTACCTGTTATACACAATCATATTAATGGATGGAGATCTATATATATATATATATATATATATATATATAAAACTCTAATATAATTTTATAAAGAAATATCCATTGCAATTTTAAATATGCCACTATAATTTTCAGATAATATTGGATCTATCTTGATTATGGGAAAAACAGTTACTGTATACTAAATAATAACCAGTGATCCAATTAAAATCAGCTTCCGTAGAACAGGGAATTATATTACATCATTGAATTATTCACTGTGGGCTATAATTAATAAGAACATAATCGAAATGCCCCTAGTGTCAAATATTCATATAACAAGTTAATGAAAGATGAGCTTGGAGCGCCATCTCTGGTCACAAGAATCAATGCACATTTTTGCCATAACAATTTAGTCATGACGGGTGCTATAGCTATGTGTACATAGTGATGCTAATATTTTTATTATGTCCTTTAGGGCAGAGACCTGAATGCACTAAATAAGAAACTGAAAGCCAGTTACTGGACAGCCCTGAAAATGAACTGGAAAGTCTGGACACCTTTTCAGTTTATTAACGTGACCTATGTTCCTGTGCAGGTAAGAAGCATCTGCTGGATGGCCATCAATCATTCCACCACAGAACTGCCAAACAATTATTTCCTTGAAAAGATGCAAAAGTGAATTGGAGGTGAGAATACTATGGGCATATGAGAGGAATCGGCGCTAGAGACTTGGGCGCAGGATACAGCCGGTATATGGCTGATCCTGCTGCTGCACACGTTCCCGGCCGTGTTAAATACTATTCCCCCTCCAGGCCGCAACGGATGGTGTGAAATGAAATAATTCGGCTTCCAGCAGTTGCTGTAAGCCGAATTATTGTGTTTTAACCTCCTGAGCGTTACGCCACTCAGGAGGTTTTGCCAGTTTGTGCCCCCCAGTATAATAAATGAGATCCCATGCCTGAAAAGCCATGCAATTTTTTTTCCACAAGCTTTTAGACCCTAAAAACAAACAAACTACTAAAGAGAGATCTGCAGCAGCTCCTGCATATAACTTACTCAGGCATGGGACTACCTCTCTGAGCTGCGGATTTCCCTCCCGAGCCTGACTACCGCTAACTTAAAATATATATCAACCTCCATATCATTGCCACCTTGGGTTCCCTTTAAAGGGGAACTGAAGAGAGAGGTATATGGAGGCTGTCATGTTTATTTCCTTTTAGACAATACCAGTTGCCTGGCAGCCCTGCTGATCCTCTGCCTCTAATACTATTAGCCATAGCCCCTGAACAAGCATGCAGCAGATCAGGTGTTTCAGTGGTTCAGACTTATAAGTCTGATCTGACAAGACTAGCTGCATGCTTGTTTCTGGTTTTAATCAGATACTACTGCAGAGAAATAGACCAGCAGGGCTGCCAGGCAACTGGTATTGATTAAAAGGAAATAAACATGACAGCCTCCATATACCTCTCTCTTCAGTTCCCCTTTAAAGGGGCGCTATGACAAAATGATTTTTTATTTTACATATGTCTAATGTACATAAATGCCTTAATTGTTTTCAAGCAAAGAAAAATACTGTTTTTAGAACTTTTTTTTTTTTTCTTCTTTTTATCTGTAATAACCTTATCTCCGTTCCCTCATTTCTGTCTGGCTCTGGCTTGGACCTGCGGCATAGTCTATTCTCTAAACGGGGGGGTGGGGGAAGGAGTGTTGGTGGGGGTCTAAATGCAGCCATCCTAAAGGGGCCCATACACTCAGCCGATTTTCTGGCCGATCGATCGATCGCTTGCAAATCGGTTGGCCAATCGACCGATCGGCCGATTTCGATGAATTTCCATTGAACTGGCAGGGTGGAAAATCTAGGTCGATCTGATGAGATTGCTTATCATTTTGCATTGGCCCTAATGGAAATCTGATGGCAAAAAAATGCCATCAGATCGAATTTCAATCGATTTCAAACTGAAATCTATTGGAATTCTGTTCTAGTAAAAAATGTTCTAAAAACACATCAGATAAGAAATCCATCTGATGATCTGCTGCTAATCTGACGAGTGTATGGGCACCTTTATAGTTACATAGTTATTTTGTTAGAAAAAAGACATCCGTCCATCGAGTTCAACCAGTATAAAGTACAACACCAGCCTGCTCCCTCACATATCCCTGTTGATCTAGAGGAAGGCGAAAAAACCCTTACAAGGCATGGTCCAATTAGCCCCTAAAGGGAAAAATTCCTTCCCGACTCCAGATGGCAATCAGATAAAATCCCTGGATCAACATCATTAGGCATTACCTAGTAATTGTAGCCATGGATGTCTTTCAACGCAAGGAAAGCATCTAAGCCCCCTTTAAATGCAGGTATAGAGTTTGCCGTAACGACTTCCTGTGGCAATGCATTCCACATCTTAATCACTCTTACTGTAAAGAACCCTTACCTAAATAAATGGCTAAAACGTTTTTCCTCCATGCGCAGATCATGTCCTCTAGTCCTTTGAGAAGGCCTAGGGACAAAAAGCTCATCTGCCAAGCTATTATATTGCCCTCTGATGTATTTATACATGTTAATTAGATCCCCTCTAAGGCGTCTTTTCTCTAGACTAAATAAACCCAGTTTATCTAACCTTTTCTTGATAAGTGAGACCTTCCATCCCACGTATCAATTTTGTTGCTCGTCTCTGTACCTGCTCTAAAACTGCAATATCTTTTTTGTAATGTGGTGCCCAGAACTGAATTCCATATTCCAGATGTGGCCTTACTAGAGAGTTAAACAGGGGCAATATTATGCTAGCATCTCAAGTTTTTATTTCCCTTTTAATGCATCCCCAAATTTTGTTAGCTTTAGCTGCAGCTGCTTGGCATTGAGTACGATTATTTAACTTGTTGTCAATGAGTACTCCTAAGTCCTTCTCCAAGTTTGATGTTATGCTAAAGAACTCTCTATGAGGCTGTGGAAGCAGAGTAGGTCTAGTCCAGTGACTTCCACATGGGTACCTCAGCCAGTGGGTATTTTTCTTCAGCTAGCATCCCTGCTCTTACAACAACATAGCATATTCATGTCCCTCACAAAACACTAACAGGCTGAGCCGCAGCTTCGTGCGTCCATTCTAAGTGCTCTTTACTGCACACGTCTTCGAGCATAAACTGTGCTGCAGGTCTGTGGGCAGTTTCAAAACAGGATAGAAAGGAGGGTATAAAAATAGGTAAATAAAAATCATGTTTAAATTGTATTTCTAAATGTTGTTTCATGATGATCGCATACACTACACATAATTTAAAAAAAACTAGCTGGTAGCACGTGCTACACTGTGCGGGCAGGAGCAAGAGTGCCATTTCTCTGGATGTCACGCTCACTGCACGCCATCCAGTTAGTGCCACAACCAATCACGGGTGGGGGGGAGGGGGTTTGGGGGTGCGCATGTATAGACACTTGGAAATTGATTATTGTACATAATCCTTTCACCATAGTGCCCCTTTTATGACTTTGCTTGTGACCATTTTTAACAGCTTGGTAACTTGGAGTCCATAAATGCTGCTATCAACCACTTGTGTGCACTCCTTGATGGTCTCATAGAATATTGTGCCACAGTGGGAAAATCACTGGAAAACTGGTGCCTAGTCGCTTATGTGGAATAGCACTTTTCATTCTGAGTGACAAAGTTAGGACAGACTAGGGAAAAAGGTTGAAAAGTGTCTTGTGTTAATAGTAGTTGTCCATAAGTCATGGAGTCATAAAAATGTGGCAGAATAGCTTTATCCATGTTTTTAACCACTTGCCGACCGCCCCCAGCCGATGGGCGGCGGCAAAGACTGGGCCCAAACGACCGCAATACGCCCATCGGCGGAGGCGGCGGCAGGCGTGGTTATGCGGCGATCGTGTCATTAGTGACGCGATCAGCCGCCGGCGACTGGCTCCGCCCCCCTCACGCTGTAACCCGCCGGCCGTTCGGAAGCGCCGGCGGGTTACTAGCACCCGGATCGCCGCATGTAAACAGTATAATAGGCTTTGTAATGTATACAAAGCCTATTATACTTGCTGCCTCCTGCCCTGGTGGTCCCAGTGTCCGAGGGACCACCAGGGCAGGCTGCAGCCACCCTAGTCTGCACCAAGCACACTGATTTCTCCCCCCCCTGCCCCCTGATCGCCCATAGCACCCCTCAGACCCCCCCTGCCCACCCCCCAGACCCCTGTTTGCACCCAATCACCCCCCTAATCACCCATCAATCACTCCCTGTCACTATCTAAAAACGCTATTTTTTTTTTTTAACCCTAAACCGCCCCCTGCTCCCTCCTGAACAACCCCCCCCCCGTGTACTGTATGCATCTATCCCCCCTGATCACCTGTCAATCACCCATCAATCACCCCCTGTCACTGCCACCCATCAATCAGCCCCTAACCTGCCCCTTGCGGGCAATCTGATCACCCACCCACACCAATAGATCGCCCGCAGATCCGACGTCAGATCACCTCCCAAGTGCAGTGTTTACATCTATTCTCTCCTCTAAACACCCACTAATTACCCATCAATCACCCATCAATTACCCCCTATCACCACCTGTCACTGTTACCCATCAGATCAGACCCTAATCTGCCCCTTGTGGGCACCCAATCACCCGCCTACACGCTCAGATTGCCCTCAGACACCCCCTTATCAATTCGCCAGTGCAATATTTACATCTCTTCTTCCCTGTAATAACCCACTGATCACCTGTCAATCACCTATCAATCACCCATCAGTTACCCCCTGTCACTGCCACCCATCAATCACCCCCTGTCACTGCCACCCATCAATCAGCCCCTAACCTGCCCCTTGCGGGCAATCTGATCACCCACCCACACCAATAGATCGCCCGCAGATCCGATGTCAGATCACCTCCCAAGTGCAGTGTTTACTTCTGTTCTCTCCTCTAAACACCAACTAATTACCCATCAATCACCCCCTGTCACTGATATCCATCAGATTAGACCCTAATCTGCCCCTGGGGCACCCAATCACCCGCGAACCCCCTCACAACGCCCTTAGACCCCAGCCCTGATCACCTCGCCAGTGCATTGCTTGCATCTATTTCCCCCCTCTAATCACACCTTGAGACACCCATCAATCACCTCCTGTCACCACCTGTCACCCCCTAGCACACCTACCCATCAGATCAGGCCCTAATTTGCCCCGTGTGGGCTCTTGATCACTCGGCCAAACCCTCAGACCCCCTTCCCGATCACCTCCCCAGTGCATTGATTGTATCTATTTTCCCCTCTAACCACCCCCTGAGACACCCATCAATCACCTCCTGTCACCCCCCTAGCACTCCTATCCATCAGATCAGGCCCAATACAACCTGTCATCTAAGAGGCCACCCTGATTATGACCGGTTCCACAAAATTTGCCCCTTCATAGACCACCTGTCATCAAAATTTGCAGATGCTTATACCCCTGAACAGTCATTTTGAGAAATTTGGTTTCCCGACTACTCGCGGTTTTGGGCCCGTAAAATACCAGGGCAGTATAGGAACCCCACAAGTGACCCCATTTTAGAAAAAAGACACCCCAAGGTATTCTGTTAGGTGTATGACGAGTTCATAGAAGATTTTATTTTTTTTGTTAACAGTTAGCGGAAATCAATTTTTATTGTTTTTTTCACAAAGTGTCATTTTTCACTAACTTGTGACAAAAAATAAAATCTTCTATGAACTCACCATACACCTAACTGATTACCTTGGGGTGTCTTCTTTCTAAAATGGGGTCACTTGTGGGGTTCCTATACTGCCCTGGCATTGTAGGGGCCCTAAACCATGAGGAGTAGTCTAGAAAACAAATGCCTCAAAATGACCTGTGAATAGGACGTTGGGCCCCTTAGCGCACCTAGGCTGCAAAAAAGTGTCACACATGTGGTATCGCCGTACTCAGGAGAAGTAGTATAATGTGTTTTGTGGTGTATTTTTACACATACCCATGCTGGGTGGGAGAAATCTCTCGGTAAATGGACAATTGTGTTTAAAAAAAATCAAAAATGTGTCATTTACAGAGATATTTCTCCCACCCAGCATGGTTATATGTAAAAATACACCCCAAAACACATTATACTACTTCTCCTGAGTACGGTGATACCACATGTGTGACACTTTTTTGCACCCTAACTGCGCTAAGGGGCCCAAAGTCCAATGAGTACCTTTAGGATTTCAAGGGTCATTTTGCGGCATTTGGTTCCCAGACTACTCCTCACGGTTTAGGGCCCCTAAAATGCCAGGGCAGTATAGGAACCCCACAAGTGACCCCATTTTAGAAAGAAGACACCCCAAGGTATTCTGTTAGGTGTATGATGAGTTCATAGAAGATTTTATTTTTTGTCACAAGTTAGCGGAAATTGATTTGTAATTTTTTTTTCACAAAGTGTCATTTTCCGCTAACTTGTAACAAAAAAAAAAATCTTCTATGAACTCACCATACTCCTAACAGAATACCTTGGGGTGTCTTCTTTCTAAAATGGGGTCACTTGTAGGGTTCCTATACTGCCCTGGCATTTTAGGGGCCCTAAACCGTGAGGAGTAGTCTGGAAACCAAATGCCGCAAAATGACCCTTGAAATCCTAAAGGTACTCATTGGACTTTGGGCCCCTTAGCGCAGTTAGGGTGCAAAAAAGTGTCACACATGTGGTATCACCGTACTCAGGAGAAGTAGTATAATGTGTTTTGGGGTGTATTTTTATACATACCCATGCTGGGTGGGAGAAATCTCTCTGTAAATGGACAATTGTGTGTAAAAAAAAATATCAAACAATTGTCATTTACAGAGATATTTCTCCCACTCAGCATGGGTATGTGTAAAAATACACCACAAAACACATTATACTACTTCTCCTGAGTACGGCGGTACCACATGTGTGGCATTTGTTTTGCACCCTGAGTGCGCTAAGGGGCCCAAAGTCCAATGAGTACCTTTAGGATTTCACAGGTCATTTTGTGACATTTGGTTTCAAGACTACTCCTCACGGTTTAGGGCCCCTAAAATGCCAGGGCAGTATAGGAACCCCACAAATGACCCCATTTTAGAAAGAAGACACCCCAAGGTATTCCGTTAGGAGTATGGTGAGTTCATAGAAGATTTTATTTTTTGTCACAAGTTAGCGGAAAATGACACTTAGCGGAAATTGATTTTAATTGTGTTTTTTCACAAAGTGTCATTTTCCGCTAACTTGTGACAAAAAATAAAATCTTCTATGAACTCACCATACTCCTAACGGAATACCTTGGGGTGTCTTCTTTCTAAAATGGGGTCATTTACTGCCCTGGCATTTTAGGGGCCCTAAACCGTGAGGAGTAGTCTTGAAACCAAATGTCGCAAAATGACCTGTGAAATCCTAAAGGTACTCATTGGACTTTGGGCCCCTTAGCGCAGTTAGGGTGCAAAAAAGTGCCACACATGTGGTATCGCCGTACTCAGAAGAAGTAGTATAATGTGTTTTGGGGTGTATTTGTACACATACCCATGCTGAGTGGGAGAAATATCTCTGTAAATAGACAATTGTGTGTAAAAAAAAAAAAAAAAATCAAAAAATTGTCATTTACGGAGATATTTCTCCCACCCAGCATGGGTATGTGTAAAAATACACCCCAAAACACATTACACTACTTCTCCTGAGTACGGCAATACCACATGTGTGGCACTTTTTTGCAGCCTAACTGCGCTAAGGGGCCCAAAGTTCAATGAGCATCTTTCGGCTTTACAGGGGTGCTTACAATTAGGCACCCCCCAAAATGCCAGGACAGTGAACACACCCCACAAATGACCCCATTTTGGAAAGAAGACACTTCAAGGTATTCAGAGAGGAGCATAGTGAGTCCGTGGCAGATTTCATTTTTTTTTGTCGCAAGTTAGAAGAAATGGAAACTTTTTTTTTTTTTTGTCTAAAAGTGTCATTTTCCGCTTACTTGTGACAAAAAATAAAATCTTCTATGAACTCACCATGCCTCTCAGTGAATACTTTGGGATGTCTTCTTTCCAAAATGGGGTCATTTGGGGGGTATTTATACTATCCTGGAATTTTAGCACCTCATGAATCATGACAGGGGGTCAGAATAGTCAGAGATGCTTGAAAATAGGAAAATTCACTTTTGGCACCATAGTTTGTAAACGCTATAACTTTTACCCAATCCAATAAATATACACTGAATGGTTTTTTTTTAATCAAAGACATGTAGCAGAATAACTTTCGCGCTCAAATGTATAGGAAATTTTACTTTATTTGAAAAATGTCAGCACAGAAAGCTAAAAAAGTCATTTTTTTTGACAAAATTCATGTCTTTTTTGATGAATATAATAAAAAGTAAAACTCGCAGCAGCAATCAAATAGCACCAAAAGAAAGCTGTATTAGTGACAAGAAAAGGAGGTAAAATTCATTTAGGTGGTAGGTTGTATGACCGAGCAATAAACCGTGAAAGCTGCAGTGGTCTGAATGGAGAAAAAGGCTCTGGCCTCAAGTGGTTAAATTTTGAACCCAGTAGAGGCTATTGTGCCCGTCCATATGAGACAGATCCTTGATCAGGTGATAAGGTTCTTACTAGCACTCTTATGAACGCTGGCTAAAGAGCCATATTCACATTGTTAACTTGCATATATGCTGGGCTACCTATTTCTATTTAACATTGGTTCTCCTTTTAACAATCTTTCCAGTTTCGAGTATTATTTGCCAATCTGGTGGCCTTCTTCTGGTATACATACTTGTCTACAATCAGGAAATGATCCGCAAATACGACTTCACGCCTGAAGATTTTGAACGCACAATGGCAGCACCTGATATTACTAAACTTCTGTACCAGCTTTGAAGGCTAACCCAAACCAAGCTTAAAACCTTAGGATTGACTTTAAATTTAGAACTGAATGACTTGGTGGTTTTCTATATTTCATGATGAAATTCTCAAAGGCTAGTTTTCTCTGCTATAGTTTCTCTTCACCTCCTGTGACAAGGTTGCACTGAACCAGTTCTGCAAAACAAATTAGCGTATCCTTCTGCTTTTGAATGACACTCCCCGGGGCAGTATGATACCATCCTTGCAGTGCCACGCGATGGGACAGAACTGGGAAGTTTGGTGGAGGTATCTCATCTCATTACTGGCCGCATCAAGAAATAGAAGGAATTAGACTGAGATACCAGTCATGAGTGGAATTGACTTTAAATGCTGCCTCATTGTGTACACCGTAATAATTTCCTAGTAGTACCTCATTGTGTCAATAATATAGAAACCTGTAATAGTGTGAGGGAAAATCCTGCTGATAAAAAGGAAATGTCTGCTGACGTGCCTCGGATTTTTACACCTCCTAAATCCTTAGGCAACAGGGCTTGATTTTACTAGGCTTCTCCAAGCTGAAAATCACTGAACAAAATAGTTTACAATATTTACTGATCTGGTGTGGAAGTATAAGAAATTGTCTGATAGGTTGTAAGAATTTGTAACCCTAAGGCCCGGTTCACACTTGCGGTTCTCTGCCAAACGGACCGGATGACCTGACCGGATCCGGATCAGAACCGTACGGTTCTGATCCGGATCCGGTCAGTTTGCATCAGGTGTACATCAGGATGCGATCCGGATCCGTTTGGCAAAAGAGAGTAGAAATAAAATAAAAATGTTGGGGTCTGGGAGGTTAGCAGAAGGTGGACCTGTGGAATCAGGCCCTCCGCTGTTTAGAACTCACCTCCACCTCCGACATACTGCCAACATCTCCAGCACGTTTAAAGTCACTGCTGCTCCACTCCAAAATGCTTGCCCATGTGTCCCCATCCAAAATCGCCGCTACAATACGCATAGGAAGTGGGGTAGAACGTCCGGTTTTTATAGCCAGTGTGTTGTGCGCTCTCCGTTTCTCATTGGTTTCTATTGGCCGGATGCAACAGTCCGGCTCCGCTCCGGATACGTCAGCCGGAGGAGCCGGACCAAAAAATAGCGCATGTTGGGTCTTACGCCGGAGTCCGGATCCGGTCCGGCTCCGGTCCGGACGAAACGGACGCATGTGAACGGACGCATGGACTTTCATTGCTATGCCATGCGTCCGTTCCGTCCGTTCCGCATGCGGTCCGGCTCCGGCACGGCGATTCCGGACGGCGACCGCCAATGTGAACCGGGCCTAACCGTAAACACATCAGACTTTAAAGAGAATCTGTATTGTTAAAATCGCACAAAAGTAATCATACCAGTGCGTTAGGGGAGCTCTCCTATTACCCTCTGTCACAATTTTGCCGCTCCTCACCGCATTAAAAGTGGTTAAAAACAGTTTTAAAAAGTTTGTTTATAAACAAACAAAATGGCCACCAAAACAGGAAGTAGGTTGATGTACTGTATGTCCACACATAGAAAATACATCCATACACAAGCAGGCTGTATACAGCCTTCCTTTTGAATCTCAAGAGATCATTTGTGTGTTTCTTTCCCCCTGCAGCTATCACCCACTGAAGTGTCAGGCTGTTTCTTCCTGCAGAGTGCAGACAGATCTGCCTGTATGTAATTCCTCAGTATGTGAAAGCCCAGCCAGCTCAGAGGAGGATTTATCCAGCTTGTAAAAAAGATGAGAGAAGAGAGAAGCTGCTCTAATCTAAATAATACACAGGCAGTGTGCAGAGAGGGGCCTGGATGGGGGAGATGCATCACAGAACCACAACACTGAAGAACTTGGCAGCCTTCCAGACACAGGCTGACAAGTCTGACAAGAGAGAGATAAGTTGATTTATTACAGAGATGGTGATAGTAGAACGTGCTGCAGTAAGCCAGAACACATTAGAATAGCTTTTGGAACTTGTAGGATGATAAAAAACAGGATGCAATTTTTGTTACGGAGTCTCTTTAATGAGGATACCTTAAAAGGAATACTGTTGGGGGGGTCAGGGGAAAATGAGTTGAACTTACCCGGGGCTTTTAATGGTCCCCTGCAGACTTCATGTGCCTACGCAGCCACTCACCGATGCTCCGGCCCCGCCTCCGGTTCACTTCTGGAATTTCAATCTTTATAGTCTGAAAACCACTGCACCTGCATTGCCGTGTCCTCACTCCCACTAATGTCACCAGGAGCGTACTGCGCAGGCCCAGTATGGTCTGTGCCTGTGCAGTACGCTCCTGGTGACATCAGCGGGAGCGAGGACACGGCAACGCAGGTGCAGTGGTTTTTAGACTATAAAGATTGAAATTCCAGAAGTGAACCGGAGGCGGGGCCGGAGCATCGGTGAGTGGCTGCGTAGGCACAGGATGTCTGCAGGGGACCATTAAAAGCCCCGGGTAACTTCAACTCATTTTCCCCCGACCCCTCTACAGTATTCCTTTAAAACGGTATTATACTTCCAAAACTAAAATTTCAGTTACTACTCTGTTACATAAACACATTCTCTGTAAAAACCTGCAATATAGCAGGAGATGCTTGCTTATCTCTAGTCATTGGCAAAGGCAAATGTAATCTTTGCCGGCTGAAGGTCTCTGAGGAATATGTCTTCTCCTCTGCTGAAGAGGCACTTTCTGCTGAAAAAGTACATTGCCCTGAAAATAGCTGAGTCACTTCAGCAGAAAAGGAGGGGAGCAGAGTGAAGAGACATTCCTCAGAACTTCAGCCAGCAATGATTACATTTGCTGATGACCAGAGATAAGCAAGCTTTTCCTGCTCTCATAGTGTAAATAAAGGTTTTTACATACACATAATGTGTGGGAATGCTTTCAAATGTTATTTGAGTAAATACTAAAATGTTAGTTTTAGTGGAAGTATCTTTTAAAGGAATACTGTAGGGGGGTCAGGGGAAAATGAGTTGAACTTACCTGGGGCTTCTAATGGTCCCCCGCAGATTTCTTGTGCCTGCGCAGCCACTCACCGATGCTCCGGCCCCGCCTCCGGTTCACTTCTGGAATTTCAGACTTTAAAGTCTGAAAACCACTGCACCTGCGTTTCCGTGTTCTCGCTCCCTCTGATGTCACCAGGAGCGTACTGTGCAGGTACAGACCATACGGGGCCTGCACAGTACGCTCCTGGTGACATCAGCAGGAGCGAGGACACGGCAACGCAGGTGCAGTGCTTTTCAGACTTTAAAGTCTGAAATTCCAGAAGTGAACCGGAGGCGGGACCGGAGCATCGGTGAGTGGCTGCGCGGGCACAAGATGTCTGCAGGGGACCATTAGAAGCCCTGGGTAAGTGCAACTCATTTTCCCCTGACCCCCCCCCCCCCCCCCCCCCACACACACACACACACACACACACACACACACACACACACACACACACACACACACACACACACACACACACACACACACACACACACACACACACACACACACACACACACACACAGTATTCCTTTAAGGATTAATACATTTGCAGATTATGTCACTTGCGTGTCTTTTAGCAACATTTTTTTTCTTAATAAATCTAGTACATATGGATTTTATATAGCTGCAGTTGCACAACCACTAATTCCCATCAGCAACCGTTTTGTGATCTGATTTGACCAAGGCAAGGTATGTATACAATTTCCACACTACTTTAATAAATCAAGGCCATGTTTCAGCTTTACTTGTATAGTTAAAGGATACCCGAAGTGACCTGATGAGATAGACATGTGTATGCATAGTGCCAGACACACAAATAACTAGGCTATGTTCCTTTTTTCTTTCTCTGCCTGAAAGAGTTAAATATCAGGTATGTAAGTTGCTGACTCAGTCCTGACGTGACTACAGTGTAAGCCTCACTGATAAGAAATTCCCCTTTTTATCTCTTTCTTGCTCTCAGAAGCCATTTTCTGCTAGGAAAGTGTTTTATAGTTGGAATTTCTTATTAGTGTCATCATGTCACATGTCACTTCGGATATCCTTTAAGTGCTCTCCAGCTCAGCAAAACCTTGTCAATCCAAGCTCATAAACACTTGGTGCCAAATGAGTTTGTATCTCTCTTCACATAAAGCTAAGCCATTGTGAAACCTTGCATGTCCTTTTGTGTACATTTAACTCTCATCGAAGATATTGTGCCTCCTAGAATAACTAGACAGCTGGACTCATTTTACTGAGACTTTTGTTTTTGATAGAGACCAGCAATTAAACAGTTTAAGAAATCTGCTGCACTACAGTTTGAGGATGTTAAAGGTCTGTACACACGCCGGACTGCAGGCAACGACGGGTCCGTCGTCCCCTCCCGCTGGGTGGGCGTTCCAGCGACAGTCTGGCGTGTGTACAGTCTGTCTGCAGACTGATACGGCTGTTTCTGAGCGATCCGCCCGACAGATCGCTCAGAAACAGCCGTAACAGTCTGCAGACAGACTGTACATACGCCGGACTGTCGCTGGAACGCCCACCCAGCGGGAGGTGACGACGAACCCATCGTTGCCTGCAGTCTGGCGTGTGTACGGACCTTTAAACTAAACACCATGCAAATCTATATTTAAAAAAAAAATTCATCCAAATTCCAATTCTATACAGAATGATTAAATACAGTTTGTGTACTATTCTGTCTTTACTTCCTGTAAGCTCTTTTACAGCAGCATTCAGGATGACCAACCACTTCACTGCCATAGGTTCTACATATGGGGTGTTGCAAGTTCTAATGTGCTGGACAACACTGTCAGTCTAAATGTTGAAACTTAGTGATGGGATCTGCCAAAATTCACTTAACTCTCCACATAAAGACTAGATTCCACTCCTGCTACAATCAAGCTATGGACTGAACAATCTGTCCCCTTTTCAGTTCCATACCTCTACTTCTTCAGCACTAGCTGAATGGACTGTGAGTTAACTAATGGTGGCCACTAACAATCCAATCTTTCATCCAATCTTACCATTGCTATGTAATATCAGGTTACTGCCTAAATTATCCATTCAATATATTCACTCAGTTTACCAGATATATTAGATAGATTTGGATGAAAAAAGATTGGATCATTAGTGGGCACCTTAAACAGTTGTCAGATTTTTGTTTTTATGGACTTGTGTCCATGGTCCTTAATAATTCATTGAAAATATTATTACTGGGTTAAAGGGAACCTGAGGCAAGAGGGAGATGGAGGCTGCCATGTTTATTCCCTTTTAAACAATACCAGTTGCCTGGCAGTCCTCTTGATCCTGTGTCTAATACTTTCAGCCATAGACCCTGAGCAAGCATGTGCAGATCAGGTACTCTGACTTAGCTGATTCAGGTTTTACTGGATTAGCCATATGCTAGTTCCAGGGTTTTGACTCGGGTACTTCGTATGCCAGATCATCAGGACTGCCAGGAAACTGGATTGTCTACAAGGAAATAAATATGGCAGCATCCATATCACTCTCACCTCAGGTTCCCTTTAAGTGCCTCAACTTGGTGACAATGAACCACTTTCTAGAACTACATAGCTCTACCCAGCAGGCACATATATACTGTACCTCCGTATCGCGTGTAGCAAGTGGCCGTTGCATACACTGATTACTAGAGTCTTTCCGTGTGCTGAAAATTGAAATGTATAAGCTGTCAGGCGAGGTTCACAGTGCTCAGTTGCGTTGCAGAATAATCCTGCATGTCAACTCACTACCCATACATTTTTATGGGCCTGTTCACAGTGCTGCATTGGAACCGGTATTTTAACTCACTCGCGTTCAGGCTTTGTATTAACATCTATGTCCAGTCTCCATTGCAGTTCACACTCTTTATAATGTGTGTTATGCAACTGACCACTGGCAACCCAGTGTTGCGATATGTTTGCAAAAAAAAAAAGTTAGAAACCTCTAATCTATTCTGTATAATTATGCCACAACCAATTTGCCAAATGTATTAATCTAGAACGCTAAAGACTGTGTAATGTTTTGTCATTTTAATAGATTTAACTGTTTGAATTTTAAATAGCATTGTGTAATTTCTAATCAAAGTTTATTTGACTTTCTTAGTTTATGGGAGGGGGGAACAGTATTTTTGTGGAATGTGAAAGGAAATTAAAAAAAAAAAAAACTGGAGCTCTCAGAGGAAACCCACACAAAGGGAGGACACAAACACTACAGTGTCCTAACCAAGATTCACACCTGGGGCTCTAGTACTGCAGGCCAGGGGTGCTACCCATTGAACCACCAAGGGCATTCATCAAAATGTGTGACTCTACCAAGCATTATTAAAAACAAAAAAAAATATTCTTGCTGGTGCTGAGATGGCTATGCACTCATGGCTTTGTGTGCATAAAATAAGCGGCACACTGCTGAAATATATTGTGACAAAAGTTGATTCATTTTGAGTGTAATCTAAGCAAAAAAATATATTAAAAGACAACTTAAGTGAGAGGTATATGGAGGCTGCCATATTTATTTCCTTTTTAGGCAATACTAGTTGCCTGGCTGACCTACTGATCCTCTACCTTAATACTTTTAGCCATAGACCCTGAGCAAGCATGCAGAAGATCAGGTGTTTCTGACATTGTCAGATCTGACAAGACTAGCTGCATGCTTGTTTTTGGTGTGGTCCAGATAATACTGCAGCCAAGTAGACCAGTAGAGCTGCAAGGCGACTGGTATTAACTACCTAAAGACCGCGTCATGACAGCGGCGGCAGCCCCAGGACCGCCTAATGCCAATTGGCATCAAGTCCTGGTGCTGGTTTTTGCAGGAGATTGCATGCGCATCTCCGCTTGGTAGGCGGAGCTAAGTCTCCCAGCCGCTCTGAGGCTGTTAGACGGCATAACCACCGTCTAATTAGGCTGTACAGCGCTGCGATCTAAGGCAGCTCTGTACTGGGGACAGCCGTGTGACATGGCTGTCCGCTCCAGAGGCTCGGGGGTGATTGGCTGTCATAGGCTGAAGCCTATGACCGCTGATTACAGTGATTGGCTGGCAGGGGGAAGAAGGGTGGGTTTAGGGAGGAAAAAAAAAAGAGAAATGTATTAGAAAAATAAACACACAAATATTTTCAGAAAAAAAAAACCTTGGAGTGATCAGACCCCACTGCCAGAGAGCTCTGTTGGTGGGGAGAAAAGGGAGGGGGGGGGGGAATACTTGTGTGCTGAGTTGTGCGGCCTTGCAGCTAGGCCTTAAAGCTGCAGTGGCCCATTTAACAAATATGGCCTGGTCTTTGGGGGGTTTAGCACTGCGGTCCTCAAGTGGTTAAAAGGAAATAAATATGGCAGCCTCCATATACATCTCACTACAGTTGTACTTTATAGTATTGAATTAATCCCAGGTTGGGGTGAGAAGATTGGGAACTGGAGGGACCCAGAGGACAACTAGCAGCATCAAAAGATTCAGTAGGTCATAATCTAGCCAACTATGGGCTTCATTAAGTATGTGTGCCACAACCCCCAACCCCCCCCCCCCCCAATTCAGGGGTACTTTTAAGGGTCCTTTTACACTTGGTGCATTGGGATTTTTGTACGATTGCACCGCAGATGAAAAGAAACAGTGACGCATACTTTCCATTGAAAGTATGTCTCACGTCCGGAATATTTTATTAATTATTGATTTATAAAGAGCCAACATATTCTGTGGTGCTGTACAAAGTAAGAAACAAATATGGGGTACAAAATAATACAGATACTGGTATTCACCAATATACAAAATACAGAATTGGTACAAAATACAGAATTGGTCATTATAGTGAAAAAATTAATATGAATAAAGGTGTAACAAATACCAAGACACAAAAGGGTGAGAGAGTTCTGCTTAGTTGTGAGCTTACAATCAATATTCGCAGAAGTTGGCTGGTAATGCATTGCCTGCACTGTGTTACCATGCAGAGACCAGCCACCCCATGACACACCACGTTAAGTGCTTTTGTTTCTGCAACTGGATATGGTATTTGGGGTATGTAGTGATGCACTACAGTTTTAAAAGGGCCCTGAGGCAAAAGTCTGAATATTTGTGCACTGGAAGATTTGCCTTTCAGCAGTCTCCTGCAGCATCAGTAGTTAGTCATACCTTCTCTCCACCTGGAGTGTGTACAAATCTTGTTGTCACAAGACATAGGGCTCAATTCACTAAGATCATGCTAGAGATAATAAAGCAAGAGAAAACTTGCCTCCACACGTGAGAGAGTTATCTTACCTCTTCATTCCTTAAGTTACCTCTCCTGTAGTTAATTTACCTCTCCTGTAGTTAATTTACCTCCTCTGTAGTTATTTTCACACGCAGTTAATTAACAGCCTGTCTTTAACTCTGGAGTTATTTTAAGGTTTGGAGAGTTAATTTAAAGACAGAAGAGTTAACTTTAGGCTTGCCTGAGGTAAAATGTTTCCTGAATACTACATGCCTTATCACCATGGTAACAACTCTAGAAGAGTTATTAAAGACAGGAGATAAGCTTAGTGAATTGAGGCCATAGGCCTAATCTCATTCTTTGCTGGCACCCAGCTGAGAACAGCTGACTGTCAGCAAAGGGGAGTAGTACGCGTTGTGTGATAAACCAACAGTGTCAGCTTTATATTCCCCTGCTACAGAAAACCGTACAATGCTCCCAGTGCACTGCCATTGTGCATTGGCAAGCATTATGTGCGTTTCTTCTTTGAGATTTTTGCCAAGTGTGACCCTTGTTTCAAAACACTACCAGTTGCCTGACAGTCCTGCTGAATTTTTTTTGCAGCAATTTCCCCTAATCTGACTGTACCCCCTGTCTGTGCATTTAATAATTAACCTGTCCCCCGTGGTGGTTCACATGTTTGTCCGCATTGTCGCTGGTCTTCCTTAAAGTGAACCTCCAGACTAAAAATCTACTCGGCAGCACTAAAAAGGTTTGGTGTTTCTTTAACATTTTCACAGCATCAGAACTTTTTCTTATCCAAGCCTCATTTTTGGCTGCACAGAAGCTAAGCTCCGCCCCATCAAAGAAAACTTTTCCCCTGATACTGTGCAAAGCATGATTGGATTTCTGAAGTTGTTGTTCTCATTGCCTAGCAACTGGGAGGGGTGATCAGGACACGACAGTTGGAACTGTCTCATGCGCCCTGTCACCTTTCAGCCAAAAAGATGGCTGCCCTCATGAAATCACAAACATTTGCCTGTTCTTTTAAAACAGGGTGGCTAAGAGATGTATTATCTATCTATTTTAATTAACATGATTAATATAACTTAATGACAGTATGTTTGTTTAGGCTGAAGTTCATCCTTAAAGCAGGCGTGCCATGGAAGCCCGCCCACAATGGAAAAGATGAATGGGGACCATGGCTGGAGAGAGCAGACAGGTAAAGTAATAAATGCATGTGCAGTGGGCACATTTACATCAGAGGGAGGCAACAGATAAGTCGCAAGGCCGATTCCCAAAAGATTTCATGCTGAAATCTCTCAGGAATTGGTCAGTATGTGTATGAGCAGGCAACAGATCTCTCTCAGATCAGAAAGAGATCTGATGTATGGGGACCTTTAGGCAAGCAAGAGTTGGCACGAGTAGGTCAGGACCATGGAAATAAGATGAAGCAGACTGCACTTGGCTCAATAAAAAGTCAGGTTTAATCAGGCTGTTTAGGCAAAACTGGGGAGTACATGATAAAAGGCTCAAACTTGTGCCCAAAAAACTGCACTGGTAAATGAAGTTAAGCACATGCCCACACACCACATGTGCCACTGCAGCAAGTTTTAACCATTGAACCTGGGATTGAGCTGAGTTTACTTAATGACCACGAGCTTCTGGATGCCAGCATGGATGGGCTTTTCAGAATGGTTTTGATAAAGTCTTGAGGCTCAATTCACAAAAGGGTGCTAACTCAGTTAGCACGCCTAAAAGCTTTGGGAGTGCTGACTAGGGTGCTAAGCAGTTATCACATAGAAAGTTTTTATTGATCGCGCGTAAAGTTTAGCGCTGAGTGCGAAACGTCACATCGGGTGCCGCTAAAACGTTGCTCCGGGTGTGTCCGAAACATTGCACCGTGTGCCAGTTCGGGCGCACCTTGTGCGACGTTTTAGGGGCACCTGGTGTGATGCTCTAGTCGCACCCGGTGCGCAGTTTTGCACGCACTGTGCAGCGCTAAACTTTGCGCGTGCTAAAGGGTTTTAGGCGTGCTAAGGGGCTTTTAGGCGTGCTAAGTAAGTTAGCACCCTTTTGTGAATGAAGCCCTTGATATCAAGTTGAATGCATTAAAAGCTGGTTCCTAAGACTGTTCTTCTGGCTCTGGTCCCTTCTATGTAATTAGTGGATGCTTTTTCTGTTCTGCATAGCAGCTAAGTGACTGACTTCATACCCATTAACTTTTAAAGGTGGCAAAAGATCAGGACTAAGTAGCTTTAGCAAGGATACACAGAATAAAAGTCAGGGTAATTATTCACAAGATGATTCTGAAATTGTGATGTCTTAGGCCGGGTTTCCACTGCTGCGAATCCAGGCCGATTCCCCGCCCACGAATTCGGATGGATTTCAGCAGCCTATAGAAGTCTATGAGAGCCATCCGAATTTGTGGCCGAGGAAAAATCTGAGACCCTGCAGCATAATTTCGTCCGTAGCTGTCCGAATTCCATAGCCGTGCATAGCACGGCTAGAGGGATTCGGCTGCGAGAGGCAACAGCTGTGCCTAGAGATGAGCGTAATGACCTAATTACGATTTCGCGAAATTTCGCGTAATTAGTGTAATTACGATTATGGCCGTAAGTACATAATCGTAATGAAGAAGGATTTCGCGAAATTTCGCGTAAGCGTAATTTTCGCGTAATTTTCGCATTACAATGGTTATTTGTTCATGCCGTAATTTCGCATTAAACGCTATCGTAATTTCGCGTTAAACCGTAACGCTCCGTATAATATAAAAAAGCCGCCGACTTTAAGGGTTAATAGCAAAGCCCCCTTAAATGCTAAGAGCCTCAAATTTGGAGAATATATTAAGGAGATCAGGAGGAATAAGAGGAACAAATTTTTTTTCAAAAAGACCTTATAGTTTTTGAGAAAATCGATGTTAAAGTTTCAAAGTAAAAATGTATACATTTAAAAACCCGCCGACTTTAACGGTTAATAGCAAAGCCTGGTTAAAGTTTAGGAACACCAAATTCCTAGGGTATATTAAGGGGATCAGTGGGAATAAGAGGAAAAAATTTTTTTCAAAAAGACCTTATAGTTTTTGAGAAAATCGATTTTTAAGTTTCAAGGACAAAAATGTCTTTTAAATGCGGAAAATGTCAGTTTTTTTTGCACAGGTAACAATAGTGTATTATTTTCGTAGATTCCCCCAAGTGGGAAGAGTTTTACTTACTTCGTTCTGAGTGTGGGAAATATAAAAAAAAAACGACGTGGGGTCCCCCCTTCCAGACCTCTTTAACCCCTTGTCCCCCATGCAGGCTGGGATAGCCAGAATGCGGAGCACCGGCCGCGTGGGGCTCCGTACCCTGACTATACCAGCCCGCATGGTCCATGGATTGGGGGGTCTCGGAAGGGGAGGGGCAGCCAAGCTTTCCCCTCCCCCTCCGAGCCCTTGTCCAATCCAAGGACAAGGGGCTCTTCTCCACCTCCGATGGGCGGTGGAGGTGGAGGCCGCGATTTCCTGGGTGGGGGGTTCATGGTGGAATCTGGGAGTCCCCTTTAAAAAGGGGTCCCCCAGATGCCCACCCCCCCTCCCAGGAGAAATGAGTATAGAGGTACTTGTACCCCTTACCCATTTCCTTTAAGAGTTAAAAGTAAATAAACACACAAACACATAGAAAAAGTATTTTAATTGAACAAAAAACATAACCACGAAAAAAGTCCTTTAATATTCTTAATTAACCATTAATACTTACCTGTCCCTTTAAATAAATGATCCCTCGAAAAATATCCTCGGAAATGTTCTATCAGTTACAATGTAACAAAGTTATTACAATGTAACAACTTTGTTACATTGTAACTACGCCGCACCCGACGTCACTCGCCGCTCACCCGCCGCATACACTTACGCGTCCTTGCAGGACGCTAAGTCCCCGCCGGCTCCCGCTGTCCACCCCGCCCACATCTGTCACCCACATGTCACCCACATGTGGGTGACATGTGGGAGAGGCGGGGAGGGCAGCGGAGCCGGCGGGGACTTAGCGTCCTGCACGGACCCGACAGAGCTCTGAGCTATATAGCTCAGAGCTCTGAGAAGCATCTTTGTATTTTGGCTCCAAGGAGCCCCATTGGTCCTTAGCAGACCAATGGGGTTCCTTCAAATCAGAAGGAACCCCATTGGTCTACTAAGGACCAATGGGGCTCCTTGGAGCTCAAATACAAAGATGCTTAGAGAGCTCTGAGCTATATAGCTCAGAGCTCTGTCGGGTCCGTGCAGCGGGTGAGCGGCGAGTGACGTCGGGTGCGGCGTAGTTACAATGTAACAAAGTTGTTACATTGTAATAACTTTGTTACATTGTAACTGATAGAACATTTCCGAGGATATTGCGTGGGATCATTTATTTAAAGGGACAGGTAAGTATTAATGGTTAATTAAGAATATTAAAGGACTTTTTTCGTGGTTATGTTTTTTGTTCAATTAAAATACTTTTTCTATGTGTTTGTGTGTTTATTTACTTTTAACTCTTAAAGGAAATGGGTAAGGGGTACAAGTACCTCTATACTCATTTCTCCTGGGAGGGGGGGTGGGCATCTGGGGGACCCCTTTTTAAAGGGGACTCCCAGATTCCACCATGAACCCCCCCCACCCAGGAAATCGCGGCCTCCACCTCCACCGCCCATCGGAGGTGGAGAAGAGCCCCTTGTCCTTGGATTGGACAAGGGCTCGGAGGGGGAGGGGAAAGCTTGGATGCCCCTCCCCTTTTGAGACCCCCCAATCCATGGACCATGCGGGCTGGTATAGTCAGGGTGCGGAGCCCCACGCGGCCGGTGCTCCGCATTCTGGCTATCCCAGCCTGCATGGGGGACAAGGGGTTAAAGAGCCCCCCGTGCCGCTCCCGACCCCACAGACGGGGTCGGGCTCCCCTTCCTCTCCTAAGATGGCCGCCGGAGCTGGCCGCGGCTGCGCAGTCTGCATACACGTTAGTGCGGCTGAGCAGCTCTAGGGCCTCCCCCCCCTCGAGCCAGCTCCGGCGGCCATCTTAGGAGAGGAAGGGGAGCCCGACCCCGTCTGTGGGGTCGAGAGCGGCACGGGGGGCTATCACACTGCGGGGACCCGGCGGAACTGCATGGAGCATGGATCGGGGGGGGGGGGGGGGGAGGGCCCTAGTCTGAGTTTTGCTTAGAAAGGAAGTGTTTCTGTCAGGATTCAGGAATGATATTTCAGAGCTTTCTACAGGAACTGTCCTGTTATCAGACGTGCAATAAAAGTGCCTCTTCCTAGCAGACCTACAGTAGTGATGGGCTCATGAGCAGTTACCTACTCAAATTCGTGTTTCAAATGAGGCTTAATTGCCTCAGCTGTGTGCATGGGAGATGGGGAGGGTTAATTACCCAAAAGTCCGCCGTCTTCTGTGTCTCAAACGTCTTGCACGTGGCCTATGGGACGCGTTGCAAGACTCAATACCGCGCACTTCCTCCAAGCCGGTAGGAGGAAGTGCAGTAGTGAGTCTTGCAACGCGTCCCATAGGATGCGTGCAGGAAGTTTGGTACGCATAGAAGACGACGGACTTATGGGTAAGTAATCCCCTCTCTCCCAGCCGTACAGCTGAGGCAATTAAGCCTCATTTGAATCACGAATTCGAGTATATAACTACTCGTAACTTCTCGTGAGCCCATCACTAACCTACAGACACATATTCTTAGATCCTTAACAGAATTTTCACAGAAAAGCTCATAAGGGTTGCAGACCAGGGAGCTGTAAAGCTCTCCCTCCTGGCAACATCTAAAAAGCCAGTAAAACAAAAAAGGAGTGGAGAGGGGGACTGAACCTCAGGTCACCTCAGATATGGATTTACTATAGTTTTTTTTGTTTTTTTTTTACAGTTTTTTTTATATTTTTTATTTCTGTTTATGCCAATGTGTTACCACTCAGAGAGTGAGGTATTCAAAGGAAAATAGATGTTTAGAGATGAAAATCCAAATCATGGGTTGTTCTAATCCCGAGTTATTAATTTCTGAGATATGAAAAATACTAACTTATTAGTGTTTGGTTTCCATGAACACCAGAGAACCTGAGGAATCCATAATTGTTATGATCATCACTGTCTGATGTATTGCCACAGAAGTATTACATATCTCTTTCTTCCTCTATTGAGAGGGGAGGAACTGGATCAGATGGCAGAATCTGCCCATCTCTCATTACAATCTCCACCCCAGAAGAGAGGGGGTTAAAAAGTCTGAACACACATTGGCCTCAATTCACAAAGCTTATCTCCTGTCTTTAATAACTCTTCTAGAGTTGTTACCATGGTGATAAGGCATGAAGTATTCAGGAAACATTTTACCTCAGGCAAGCCTAAAGTTAACTCTTCTGTCTTTAAGTTAACTCTTCAATCCTTAAAATAACTCCAGAGTTAAAGACAGGCTTTATTAACTGCGTGTGAAAATAACTACAGAGGAGGTAAAATAACTACAGAGGAGGTAAAATAACTACAGAGGAGGTAAATTAACTACAGAGGAGGTAACTTAAGGAATGAAGAGATAAGATAACTCTCTCTTATGTGGAGGTAAGTTTTCTCTTGCCTTATTATCTCCAGCATGATCTTAGTGAATTGAGGCCATTGTCATTGGTCCTTGAATGCTTCCATCCATCCTGGATCCATCTGGTGGCCGATAGGATACATGCAGGCACTACACTGTGCCCAGCAGAGAAAAAGCTGACTGCAAACCCGGAAGTAGCAGATAGACTGACAGCATGTCTTCTGTCCCATGAGCCTCCTTGTTTCCATAGCAACCACTGCCAGTCCTTCAGTCTTCTTCCGGTGCAACTAAGGATGCTTTGGCGATTGCACCATGCAATGTCTGACTTCGGAGCCATCGGGAGTAAATTATGGAGAGGGATAGGAGATGGGGGTTTAGGTGGTCATAATTAGGGATGATCGGAAAGGGCGATTTCCGATTCCACGGAAATCCGGAATTCCATCAGAACGAAATTCCGTAACCGTTATATTCCGGCGGTATTTCGCGAAATTCTGCGTTCCAGCGGTACAATTTCAGTAATCTCATTTGAAACCTCGCTTTTGAAACATCGTAGGCCATGGGACCTAGTCGCTGTTCCACCGGTCTTTTTTTTTTATTTATTTTTTTTGAGCAGCAGGAGTTGTCATAGACAATGGGACCTAGAGGTGGTTCCACGGCAGTCATTTTTTTTTGGAGCAGCAGGAGAAGTTGTAGGCCATGGAACCTAGAGGTGGTTTCACAGCAGTCATTAAAAAATTTTTAGGAGCAGCAGGAGAAGTTGTAGGCCATGGAACCTAGAGGCGGTTCCACGGCAGTCATAAAAACTTTTTGAGAAGCAGCAGGAGTTGTTCTAGGCCAATTATTGTAGTCATCTTAATATTATATTGGACTCATTATCTTATGAATCAGTGAGAGGTGTGGTGAACATTATGGAAAGTCGTGCGTAATCGCCAGCGATTTTCATATGGTCCAGCACCATTACTGTCAGTCCTATGTAAATGTACAACCAAATTGTGAGGCTTGGTGGTGTATTCTCCACAGTCAGCATGCAACGCATGAGCTGACGTGGAGGAGGTACACACACTAGCACAAGGAAACAGGCTATCCCTAGTATAGTGGAGGGGAGGACTGACTCCCAAAGGAGATTGTGGCGCACAGAGCCGGTGCAGATCCGACAGCCACAAACAATGCTTTCGCTATAACGTCTCAGCGCAAAGTAGCGCTGAGCGCATAAACCAGAACTGAGGAGATCAGGACAGGTAGACAGAATGAACGCTTGCTAGCTAGCCGCTACTTAGTGACAGCAAGCGTCCACAACAAGACAGACTGGAATGAGGCAGCCAATGCGTTGCAGCGATGGCGTGCCTCACAAAGACAGGACAGGATCGTCAGGAAATAGCAGGATCAAGATAGATGAACGTAACACAGACAAATATACAATAAGTATGTTTTCCTAGCGTATTACAATTACAGCTATCAATGAAACTATTTGTAACGTCTGACTAACATATGTATATATCGGCAATGAACCGATATATGACATAAGCAGGAACACTGACTAAGACTGGAGCAATACAGGGAACAGGACTCAGAAGGATTCGCTATCTCTTTGCAGAGATGAACGCAATCCACAAACGGTAACAGAACAGGATTCAGAAGGATTCGTTATCTCTTCGCAGAGATGAACGCAATCCACAAACAGAACCAGGAGCAGGGTAACTAACTCAGCACGGGTGATCACGATACGCGCAACCTACCAAAACGTGCTGGAAAGCTGACTAACTGCACACAGGATATAAACAGTTCGTGTACGTATACATCAGCGACACTGATGTATCAACGTAACACGAATACAAGGAAAATAATAAACGTGCTGGTATGCATATATATTGGCAATGAACCAATATATGATGCAAAGACCAGCAAAGTATCTTTAGAACAAGAAACACGATCGGGGGCTGAAGCAACAGCAAGACAGGCTTAAACTGAAGCTATGAAAACCCGAGGAGTCCTGCAGGAAGCAGATCTTTATACTGAGGTCATCCAATGGGAGCAGACATGCAGATTCCCACACAGGTGAATGATAATCAGTCACAAGCTGACAGCAGGGAAAGGCAGACAAAGCTATGCAGCTTGCATGGAAAGAGATCAGAACTGCCTGAGCTGCAGCACTACTACTTCCAGCAATACCTGCTGCAGCAGCGATCATGACAGTACCCCCGCCCATAAAAGCGGATTCCAGACGCTTTTCAAAACTAAAATTCCCAACAAAACAGTCTGACTGATAATTCATGATGACCGGGAGAGCCCGGCAAGACCAAATTTCAGAATCAGTCCCCACAAGACTGGACCCATCAGAACCAGAACCCACAGAACCATGCCCATCAGCACTACAAGCCCCAGTGTGACACCCATCAGAACCATGATTTCCAGAAGAAAGCCCTCCGAAACTCCCTGAGCGATACCCACCGCCTTCCAGGAACCGTTCAAAAACGCCAAAGCCTTTGCAATGCCCACCGGGACTGTCTTTACCAATACAAAACCCACTGTTGAACCAGTCCAAGGCACCAGGACAAGTTTCCTCAGAGATTTCCCAGAACACCTTGAAGCTCCAAAGAGATCCCCATAGGTCAGAACGCCCCTTAGGCTCACATGGAGAACCATCAAGAACCCCTATGGAACCTAGGGCAATTCCCGAGTCAGGGCCACAAGGACAAACATCAAGATCAGGGCTTTCAGGGACCAGAACCATCTCTGGGCATGCAGGCAGACTGGCAACATCAAAACATGTTCCCACTAAGGAAGCATCAGAGCAGGCTAACACCTTAGACACACTTGGGCATTCTGGCACACAAAGAACATCTGGGCACACTGGCACAAGAGAAACCTCTGGGCACGTCAAGGAACTGTGAGCCTCAGGGTCAGCCAAGACAGGACCAAAACCAGGACCGGGCAAAAAAAAATCATCATGACTAGACTTCGCAACTACTGGACTTTCACACAAGAATGCAGGATCAGACTTAGATGTCGCTGATTCCAGCAAAGTCAGTAACAAATCAGATTCAGGGGCACTAACAAGACAGGACAAAACTTCTGATGTATGCACTGAACCAGATAGGGACTCCACAACTACCTCTGGGCTGGACAGAGACTCATCTAATACACTGGATTGGAGCTCATGAGGGGCTGCAGAACAAGTCAGTATTGCAGCAGCCCCCACTGGACTAGGCAAAACTGAGGAATTCCCTGGACAGGAAGGGGACTCTGGAACCTCTGCCACAGCGGCCAGAGAACCAGAATCTTTCAGGATACAGGGCTGGGTTTCAGGAACACTCATCAGACCGGACTGAAATTCTGAGATTTCTATTATTTTGACCAGAGAATCAGAATTATCCATGTTACAGGGCAAGACTTCTGAAACATTCAGAGGACAGGGCTGGAGTTCCTCTGCTGTTACAACACTGGAGAGGGACTCAACAACATTGGTTAAATCAGACTGTGTACAGGGCAAGGTATCTAGCACACTTGCTGACGAGGACAATATTTCAATGGCTTCTGCTTCGCTGGGCAGAAATTCATCAAGTTTTATTAGAGCAGACTGTAATTCCAAAACAGCTGCTAGACAAGTGAATATTACTGCAACACCAACTGAGGTAACCAGTGCCTCAGACTCCTCTGCTAGAGGGTTTGAAGTATCCAAAATACTGGGTGAAGCATAAGACTCTGCGACCACAGCTTCACTGGACAGGATCACTGAACAGTCCATATTGCAGGGCAAAACCATGGAAGCACCTGCTGGACAGCATAATGATTCTGTGACCTGAGTTTCATTGGAGAGATCTACTGCACAATTCATGGTACAGGGCAAATTTACTGGAACATTTTCTGAACACGGTAATAATTCTGCGATTTCGGATTCACATAGCAGACGCTCTGAGTTATTCACAAAACTAGAGTGAGGTGTAGAAACAGGAAGATCAAAACACAATGTTTGCGCATCTGAATCACCATTCAATTGTAAAATTGGAAAATTCAGATGCTGGGGTTCTGAGGTTTCTGGACAGGATTGCTGGGACTCGGAAACTGATGTAGTGCATCTATTGGCATCTGCTGGATCAGACAGGAGTTGAACTTTATCAACACAGGTAATTTCTGCAAAAGTGTTTGCAGAGACAGGCAAGATTTTTCTGGTGTCTGTTTCACTGAACAAAGACTCATGAGTACTGGCTAGGCTGGACTCAGAAGTCAACAGGACCTCTGGATTCTCTGCTGAGAAATTTGTGCAGGGCAAAGTTAAGAAAGTATCAGTGGCTTCTGTTTTACTGGGAAGTAACACTGAGTTATCCATGGTACAGGGTGGAGTTACAGGAACATTCACAAGACATGGCAGGGACTCAGTAACTGGAGAAGTGGGACAGTCTCCAATTGACAGTGTGTCTTCCCTGGTATCAACTGATTGAATCGCATAAAAATTGTCCAAAATCATTTTCCACACATCGATCAATGGAGCCACAAAGTCATACCCACACACACCAGTTTTTATTAGGTTATAGGCAGACTTAATGCATGCATTCAATACTAATTCACTTTTTGCACTGTAAAATTGACAAAATGAACTTGAATCATTCTTCCATTCACAGACCAGGGCTTCCATCTCTCCCTTCTTGAATGGGGGATCCCATGCATACTTAGCTAAACATTCAGGCTGATCACAGTTTGCAGATATGATTGTGGCAGGGACATATATTGGGTTAATTAGCAGGTGATTGGCAGATTCCTTATTCTTAAGAATCTCCAATACCTGTAGCAAGTGTTGAACTGTAGTGTATGCAAACTTTCCTTGCTTCACAAATAAGTTGATTTGTTCAATACTGTAATGCTATGTTTTTGGCGTTGCTAAGGCCTCACACTCGACTCACACTAGCACACAGACTAGGTAAATACATAGCTTACGACTTCACACTGTATTAGGATATTTATTCAATTATTTACATTATTTACAGGTATAGCAGTGAATCATGGATAAGTAATAGAGTAAAGAATCAATACATTACCGGATATTGCATCATCACTCCGTATCGGGGGACCAGCGATCGTCAGGAGGCAGCGCATACACAACATCACACAACTCGTCAGTAGTGGAGAGTCCCATCAGAGCAAGGGAAATCTCTCTTTCTTATACTCATAGCTCCACCCATTTTCCCTATTGCATCCTGGGGATGCACAGGCATGAGCTTCACTACGGTTGGATGACTTATAGTCAATATTTTCATAAACGTAACTAGTTCTAGTTAAGTTGCGCATTCCCTGAAACAGTTAATTCAGGGTTACGCGCTTATTGCAACACAATGTTATATAACCATATCACGTGCCACGCATGCTCAGTACTTGTTTGCAGAGGGTATAGTCGACCATCAGCCTATCCACAACTTGGAAGTATGATTCATCCCTCATGCCCACTGCGTGACCGCAGCGCACAGCCGTATGTTTTTATAACTTGCAGTAACCTTGTGTTCTTGCCAATGATTTTCTATGGAGAATGGTCCATCACTACTAAAAGATGCAAAATATGTCCTCTCTACCTACTGACTAGCTTGCTAATGTGTTTCTTACCTAACAGCCAGTCATTCACACAGACTCTTCAGACTTGTATCACATTCGGTCCTTAGTGATGACCATTAACCATGACAACTTTTTTCCCTTACAACAGATCCCATATGCCACATACCAGTTCCATCTGGATAGGATAACTATAACAATCATTACAATCAAAAATAGGATGAACTATCCACTTCATCATTGTTTCTGCTGATGGCGAATAACCCATAAATACATCCCACCAGTGGTGAGAGGTGGCATCTGCTATGGCAGAGCCCACTTTAACAATTTTGTTTGCAATCACGGTAGTACTGAGCTGGTGTACGATTATACTTCTATTCAACTTTTTAATAGCACTTTTTCACTTCCGTTAGATTTTTCAACAATCCGCTTTAGTTTAGTCAGGTTTAGATCCCAATTGGGAACTTCCAAACCTTGGCCTTGCCAGGAAACCTTTGTAGTTAACGCTATATCGGGCATCAACATAAAAGTTTCATTTTCCCATTGGAATACAGTGATATTGTGTATGCATCCTGCAAAAGGCACCCTCATTTTAGGGACCACCTGACGATCTGTCACTATACATACCACTTGAGGTGTTATTTCCACCATCCGGCGGTATGTTATAGGCATTATGGTCCACCCACATTTGTTTACAGTGTTCTGTAACAAACAAGGTTCATATACAGTAGACTGTAACTTACATATTTTACTGTTTAAAGTATTATCACAAAAAGTCAAATCATGTGTTCTGTTGCTGTCATCAATAACCTGTCCATAAAACGTAGGTACCCAGAAGTGCTGATCACCTTCTGGCCCAATTAATAATGGCAAAATAACATACTTACATATTATACTACTTTTAGTAACATTGTAAAGTGTTAATTGTCCCATGCAAAGTGTATCATTGCACATCACTTTAGGTGCTTTGATATCTATCCAGTGATCAGTTCTTATCATGGAACTGAACACGGTCCTCCAAACCTCCTCACATCCAGTCAACAACATAGTTTGAAATAACCCTTTCTGTTGTTGATGTTGTAAGGTTTGCATGGAACAGATAGTCCAGTTTACCAATTCTAGTTATATCAACATCTGTTTCATACATAACAGAGGCACTTGCGTTAATTAAGTCAAGCAAATCATCATCTATTTTAGCTTGTAATTTTAAATGGCGCCCATATAGTTGGCATCTATTTAGCTTGTAAAGTTAAGACATCATTTATTTTACTTCCAGCGTTATGCAATTTATTTGCTAATGTTTCAATATCAAGACTATTAAGAGTTCCAGTCAATGTCCCATATCCTCCTAACAAAGTGTCATACCACTCTCTCCATATTTAGTGTGGTTTAGAACAGTTTATGGCAGCTGGAAACGTGCATGAATCACAGTCCTTTAGGCATGTTGCCCCACCTTTGCACAAGTGGAAGGTAGTCTCTTTATATGCCCAGGGTCCACTTTAGCATCCATCATATCCACAAATATCAAAGTAGGCCCCACCGAGACATGTTCCATTGAAAGTAGCATTGAGAACGTCACATGCTTGCCTAGCATTACAGGTAAAGTTTCTCTGTAGACAACCCTTGGTTTTATTTCCCCACACGAAAGTCACTGTGGATCGCCTGTATCGGTTACTCGAATACCTGAAGTCCATGCATTAACGCCACAGCTTTCCAACCACACGATACCAAGGATTCCAAGGACAATGCCATAGACATGGAGATCAATCTGCAAAAAAAACCCAAACAAGTGTGACTTATTCTTGCAAATAACATTTTTCCTGTGGGATATATTCCCACTTTTCCTGTTCTGGCCTCATTACCAGCAGAGTTCGGTCCTTGCTTACTGCAATCACATCTGCTGGAGGAGGCGGTCCTTGGGGATTCTGACCCACATTTTAGCTCCAACATTTACTGTATTAGTAGAACCAAAATATTCATCACCCTTTACTGATGGCTTTCCTCTCTACAAATAAAGGAATTAGGGTCCCTTTACACTTAATCAGCTGCTGTTAACTGTAATCAAAATAACAACTGATGTACAGTCCAGCATCTGTGTCCCCCTATGGCCTCTTTCACACTATACACTGAAAAAACATTGAAGTCTATTCACAATGCATCGCCATTGGGGAAAAAACAACAAAAAACAAGAAAAACAAAAACAAACAACAAAATTGTATGCGTACTAATGCATACCAACGCATTAAGTGTAAAAGGGCCCTCAGGAGAACCTGGGCTATACAACTCTTTGGCCTGTGTATACACAGTGTCCTCCCCTAAAAACTTTAACCCATCCTCTCTCCTTTTCCAATAATTAACTCACTATTTCCCAGGTTAATCATGATCACTTTAATTTATTCTTGATAGTCGGAGTCAATTATTCCTCCTATCCCTATAACTCCTTTCTGAGCAAAACTGGATTGAGTAGCTATTTGCCCATAATGTTAGTCAGGTATTTTACATCCTATACCTGTGGGAATGGTTGTAACCTGTGAGGGGTTAATGATAACAACTTCTAAAGCATGCAAATCCAACCCAGCTGATACAGGTTTTCCCCTATATGGAGCTACCCTTATGCATTTTTCAATAAGAAATCGTTTCTACTTTAACCGCCCCACCAGCTAGTTTCTGGTATAAACAAAAATCTGTTATATTCACAGTTTGTTTGTATTATTCTAAACTAGCATATGCATACATTCTAGCATCTTTAACAGAGGTATTCTTGAACATATAATACACTCTATATCAGTAAGGTCTCAAAGCAAACTTCATACAATTCATTAGAAACAACTCAATTCACACTTCATTATCAACACATTCTGCCACTTCATGCCATTCAGCTAGTCAGTACAACATTCAACCCTAGAGAAACCAGGCATTTCTCTGCAAGACAAACAAATCTCATTTAGTAACTAATGACCTTGGCCCGTTTAAAAAAAAAAAGCTAGGCCTTTCGCTGCGCATGCATGTGCCCGCTGTGTACATGCACCCGCCACGCGCGTGCCCTCATACACCGTTGCGCACACGCCGGCCGCCTCTGGCCCTATCCCCCCTCAACTTTTCCCCAGTGTTTCTGCGCCCCTCCCTGCACATGTGCAGTGCAAAAAAAACCAAAACAAAACTCTGAATAGACGCGAGACACAGGCATATTATATAAAAAGGTTTTTCGGTCTAATTACGCAATATTTTCATGCTACATTGCCATAATAGACTTCACAATTCTATTTCTTTCACACAGTCTCATCTAATCTAGCTTTCTTAGCTCAACAGGTAAACAATTTCACTCCTGCACAATTATAGCTAGAAACCAAGGGAAAAATTTGCTGGCAGATGTCCCCGTGACATCATAATCACATTTAACCCTGTAAATAAAAAGTGAGCATTTGCAGGGATTTGGAAGTTCTAGCAAAACCCAGCACAACACACAGTGCTGCACCAAACACACAACGCACACAAGAAAGTTGCTTTACTATTTCTCACCTCTTTAACCATTTATTTTATCAAACAAGATGCATGTCCCATGAAGTAAGAGTTAAAGGTCAATATTTTTTTTTTACAGCATGTACTCCTGAATGAAAAAATAATGCTTGCCAAGCACCCCCAGCTGAGGAGAGCAGCATCTCAAGCACTCACTGGCTCGCACACATTCCTTAGGAGCCCTCACCGCCCGTGCACAAATGCATTTTTTTTAAAACATTCCTCTATGCATTCAATTAAACAAAAACCAGACATATGAATACATGATTAATCAGGACTCGCTATAACGGATTCACCATATAAAACATTCACTAGAAACAACAATGTTAACCCACCTGTCTTGTCCAGATTATATTACCATTTCAACTCTGCCAGTGCAGTCAGATACTGTCACTTTAAGGAATTTGCTTTACAAGTTTAAACCCAGCACTCCAAGATTATACTCCGAAATCTACCAACAAAGACACAGACTGTATTAAAAACCGTAGTAGTAAAAGCTGAGATTCACTGTCAGGTTACTCTCTGCCCCTTTTTCCCATCCATATTTTATCATTAAAAATATGGGGTTTTCCTTAAGAGGGACAAAAACAGCAGTAACAACCTAAAGAAAGTTCCCAGCTATTCCTAATCTTTTCAAATGGAACAAAATACATTTGTGCTAAACACTTCCAATTCCAGTTCAATGCACATTGTCCTATTTCTTGTGCAATGATCAGTGGCAGAGTTTGGCTTCCTTTTATTTACAGAAGCTCCCTGCTCCACTGATAACAATCCAAAATGTGTCATCACAGGAGCCTCTTCCCCAGCTACTTCCTCCAGTACATTTATTTTACCAGCTGCAGATTCTGTTACATGTTGGTATTTATCTGCAGCTGCCTGTGATGACACTTGTGCAACTATCACTCTGTCATCCTACTCTAGTTCCTTTTTCTAACAGGACTACCCTTTTCCCAACAGGAATACCCTCAAGTAAAGTAACAACATTGAGGGATTCTGATTCTTTCAACTTACACAATCTTTGTTGAAGCTTTCTATAAGCTGTCAACAACATTCCACTATGCCGCCCGAGAGCGACATCATGCCCCGCCTTAACAGGGCCCCCCTCTAGAGTCTTATCTACATCTAGAGAGAGCAACAACATCACCCGCTTCAACGGGGAACCCCCCCTAGAGTCTTATCTACATCTAGAGAGAGCAACAACATCACCCGCTTTAACGGGGAACCCCCCCTAGAGTTTTATCTACATCTAGAGAGAGCAACAACATCACCCGCTTTAACAGGGAACCACTATATTCCAGCATCAGGCAGCGTCCCTCAACCTTAAGTTGAGCCTGTTCCGCCTTTTCTTGATCCTGGAACGCCTTCTGCAATCGCTTGTGCACACCACGATATACAGAGGCCAACACCCAGCTACTTCTAGCTGGGGTAACTGCATCACCTACCTTGGCAGGGAGTTTCTCAAGTACTTGAACTAAATCAACCGGTTCTGATTCTTTCAACTGCTTATCCCACGATTCTGCCAACCCATGGCTAGCTAATTCCACTTCTATAATATTATACGGAGACTCGGTCCAGCCGGGGATCTCCGCAGGTTCTTTTGGGCATTTGGCCTTTTTCTTAAACATATTGCCTTACTTTTGGCACACTGCCAACTGGGCGTGGTTTTGACCAGAGGTGCCCCTCAACTTCTAGACACCAATGGTCAAACTTCCCACAGATAAATTTTGCTTAATTCAAAAGATATCTTGACTTGAAACTAAGTGGGAGGAGCTATCGACTCCAAACTTTGCCCACACCTGTAATCTGTCCTAAAATATATATATACCAAGTATCAAGTCAATATACCATACAGGGGCAATTTTACAAAGATTTAGATTAATTGCCCCACTAACTGGCAAAATGCCAAATTTTGCAAAATTACACCCAGAGACCCACAGAATCATAGGCAATATATTTCAGAGGTCAAAAGTCATCCTCGTCGCCATTTATGTAATGCTATGTTTTTGGCGTTGCTAAGGCCTCACACTCGACTCACACTAGCACACAGACTAGGTAAATACATAGCTTACGACTTCACACTGTATTAGGATATTTATTCAATTATTTACATTATTTACAGGTATAGCAGTGAATCATGGATAAGTAATAGAGTAAAGAATCAATACATTACCGGATATTGCATCATCACTCCGTATCGGGGGACCAGCGATCGTCAGGAGGCAGCGCATACACAACATCACACAACTCGTCAGTAGTGGAGAGTCCCATCAGAGCAAGGGAAATCTCTCTTTCTTATACTCATAGCTCCACCCATTTTCCCTATTGCATCCTGGGGATGCACAGGCATGAGCTTCACTACGGTTGGATGACTTATAGTCAATATTTTCATAAACGTAACTAGTTCTAGTTAAGTTGCGCATTCCCTGAAACAGTTAATTCAGGGTTACGCGCTTATTGCAACACAATGTTATATAACCATATCACGTGCCACGCATGCTCAGTACTTGTTTGCAGAGGGTATAGTCGACCATCAGCCTATCCACAACTTGGAAGTATGATTCATCCCTCATGCCCACTGCGTGACCGCAGCGCACAGCCGTATGTTTTTATAACTTGCAGTAACCTTGTGTTCTTGCCAATGATTTTCTATGGAGAATGGTCCATCACTACTAAAAGATGCAAAATATGTCCTCTCTACCTACTGACTAGCTTGCTAATGTGTTTCTTACCTAACAGCCAGTCATTCACACAGACTCTTCAGACTTGTATCACAAATACTCTGTAATATCTCCTCATAATCATACTCAGATAATTCTTTTAAACAAAAATCTTTATTTTCCCTAGCCAGTGATGAAAGTTCATTAGTAGTTTAATAAGTCCATTTAACTCCCCTGAAAGACAATTGCATTTCATTATCTGTTAATGGCAGAATCTCATTATAGGTCTCAGTCGCTAAGGATAACGACTCTGCAGATCGGACACGTTTCTTAGAACGTTTGCGTTTTGCCTTAGACCCTGCTGCCTTTGGTGATTTATTCAAAGCTGCAGGAAAATTATCAGAAACACTCTCTGCTTGCTGATCATTTTTGCAAACAATTGAAGGAGCAGCTGATTGGCCTGCTGCCAGGAGTTTATTTAGAGGAAAAGGCAATGGATCTATGCGCAACCAGTTATAGATCACAAACGCTAGAAATTCCAGCGGTCTCTCATTCAAATCGGAATGATTGAGAACATCAAATGCCCACTGAAACAATTGCCCTTTAAACAAAATATAAACTAGCTGGAGTGCCCAGGTTGAAACAGGAGTCGCTTGGAGATCAGGATTGGCCAGGAACCTGGCACATTCAGAGAAAAACTCATTTTCTGTTTCAGAGCTAAGTTCTTCAAATTTCTTAAAGGAACAGGAACCATAATTAACAGTGTCATACTTTCTGGGAATCCCCCCCACAATGGGGATTGGTAATGGGGTTTTCATAATGTGAGGCTTACATAGTTACATAGTTACATAGTTACATAGTTACATTGGTTGAAAAAAGACATACGTCCATCGAGTTCAACCAGTACAAAGTACAACTCCACCCTGCTCCCTCACATATCCCTGTTGATCCAGAGGAAGGCGAAAAAACCCTTACAAGGTAAAAATTCCTTCCCGACTCCAGATGGCAATCAGATAAAATCCCTGGATCAACATCATTGGCATTACCTAGTAATTGTAGCCATGGATGTAGGCTTGGTGGTGTATTCTCCACAGTCAGCATGCAACGCATGAGCTGACGTGGAGGAGGTACACACACTAGCACAAGGAAACAGGCTATCCCTAGTATAGTGGAGGGGAGGACTGACTCCAAAAGGAGATTGTGGCGCACAGAGCCGGTGCAGATCCGACAGCCACAAACAATGCTTTCGCTATAACGTCTCAGCGCAAAGTAGCGCTGAGCGCATAAACCAGAACTGAGGAGATCAGGACAGGTAGACAGAATGAACGCTTGCTAGCTAGCCGCTACTTAGTGACAGCAAGCGTCCACAACAAGACAGACTGGAATGAGGCAGCCAATGCGTTGCAGCGATGGCGTGCCTCACAAAGACAGGACAGGATCGTCAGGAAATAGCAGGATCAAGATAGATGAACGTAACACAGACAGATATACAATAAGTATGTTTTCCTAGCGTATTACAATTACAGCTATCAATGAAACTATTTGTAACGTCTGACTAACATATGTATATATCGGCAATAAACCGATATATGACATAAGCAGGAACACTGACTAAGACTGGAGCAATACAGGGAACAGGATTCAGAAGGATTCGTTATCTCTTCGCAGAAATGAACGCAATCCACAAACAGAACCAGGAGCAGGGTAACTAACTCAGCACGGGTGATCAGGATACGCGCAACCTAACAAAAACTTGCTGGAAAGCTGACTAACTGCACACAGGATATAAACAGTTCGTGTACGTATACATCAGCGACACTGATGTATCAACGTAACACGAATACAAGGAAAATAATAAACGTGCTGGTATGCATATATATTGGCAATGAACCAATATATGATGCAAAGACCAGCAAAGTATCTTTAGAACAAGAAACACGATCGGGGGCTGAAGCAACAGCAAGACAGGCTTAAACTGAGTCCTGCAGGAAGCAGATCTTTATACTGAGGTCATCCAATGGGAGCAGACATGCAGATTCCCACACAGGTGAATGATAATCAGTCACAAGCTGACAGCAGGGAAAGGCAGACAAAGCTATGCAGCTTGCATGGAAAGAGATCAGAACTGCCTGAGCTGCAGCACTACTACTTCCAGCAATACCTGCTGCAGCAGCGATCATGACACAAATGTCTTTCCTTTCTCTCTGAGAGCATTGCAGAGTACAGTAACTTCCCCCCCCCCCCCCCCCCCATGTCCTGCTTAGGTCAGCAAAGAATTTCACACGTAGTCCGACCTCCCGGGGAGGACCTCTATCTGCCACAGCCCTCTCTCCCAAAAGCCAGATCGAACTGGCCAGATAAGAGCTCCCTCCAAAACCTTACACTCAGACAAAGGAAACTTTAATATATTTGTATTTCAAAATAGGCTTGTCTCGGAAAGACAAAAAATACATATTCTGATACCCATAAAGCAGTTCTATCATTCATCCGAATTAAAGTTTCCCAACTGTCAGGGGTCAGTCAGGAAGCTGCTTTATGCAACCTGCGTAGAGCGAATGCGATAGAATAGGCATGTGTAGCCTCATCTGATACAGGGTCGCAGGCCGCTTATAAATATAGCCTCGGATTTGCGATGCACCACTCTGGGGAGGAGTCACACTGATTATTAATAAAGGTTACATTTTCTTGCTCTGCGTCTGGGGGTGGCAACCTTGCTGCCAGGAGATAACCCCGCCTTCCCTCCACCTAGTTTGAAGGTAACCCAGCCCCAATTCTAAGATTGTATAAATATGGGGCCAGCAGAGCCCGCCTCTGTCCTTCCTCATTTCATGTGCTAAAGAAGAGCTTGGAGCATGTGTTCAAGAAGGACTGAACTCATGCTGTGATTCAAGGACTCTTAACATTAATGCCTACTTTAACTGGACTTTGTTTTCTTCATTCTCCAAATGGACTGATCAGCCATAACTACAGTAAGAACTTTCTGATTTTATCCCTTTTATTTTAAGCTTTGTGTCTAGGTGTTCATCTGTGTAAATGTATGTAATGCAACTTAGTTATAAAAACGTTTTAAAAATCGTTATGGTTACAATCTGTTCTGAATATACACAATCCTACCTATTCTCCTGAAACCGCTACCCTGTGTTTAATAGAAGTGTACTTGTATAACCCGTATGCGAGAACCCGGCCCAGATATAAAGATTTGACCCAGGTTCCTGCATACTGCAAAGGGTTAACAGAGCGTCTCGAAGTATTAGCATGATTACATTAGCGGGCGGTGTAACCCACTTGGTGGCAGATCTTTGAATTGTATGTGTGTGGTGAATCCTTTGGCGTCAGAACGCTCCCTCCGCGAGTCAGTTCATCAAATTGTGAAGTCGGGTTACGCTTCGTGATGAGAAAAATGACAGTGTGAGAGGATTTCTGACTCTGATCGATTGACCTCACCCGCAGACCGGCCTTGCCGTCTGTGACAAGAGGGGCCTTGTAATTGTCATTGAGCCTTGACTCGTTCATCTTTATGAACGTTAGTATGTCCACATTGTCTGTGGACAGACGGGTCTGTTGGTTGGTGACCACCCCACCTGCAGCGCTAAATACTCGCTCAGAAAGAACACTGACGGCGTGGCATGCAAGAACCTCCAGTGCATACTGAGCGAGTTCAGTCCGGGTATCCAGTTGTTTTGTCCAGTACTCCATGGGGTCATCATTACTCTCCATATTGTCTGGAGCACTGCCAGACCCCAAGTAATCATTCACCATACGGGCCAGCCGCTGGTCGCTGACCACTTTCTTCGATGGTGGTGCTGCTGCTAGGAGTATCTGGCATTGGCTGGTAAAATTCCTTCAGCATACTCAGCAGGTTCACAGATTGGCTATTGGTGCTTCTACTGGGAGTGGGACCACTAGATCTTTGCTGAGTGTGATAAGGCTTGGTAGCTTGGGCCCGGGATACAGGTGCAGGAAACGCATCTTCTACCCAACGAAGAAGGGCATCCCGGATCTGGCTCATCCTGTCGTTTCCTTGGGATGGGGGTATGAACTGGCGTATTTTCCCCTTGCACCGGGGATCTAAGATGGTGGCCACCCACATGTCGAGCCTTGATTTCAATCTTTTAATCCGGGGGTCCTTACGGAGGCACTGGAGCATATGCACAGCCACAGGGAAGAGATGTGTATCATTCATCACCTCTTCCTGGCTGTCAGAACTGTCATCAAGCTCCAGCTCATCATCAGAATCCCACCCCCGGACTATGGGCTCTTCTGCATCCACAATCTCTGCCTCCTCATCCCGGACTTGAGCATGCTATCTCACTCCCCCACTGTTCAGTAGGGCTTCCTCCCCCTGTTCGAGCAGTTTGTCAAGAGCCTTGTCCAGCATGAAGACAAGAGGGAGCACTTCTGATATGCTGCAGTGCTCCTCACTGACCACTTTTGTTGCCTGCTCAAATGGCTCCAACACTTTGCACACCTGTCCAATCAGCTGCCACTGGTCCCCAGTAATGTAGTCCAGTGGCCCTGTTCTGGTGGAAGATGTCTCAGACAGGTATAGCCTGACCGCCATGCGCTGCTCCCACAACCTCTCCAGCATGTGGAGGGTGGAGTTCCACTGCGTCAGACAATCAGAAATAAGCCTGTGCTGCAGCAGGCTATGGCGGCGCTGCAGCAGTTTCAAGGCCGCGGTGGCAGTTGCGGAGCGACGGATGTGGGCTGACACTTTTTGTGCTGAGGCCACAGTGTCCTTCAACCCCTCAAAAGTCAGTAAAAACTTCTGGACTACAAGGTTGAAGACGTGGGCTAGTGTTAGGCGAACACCTGGATGTTCGGGTTCGCGAACGTTCGCCGAACATGGCCGCGATGTTCGGGTGTTCGCGCCGAACTCCGAACATAATGGAAGTCAATGGGGACCCGAACTTTCGTGCTTTGTAAAGCCTCCTTACATGCTACATACCCCAAATTTACAGGGTATGTGCACCTTGGGAGTGGGTACAAGAGGAAAATAAATGTAGCAAAAAGAGCTTATGGTTTTTGAGAAAATCGATTTTAAAGTTTCAAAGGGAAAACTGTCTTTTAAATGCGGGAAATGTCTGTTTTCTTTGCACAGGTAACATGCTTTTTGCCGCCATGCAGTCATAAATGTAATACATATAAGAGGTTCCATAAACAGGGACCGGCAACGCTAACCCAGCAGCAGCACACGTGATGGAACAGGAGTAGGCGCAGGAGGAGAAGGCCACGCTTTGAGACACAACAACCCAGGCCTTGCATGAGGACAAGAAGCGTGCGGATAGCATGCTTTTTGCTGCCATGCAGTCATAAATGTAATACAGATAAGAGGTTCAATAAACAGGGACCGGAAACTCTAACCCAGCAGCAGCACACGTGATGGAACAGGAGGAGGCGCAGGAGGAGAAGGCCACGCTTTGAGACACAACAACCCAGGCCTTGCATGAGGACAAGAAGCGTGCGGATAGCATGCATTTTGCCGCCATGCAGTCATAAATGCAATAAAGATAAGAGGTTCCATAAACAGGGACCGGCAACGCTAACCCAGCAGCAGCACACGTGATGGAACAGGAGGAGGCGCAGGAGGAGAAGGCCACGCTTTGAGACACAACAACCCAGGCCTTGCATGAGGACAAGAAGCGTGCGGATAGCATGCTTTTTACTGCCATGCAGTCATAAATGTAATAAAGATAAGAGGTTTCATAAACAGGGACCGGCAACGCTAACCCAGCAGCAGCACACGTGATGGAACAGGAGGAGGCGCAGGAGGAGAAGGTCACGCTTTCAGACACAACAACCCAGGCCTTGCATGAGGACAAGAAGCGTGCGGATAGCATGCTTTTTACTGCCATGCAGTCATAAATGTAATAAAGATAAGAGGTTCCATAAACAGGGACCGGCAACGCTAACCCAGCAGCAGCACACGTGATGGAACAGGAGGAGGCGCAGGAGGAGAAGGCCACGCTTTCAGACACAGCAACCCAGGCCTTGCATGAGGACAAGAAGCGTGCAGATAGCATGCTTTTTGCCGCCATGCAGTCATAAATGTAATACAGATAAGAGGTTCAATAAACAGGGACCGGAAACGCTAACCCATCACAGATGGTCATTGTTCATGTTACTTGGTTGGGGTCCAGGAGTGTTGCATAGTCGTTTCCAATCCAGGATTGATTCATTTTAATTTGAGTCAGACGGTCTGCATTTTCTGTGGAGAGGCGGATACGCCGATCTGTGACGATGCCTCCGGCAGCACTGAAACAGCGTTCCGACATAACGCTGGCTGCCGGGCAAGCCAGCACCTCTATTGCGTACATTGCCAGTTCGTGCCAGGTGTCTAGCTTCGATACCCAATAGTTGAAGGGTGCAGATGGATTGTTCAGCACAGCTACGCCATCTGACATGTAGTCCTTGACCATCTTCTCCAGGCGATCGGTGTTGGAGGTGGATCTGCACGCTTGCTGTTCTGTGGGCTGCTGCATGGGTGTCAGAAAATTTTCCCACTCCAAGGACACTGCCGATACCATTCCCTTTTGGGCACTAGCTGCGGCTTGTGTTGTTTGCTGCCCTCCTGGTCGTCCTGGGTTTGCGGAAGTCAGTCTGTCGGCGTACAACTGGCTAGAGGAGGGGGAGGATGTCAATCTCCTCTCTAAAGTCTCCACAAGGGCCTGCTGGTATTCTTCCATTTTGACCTGTCTGACTCTTTCTTCAAGCAGTTTTGGAACATTGTGTTTGTACCGTGGATCCAGAAGGGTATAAACCCAGTAATTGGTGTTGTCCAGAATGCGCACAATGCGTGGGTCGCGTTCAATGCAGTCTAGCATGAATTGAGCCATGTGTGCCAGAGTCCTGCCAGAATCCTCATCATCCTCTTGTGAGCGTTGTGATAGTTGTAGTGATGCATCATAGTCGTCACCTTCTTCCTGGTCTGCTTCTGCTGACCATTCGCGCTGAATTGTGGAAGTCCAACGTGCACCGCTCTGGCCCTCGTCAGTGGTGGCATGAAATTCCTGCTCCAACTCCAGCTGTTCCTCCTCCTCTTCTTCGTCATAGCTGCTGGGGCCAGCGTTTCCTGAGGCGGATGGCCTGATGTTGGTACCATCACGCTGATCGTTTTCTCCTTTAGATTCCCCCAGTTGCATCATGACAGCTGTTTCCTTGATTTTCAACATTGACTTCTTCAGTAAACACAGCAGTGGTATGGTAATGCTGACTGAAGAGTTGTCACTGCTCACAAGCAACGTGCATTGCTCAAAATTTTGGAGGACTTGGCAGAGGTCCAACATGTTGGCCCAATCGGATCCACAGAAGCTTGGCAGCTGTCCGGATGCGCCTCGGTACTGCGTCGTCATGTACTGGACCACTACACTCTTCTGCTAGCAAAAGCGGGCTAGCATGTGCAGCGTAGAATTCCAGCGCGTAGGGACATCACACAGCAAGCGATGGTGGGGGAGATTGAAGCGCTCCTGCATCTTGGCGAGTGCCCCCGAAGCAGTACTGGAATTTCTACAATGTTTGGCCACTCGTCGCCCCTTTAACAGAAGATCGGCCACGCCTGGGTATGTCCTCAGGAACCGCTGAACTACTAGGTTCATCACGTGCGCCAGGCAAGGGATGTGTGTCAGCTTAGCCAACCTTAAAGCGCGAATGAGATTACTCCCATTATCACACACAACCATGCCCGGTTTCAGGTCCAGCGGTGCCAGCCACAAATTCGTCTGTTCCTTTATTCCCCTCCAAATTTCCTCCCCTGTGTGCTGCTTATCCCCAAGGCAGATCAGCTTCAGCAACGCTTGCTGACGCATGCTAACAGCTGTGCTGCACTGCTTCCACGATCCTACTGCTGCTGGGTTAGCGTTTCCGGATGAGGTACAGCTTTGAGATGCGTTGGAGGAGAAGGAGTCAGAGAGGTAGGTGCTGTTGTTGTTATCCAGTGGGAGGGACGGCGGTGCAGCTGTTTGCGGCGTGGGCAACACCCGCGCCGTAGCAGGTGAGGAATCGCTGCCAGGCTCCACAAGGTTCACCCAGTGCGCGGTAAGGGAGATGTATCGACCCTGGCCGAACGCACTCGTCCAGGTGTCAGTGGTGAGGTGAACCTTGCAGGTAACGGCATTCTTCAAGCTTCGGGTTATTTTGCTGACCACGTGCTCATGCAACTCAGGCACTGCAGAGCGCGCAAAGTGGTAGCGGCTGGGAACCATGTAACATGGGATGGCCACTGACATCATGCCCTTGAAGCTGTTTGTCTCCACCACTCGATATGGCAGCATTTCGCAGGCCAGAAGCTTGGCTATGCTGGCTGTTAGTGCCACGGCCTGGGAGTCATTTGCTGGCAATTTCCTCTTGCGCTCAAGCATCTCCGAGACAGACAACTGAACCGTAGGGCTGCACACTGAACGGCTGTTGGTTGTTGTGTTTGATGACTGGGAGACCTCAAGAGCACTATTCCGGAAAGTGACAGTGTCAGCGTCGTCTGATGTTTGTGAATGTTGTTGTGAACCACGCAATGGCTGGGCTACTGCTGCTGCTGAGGAGGGTCTGGTGGTGAGTCTGGTGACCCCAAGGGAGGCAGTGTTGCTGGTACCCTGTCCTGGCGGCCACAGAGTGGGATGTTTGGATACCATGTGGCGGGTCATGCTGGTGGTGGAGAGGTTGTTAATATGTTTCCCCCTGCTCAGGCGGGTCTTGCACACCTTGCAAATCACCATGGTACCATCCTCACTGCAGTCTTCAAAGAAAGGCCAGACTTTGGAGCACCTGCCTTGCTGGCGATTTCTGTTTGTGCCTCTTTTGCGTCTCACTTGAACTTCCACGCTTGTGGTGCCTGAAATTTCGCGCTGCCTACCTTGTGGCACAAGGCGAACTCGTGCAGCAGTGGGTTCTTCAACAGACTCATCTGTGCTGCTACGACGGCGATGTTCTCCTTCACATACAAAATCTGGGTCTCTGTCAACATTGTCCATACCCTCCTCCTCTTCCATCTCCTCAAACTCGTCATATGTGATTGTGGGCCGCCGCCGTGGAGTAGAGCTCCCCACAACAACCTCTGCGCAGCACACTCCAACGTCGTCTTCAAGATCTTCTCGGCCGACCTCCTGCAATTGAAACCCCTCCTGCCCAACTTGCTCTGGGATTTGGGTTGCAAAGTCCTCCTCGGACTCGCCTTGCATTTCAGTGCGCGGTGCATTTCCCACAGTCAATGGTTGTGAATCCGGGCACAAAATTTCTGGCTGTTCCATTGACCTTTGAAAGGTGGAAGTTTGTTGGGCTGGGAATAGCTCCTGCGAATACCTAATTGTGTCCTGAGGAAATTCTTCGGACTGGTTATTTGGCAGTTGTGTGCGTGGTGTTGCTGCCGGTTGTGTCAGCTTTGTGCCCACTGGCTCCTTGTAACTGGCTGAGGACTCGGACCTCGTGCGTGATGTGCTGGTGCTGCTTAACCCACTGCTGGACGCTTGAGAGGTCATCCAATTAATTATCTGGTCCTGTTCTTTTGGATTTGTGAGGGTTGATTTCCTGGACAACATGGGCGGTATTGAGTGGGTTTTCTTCGGTGCTCCACTGTGGCCTGTATGTGAACCGTCAGGGGAAACACCTCTTCCCTTGCCCCTCCCTCTTTCACAGGATTTCTTCTTCATTTCACTTATCCTTAAAGTACACGCTGACTGGCAGCAGTACAGTGGCAGTACAGAAATGCTATACAGTGGCGGGTGAGCGGTGTACTACTATTCCCAGCAGCGACACAGAGCACAATGCTATACAGTGGTGGGTGAGCGGTGTACTACTATTCCCAGCAGCGACACAGAGCACAATGCTATACAGTGGTGGGTGAGCGGTGTACTACTGTTCCCAGCAGAGACACAGAGTGGCAGTAAACACAATGCTATACAGTGGTGGCTGAGCGGTGTACTACTGTTCCCAGCAGCGACACAGAGCACAATGCTATACAGTGGTGGGTGAGCGGTGTACTACTGTTCCCAGCAGAGACACAGAGTGGCAGTAAACACAATGCTATACAGTGGTGGCTGAGCGGTGTACTACTGTTCCCAGCAGCGTCACAGAGCACAATGCTATACAGTGGTGGGTGAGCGGTGTACTACTGTTCCCAGCAGAGACACAGAGTGGCAGTAAACACAATGCTATATAGTGTGGCTGAGCGGTGTACTACTGTTCCCAGCAGAGACACAGAGTGGCAGTAAACACAATGCTATACAGTGGTGGCTGAGCGGTGTACTACTGTTCCCAGCAGCGACACAGAGCACAATGCTATACAGTGGTGGGTGAGCGGTGTACTACTGTTCCCAGCAGAGACACAGAGTGGCAGTAAACACAATGCTATACAGTGGTGGCTGAGCGGTGTACTACTGTTCCCAGCAGCGTCACAGAGCACAATGCTATACAGTGGTGGGTGAGCGGTGTACTACTGTTCCCAGCAGAGACACAGAGTGGCAGTAAACACAATGCTATATAGTGTGGCTGAGCGGTGTACTACTGTTCCCAGCAGAGACACAGAGTGGCAGTAAACACAATGCTATACAGTGGTGGCTGAGCGGTGTACTACTGTTCCCAGCAGCGACACAGAGCACAATGCTATACAGTGGTGGGTGAGCGGTGTACTACTGTTCCCAGCAGAGACACAGAGTGGCAGTAAACACAATGCTATACAGTGGTGGCTGAGCGGTGTACTACTGTTCCCAGCAGCGTCACAGAGCACAATGCTATACAGTGGTGGGTGAGCGGTGTACTACTGTTCCCAGCAGAGACACAGAGTGGCAGTAAACACAATGCTATATAGTGTGGCTGAGCGGTGTACTACTGTTCCCAGCAGCGACACAGAGTACAATGCTTTACAGTGGTGGATGAGCGGTGTACTACTGTTCCCAGCAGAGACACAGAGTGGCAGTAAACACAATGCTATATAGTGTGGGTGAGCTGTGTACTACTATTCCCAGCAGCGACACAGAGCACAATGCTATACAGTGGTGGGTGAGCGGTGTACTACTGTTCCCAGCAGAGACACAGAGTGGCAGTAAACACAATGCTATACAGTGGTGGGTGAGCGGTGTACTACTGTTCCCAGCAGAGACACAGAGTGGCAGTAAACACAATGCTATACAGTGGTGGCTGAGCGGTGTACTACTGGTCCCAGCAGCGACACAGAGCACAATGCTATACAGTGGTGGGTGAGCGGTGTACTACTGTTCCCAGCAGAGACACAGAGTGGCAGTAAACACAATGCTATACAGTGGTGGCTGAGCGGTGTACTACTGTTTCCAGCAGCGACACAGAGCACAATGCTATACAGTGGTGGGTGAACGGTGTACTACTGTTCCCAGCAGAGACACAGAGTGGCAGTAAACACAATGCTATATAGTGTGGCTGAGCGGTGTACTACTGTTCCCAGCAGTGACACAGAGTACAATGCTATACAGTGGTGGGTGAGCGGTGTACTACTGTTCCCAGCAGACACACAGAGTGGCAGTAATCACAATGCTATATAGTGTGGGTGAGCGGTGTACTACTATTCCCAGCAGCGACACAGAGCACAATGCTATACAGGGTGAGCGGTGTACTACTGTTCCCAGCAGACACACAGAGTGGCAGTAAACACAATGCTATATAGTGTGGGTGAGCGGTGTACTACTATTCCCAGCAGCGACACAGAGCACAATGCTATACAGGGTGAGCGGTGTACTACTGTTCCCAGCAGACACACAGAGTGGCAGTAAACACAATGCTATATAGTGTGGGTGAGCGGTGTACTACTATTCCCAGCAGCGACACAATGACCGGGGGACCCTGGCTAGCCTGGCTGGAGAGAGAACTACCCTGCCTGCCTACCCAAAGCTAAACCCACAGACAAATGGCGGAGAAATGACGTGGATCGGGTATTTATTTACCCGAACCACGTGACCCGTTCGGCCAATCAGAGCGCGTTCGGGTCCGAACTACGTGACCCGTTCGGCCAATCACAGCGCTGGCCGAACGTTCTGGTAACGTTCGGCCATGCGCTCTTAGTTCGGCCATATGGCCGAACAGTTTGGCCGAACACCATCAGGTGTTCGGCCGAGCTCGAACATCACCCGAACAGGGTGATGTTCTGCAGAACCCGAACAGTGGCGAACACTGTTCGCCCAACACTAACGTGGGCCAAGCAAGGTAAGTGGGTATAGCCACCTTCCGAAATGGCAGCCAGCATGTTGGCACCATTATCAGACACCACCACACCTGTTTCCAGTTTTCGGGGGGTCAGCCACTGCCGAATCTGATCGTGTAAGGCTGCAAGGATTACAGATCCGGTTTGCCTGTATTCGTCCATTTATTCCATTTTCAGCACTGCTTGGCATTAATGGTGCTGCAGACTAGTGTAGGAGTGGGACCACTTGCTGGGAGGCTCAGCAATGGCAGACTGGCCTTGGACAGAACAGGTAGCAGAGGGAAGTGGAACAGGCCTCTCCTTTAACCCATGTGGCAGGACAAACCAGCTGAGATGCTCCAGATCTTGCACCCTTCTCAGCAGCACCATGTAGGGTGACCCAATGGGCGGTAAAAGTAAGGTACTTTCCCTGCCCTTGCCTGCTGCTCCAGCCATCCATAGTGAAGTGCACCTTGCCACCGACAGCGTGATCCATAGACCGGCCGACACACTCCACAATGTGCTGGTGAAGGGCAGGGATAGCATTCCTGGCAAAATAATTGCGGCTGGGGATCCGCCATTGTGGAGCAACACTGTTCATCAGCAGAAGGGGGCACAGTCCACAAACTGGTAAGGCAGCAGCTGTTGGCCCAACAGCCTTGCCAGGAGCGCATTATTTATATTTATTGCTTCCTCTGCAACATTTCTGGCACAGAGACCTGACGCTGGAACACTGGTGATTCAGTGGAAACCAACAAGGGTGATGACGAGGTGCTTGCTAAGGTCTGGAGCCCTCTTCCAGAGTGACATGCAGAGGGATTTGAAGTGTAATGGGACTGAGCAGGTTGCATAGGGACAGCACAAGTAGAAAAAAAAAGTGGAGGGGCTTGTTGCTGCTGCTTTTCCTCCACCCATCTTTTACATATTCAAACTC